>NW_027184085.1:31060965-31387393 GCF_041296385.1 Aphelocoma coerulescens
GAATACAATAAACATAGTGCTGAAATATCTTACATGTCACTTGTGACTTTTTGTTTTCATTTTGTTTCTACTTTAGGGCAGTGTCCAAGAGCAGCAAGATGCTTTTGAAAGAGGAATGTTTTCATAGTGATGTAAGAAATAAAAGCTATCAAGTATGTAATCGGAATTTTATTGCTGCATTGAGGTAAAGAAAATACTGAATGAGTTGACGTAATTTTGTAAAAGCTGGTTAGTATTTAAATATCATTTGCTACTTTACCACCTGAAGTACACTGGATCGTTTAAAGACAGCATGTTCTCCAGCCTTAAGCTGTTTGAAATTCAGGGTGTTTTTTCTCATCACAGTTTAACATAGGGTGTCCAGAGTTCATCTGGTTTCCTGTAGGAAACAGGAATTAAATTTAAGAACACTCTGGCTACTTTGGAGAATAGAAGTGTAGTTACTCCATGTACAACTCTCTTTACTTGAGATAGGTTATGAACCTTCCCCTACAGATGGTTCTTTAGCCTACTTTCCACAATTAACTTGCAGAATCCAGAGAATTAACTTGCAGAATCCAGAGACAGAATCACAGAATCATCAAAGTTCAAAAAGATTTTCAAATTTTCTAGTCCAGCTGTCAACCTAGCACCACCATAATCACTCCTAAACCATATCCTCAAGATCTATGCCTCTTGAACATTTTGACAGATTGTGACTCACCACCTCCTTGGGCAACTTATTCCAATGCCTAACCACTCTTTCAGTAAAAAAAAATTTCTACTGTATAACCCGGCACCACTTGAGGCTGTTTTCTATTGTCCTTTCACTGGAAACATGGCAGAAGAGACTGATCCCCACCTGTTTACAAACTCCTTTCAGGAAGCTGTAGAGAGCAATGTCATTCTTGTAGTGAGGGGCCCAGAACTGAACACAGGATTTGAGGTGTGGCCTCACCAGTGCCGAGTACGGGGGGACAATCCCTGCCCTGGTCCTGCTGGCCACACTGTTGCTGATCCAGGCCAGGATGCCCTGGCTCATGTTCAGCTGCTGTCAGCAGCACCCCCAGGTCCTTTTCCTGTGGGCAGCTTTGCAGCCACTCTGCCCCAGCCTGTGGAGCTGCCTGGGGTTGTTGTGGCCCAAGGGCAGGACCCGGCACATGGTCTAGTGTAAGTTCATATCGTTGTCCTCAGCCCATCAATCCAGCCTGTCCAGATCCCTCTGCAGAACCTTCCTGCCCTCCAGCAGATTAACATTTCTGCCCAGCTTTGTGTCTGTGAGTTTACTGAGAGTGCGCTCAATCCCCTCATCACGATCATCAGTAAAGATATTAAACTGAACTGGCTGCAGTAGTGAGGAGTGGAACACCAATAGTGACTGGTTGACAGCTGGATGTAGCTAGATTCCCCACTACCCCTTGGAGCAGTGGGGAATCTAGCCAGTTCTTCAGGACTTCTGTCTTCCATAACTAAAAACATGATGTCTGAGATCTCTGGTTAGTTTCATTCACATTCTTGTGATTTTCTCAGAAACATTTACTTCAAAAAGTCATTTAAAACTCATGTTCTGGTATCTGTAAAAGAAAATTAAGATGAAATAAGATTGTGACTTGGATTTAACTGACTGTTAGATTTAAAGAAATTAAATACCTCTCTTCAGAAAATTTCCAGTATCACAACATTGTTGTGGTAAGGTTGCACCCAAGATTAGTGGCAGAAGTCTAAATTCAGTATTAGTCTGATTTACTAGAGGAATTCTTGAATAATAGAGCAAAAAAACTTGGAATGCCAAAATATTCCCTCCCTTTTTTTTCTCCATTTTGGTCTTCAGCCTGGAGTGGTCCACACAATATCCCTTTTTTATCCTTTTTTTCAAAGACTAAACATATGCAGTAAAAAATATTGAAGAATACTGCTTTCTTCATTGACCCATATGCTGACTAGTACAATCTCATTTATCTCATGTGCTTAGGGAGAAAAGAATTACAATCTCTATTGCATAAAGTAGGATGATTAAGGGATTTGGAAGAAATTGGAACAAGCCATACACTTTGGTTTGTTGAATTAGTTGCTGTTTGTAGTTTAGTGCAAACTCTTCCATTCTCATCAGAGTAACTGAACCATAGATTGTTCAGTTCACACTTAGAAATTAATGGAGAAAATGGAAATACAAAAGAAAAAAACATAAATCACTATTAAACTTAGCTCTCTCTACATTCATATCCTTTATCCCATCCCAGTTATGTTAAAAATGTTCCACTTCATTGTGAACATGCAAAATGAAAACTGTCAGCCTGAAAATACTCATTCTGCATTTCCTGCAGTCTCAGGTTTGTGCTAACAGTAGCCGTAGGTCAGTAATACATTCACATCAGCTTCTCTCTTTAGGCACTAACTAATCCCACTGAAACAAGTACAGCTACTTGCATATTTAATGCCTTGTTTGTCAGATTACCTCCAGTGTATGGCAATCATCTTTTATCATGTGCTAACTAAAGCAATATGCACACCACCTTAACTTTGCCTAGATTATAATATTAGTTTGATGAACTTCAAAAAAAAATGTATTCTGCTGTGAGCAGAATAAAAAAGGCATAGGACCATTAGCGGAGACAATGTATGAAAAGTCTAAATTTAAAAATCTGTCTCTTAGTTTGATCTCTGGGTCTAATTATCCCGCCCACCACAAACCCAGGAGAAACATCTGGCTTTGTTGTTTAATAAGTCTCCTGACATCTTAGCATTCTAGACATGGAAAAAATGCATTAAAAACATATTCAGGTTATTTGAAGTCAGTTCAAGCTAAATTGTGTCCCAATGAGTTGTGTTTCTTTCAGTTTTGAAATACATACATATTCAAATTAAATAGCTACAGGATACATGTACAGCACTTGCCTTGTCTAACTAACTCTAAGCCCGTGGGCTTCCAAAGTTGGCTCTTTTGAGCAAAACTCTCATACATCTGCCCCTGGAGTTTTGTTTTGGACTCTGGACTTGTCTGAGCTTTGCCTAGTCCTAGAAGTGAGCCTGGAATTTCTTACTTCGTAGATGAAGCAGAGAACATCTCAAAGGTTCTTTGAATGAGGAACTAAAAATTTCACAATTGGCTGAGTCAGTTAGCAAAGGGATTCTGCCCAAACCTGTGAGAGTCCATGCATGCACAGATAACCTGGAACTGTTCAGGTGAGCTGTGACTACTCTGTAAGCTGGTCTCCACTGCAGTGCTCTTCAATCTGCCAGAAGGTCCTGCTTTGAGGAACTGAGATACGGAAATGAGCAAGTTGCAATGTGTTTTGAGTGAAGCTGTACCAACTTGTTCACAGACTGCAGAAGAACAACTTTTTAGGATTCACATGTCTACTGAACCAGTTCAAGCATGAATACTTAGTGTGTTTTTAAAATAGTGTGTTTTTCATAGAATAGCGTGCTATCTATGATGCTATCACATAACGTGTTGGAAACAAGTTTTTTCTATGAGGAAGGCTCTTGCTTATTCACCCCAAAACATGTTACAAAGATAAAATAAAAAATCTCTGTCTAAAAATGACATATCTGAAACACAGGTTTGGGTTAGAATTGCAGCAGTAACCTAGAGGGATAATTCTGAAGATAGGGTTTTTACAACATCGTTTCAGCATGACTCAAAAGGTAAAATAGAAGCCAGCCATACAGCAGCAGTTCATTGGAGTCTATTAGCCTGAATTAAGAAAATAATTTACTGGAATTTTGAATTAGCAGAACAGGATTACATTTCCAGAAAAGTATTAGTCTTTTCCTTAACTCCTTGTTTGTTAGTAAGTCTCATCACTAAGCAATCACCTATAACTAGGATTGAGAAGAGCCTGCAGTCAGTATCAAACACCTCAAGGATCAACTGGTCCCACTTTTCTTGGCAAAAAGCACAGTCCAAATAAGATGGCCCAGCACTTTGTCTGGATGAATTTTAAAAGTGTTCAGTGTTGAGGAATCCACAATTTCCCTAGAGAGATTATTCCGGTGGTTGATTGTTCTCACTGTGAAAAAATTTTCTCGTGTATCTAATGGGAATCACCCTAGAAGTAACTTGTACCCATTGCTCCTCATCTTTTCTATGTGACTCCTTGTAAAAAGGGAATCTCCATCTCCTTTGTGGCCATTCTTTAAATATGGGAACATGGTGATAAGGGCTCCCCTAAACTTTCTTTTCTCAAGCTTTCCTTTCTCAAGCTTGAAAGGCTAGATATAGTGTATATCAACACCTGAGCTTAGGTAGCCGTTCATGCTCCTCAGGGCACTCAAAAGCCGTGTTGTCCCTTTCCTCCCTCCCTGCCTGCCTCTGCAGTCAGCGGGCTTGTCCACAGTCAAAGACACATCAAGCAGGATGCTCTGCAGAATCCGCAGAAGGGAAACAGACGCTCATGTGCTCCTCAGGCAGCCAGCCAAGGTTCAAGGTTACTTGGGAAGGGACAGTCATTTGTGGGCTGAGAGGCAGAATTTGCTGAAAATGGTTCATCTCGGGTCAGTTAAAGTTTTAGCCTGGTGTAGAACTGAAGATCCCAGGGGAGCAGAGAAGCAGAATTGTGAGCCAAGCCTCAGTTCACTGTGCAGAAAGTCAAACAGTGAGCTAGTTCGAATTGGATGATGTGAACCCCTTTTAATGACCTGCCCATATGTTGCTGCATAGATCATCTATTATTAAGTAAATATTCTCTCTGGGATTTGAGCTCCAAAACAGCACCAGGTAACTATGAAGGGAAGTCATACAGTCAGAATTTACCAAAGTCAGGTCATATAAGATAAAATCCATGAACAATTTGCACTTTAGATAATAGTGGAGTGAAACTCTGTTACTTTTACTATATGTGGAAGAGACATGCTCAAGGAATAAATTTAGAATTAGAAATAACAGGACATAGCTGCTACAGGGTAAGAGTAGTAGAAGAAAAGCACCGTCCACGTCTAAAAAGCATGCTCTAGCTCTTTTGGTCTTCACCAGCACTGTAGGGAGGAATCTAAGCACTAACACAGTTCTAGCTTTGCTGTCCAAGGATCTATTTTGCCAGATGCAGGCACAGGATTTTAAAAAGTGTGACCAAAATCCTAAGTCCTTTCAAAGGGACCATCTGCAAAGTATAGCTCAATCCACAACTCTGGGACACTTTATGACTACTGAAAACTCAGGTTAGTGTGAAGGGTAGCTGAAAGTAATCACTTGAAGGCAACTCGGACTTTTAAACCATGTATCAGATGGCACGAATTAAACCTAATTTACTACCAGCTGACCAAAAAGTGAACTGAGGCTAAACACAAGCCTTCATTTTCATTAAAATTCTTATGAACTCAACAGCACTGCTCTTTCAGTGAGACTCTTCCAATTGCACCTGTACCAGAAGCTGCTGAAGAGATGTGAGCAGTGTATTGTTGTTGTGGCTGCATTTGAATTTGGAAGCCATCATTCTATGTATTAGAGCTGAGTGCTCATATCCAAGCCTTGTGGAAAGTCCTGGTTCCTTGCAGTATTTCTTCATCTTGCTTGGAAAGCTACATGCACCAAACACAGACCCAGCATTCCAGGTCAGACACAAATCCCAGTATCTTGTCTGGGATTCACTGTCAGCAGAGCAGGTGCCCCTGAGCACTTTGCATTCTGGCCTCCCTTGGCTGGCCACAGAACTGTATCTGAAGTCAAACATCCCCCCCATCCTGGCTGTTGCACCGTAGACATCTAGACCAAGAAAAACCTCAAAGGCTGCTCAGGAATGGCTGCAACTTTTTTAAAAAGCTGGATAATTAATCTTGGTAACAAATTGGCAAGAGAAGTTAGCTGCCATTGGCCCTGCTATCAACTGTCATGGAACAGAAACAGGCTCTGAGACAGAGAAAGAAAGCCACCATTTGTTAAACCCCACCTGCCCAAAATTGATCTTACCCTCCCCAACCCAGCCTGCCTGTCTGCTGTGGAAGCTGGCAGAAGGTTGGAAGAAGAGGGGCTTTTCCTGTGACACTGGCAGGAGCAGCAAGTCTAGAGGGTGGTGCAGGTCTTCTACAGCTTGATGATCCTGCCTGAGCTTGGTTTCTTTTTCTGACAGTCCTGTCAGAAAAATTTCTGCCGGAAAATTTCTGCCAGTCCTGTCCTGTTCAGACAACTCCTGTCAGCAGGAGTGGCCTCCCACTGAGGTTGAAGGAACATCAGAGACATGTGATGAACTGAGCACAGCCCCCACATCCTCCTGCTCCACTGGGGAGAAGGAGTTAGACAAGTCAGGAGTAAAACTGGGGAAGAAGGGAGAGGTGGAGGAAAATGAATTTTAAGATTTAATTTTTATTTCCCATTATCCTGCTCTGATTTGATTGGTAATGAATTCAACTAATTTCCCCCAGTCAAGTCTGTTTTGCCAGTGACAGTAAGTGGGAGTGATGTCTCTTTGTCCTTATCTTGATCCATAACCTTTTGTTGTGTCTTCTCTCCCCTGCTCATCTGATAAGAGCAACTTTGATGGGCACGTGGCATCTAGTCAAGGTCAACCCACCATACATCTATTTTCCTGTCTCAGGAGAGGACCTAAACCCTTCCCACCCCATAACACACAAAATTATCACTGACTCTTCCCCATCCTTAGCAACATGTAACTACATGTTCCCCATGTCCCACTTTTTTTCCCCCCAACCTTTCTCCTTCCTTCCCCGGGAACACACTGACTTGCCATCTTTGAAGAATATGTACTGATGTGTTATTGGCATGATCCAAATACACATTTTGAGGGTCACTGAAAATTCCAGTGCAATTAAGAAGTGCACAAACCAGCTTTAAATGGAGTTTAAAGCAGTAGTACTAACAGTTTTGTGACTACTGACAGAGTAAAGTTCTTCTTGGGTAGACCTAGTTCTGCAATATAAAACTATACTGCAGACAAAGCATAACTGCTGTGCAATTTCTCAGACAGCAGTTTCCATTCCCTTTTGCTGTAATTCTGATGGCAATTCCTACCTCAAAGGGAAATATTCCTCCAAAGCAATGGTATAGTAACAGAGTGCTGAGAAAGAGCAAAAGAATACCACTATTGCTAACAAAACACCTTCTTTATTCATGTGAGTCATGCTCTTATGGCTGGAGGAACAGAAAATGAAAAATCCTCACATATGGGCTGATGGCAGAAGCACATCAGAAGAGAGCCCTTATTTTAGACCCTGCTCTTTTTAACCTCGTGCTGGTGCTGCCAGTAATGGGTGCTGCCATGTTGTCCTGGGTTGCAGTGTATTCTATTCCCATCCTCATGAGCTGTTGAAATCAGGTGGGGCAGTGTTTCCTTGCCTCCTCCCCCCAGACTATCTTGCTGTTAATGGCCCATCAGTGCCCTGCCCATGACTCAGAGATAACTCCCTCCGGACCATCTTCTGTTAACGAGCCTAATCAACACTTGGCCTCATGACTCATTACCCTATTGTGAGATGCTCCACTCAGAGGGAGGAACCAAGCATTCCATCCTGGATAGAATCTGAGATTCTGAACACCAGAGACAACCTTTCCACTGGATTTCCAGAGGACAGGAGCTACACAGCCACCACTGGACCTTCTGAGGAAGAGCAGACCCTTTTCTACAGGATCACCACTTCAGGAGGACTGCAGCCACCATTCTACCAGACTGCTACCACCACCCTGCCTAACAGGGACTCAGGTTGTATCTTGACTCTGTCAGTTTAACCCAGTGTTATCTGCCTTTTTTTTTTTTCCTCCCCCTCCTTTTATTTCCCCATTAAATTGTTATTCTGACTTGGTGTCTCCCACTAGTTTGTTTTCAAACTAGTACACATGTCCAGCAGTCACACAGATGCCATAGCCAAAAGTTTAAAATATTTTTTCATCTTTACTGAAAACCTTCCTCATTAAATAGGTTCCTACACCATCAGTAGGGAGACAGCTAGGTGTAGGAGTCTCACAGCATTCTGGAAGATTAAATAGGTGGTCTAACCACTGATAGAGAAGTAAGATTACTCCTCTCATAGCAGCTGAAGAAGAGAGGTTGCCTGTGTTTGCTGTCTTTTTCCATGACTTGGATGTGCAACGAAGGCCAGGAAAAGAAGAGGCTGCTGGAGCATATTTTACCACAGTCTGTTGCTGCTGTATTGCTGGTAACAGTCCTGCTCTACTCACAGAAAAAGGGAGGTTTCTATCATGCTGGTTTGGGTATTTGCAGTGGACAGGTGTTTATCTTGCCTCGTGCTCAGTGGGGAATGAATGATTCACTTTGACTCAATGTTTTTCCAGTTGTTGAAGAGAGGTGCTGTGTATTTCCCTTCTTTGCCAAAGTGTTTAAGAGTTGTTATGGAACAGTTTGTACCTTGCTTGGAGATTGTGAGATATTAAAGAAGGCGAGAGAGGGTGTAACTTAGTACTTCACAGTGTAGATACACAATGTAGAAATGCTGACACTACACTGGCTGTGAGCCCAAAGCAATAAGATAGAAATTTGAAAAATTAAGATCAAAGTCCCAAAGTTCCTATTTCGTTATGCCAAAAAGCTGAGGATACTTCATAAACCCTCATTCTGAAGTCTGTCATACATAAAACAGGGCACAGAGAGTCTGCTTACATTTATCCTGTGTATAGCTTCTGAATTTAGCTGACAGTGGCAGAAAATATATAGAATTTTATATTACATTATGTTTCTACTATTCAGGGAGAATTTAACCATGCCTTTGGGCCTATCAAAATTTTCTACTCTTTCTGAAGCCTATGCTGAACACCAGCCCCAATTCTTCTCAAACACACCTCTTCATTCAAAGGTTATGTGACAAGGCTGTGGAAGATTACTGTTTTCAAAAGCAGTCCCTGATGCTCTCACAAAGGGAGATAAAGGTTACAAAGAACAAATATTTGAAAAAAACAAAAAGCTTTTACTTTACCACACAGACTAAACAGTCTGGAAAATACATTACATTTTTACTAAATAACAGGTTTTACTCAGGGGAAATCTATGGTAAAAACAGAGGAAAAGATGTTCTCCTGCCATTCTGTTTCTCCCAATAAATCAACATTAGCATTTACAAAGAGAGAAGAGACCACATGCTTATAATTCTGCCTTCATTTGACATGAAAATTAACCCCATTCATTGGAAGATTTTTACCCATTTTCATACAGGTGGCCAGTGTTCACAAGTGTAAACTAAACCCTGAGCCAAGCTTCCCTGGAGAAACGTCTTTAATTGGAAGGGCAGCAGCCACTGTGGCTTCAGTCTGTTTCACCACAGCATTCCAACATTGTCCCCTTGCCGAGCTTCTGATTGTCTTGCATGCATGGCATTAACCCACTCCGAATTGAGGAGCTGTTTTTTTACTCCTCTCCTATGCAGGGTGGGAAGATGTTCTCATGGGGTTGTTGTGGTGTGGTGTTTACATTGTCAGTGCTCTGAACAAAAAGGCTCAGCAGAAGTTGTGCTTCTCTTCCAAATGTGTCAAGCGTTTTGCCAGAAAGGACAACTGTACTCTACAGCACTGTACTCTGTAGACCTCTTGTTAACTACCTCAGAAACCCTGATTTTTTTTAAAGAGTAGTTCATGAAGCCACAATGAGCTTGAAAGTATTATGTCTAAGTTCCATGAAACACGTAAAACTTACCATAAACTACAATATACATTTTGTTCGTTACATGAACAAATATTCAGCCTTAGTCTAATTGTCTATTTTTGGAACAGCTGCTACAATAAAGTGTGAAATACAGAGCTAGCAATAGCTCCATATTTAACCATTACATATTGGCAGTAACACTGTAATTATCTTGTTAAAAAGAACTTGAATTACAGATGTATTAACTTAAATCTCCAATATCAGGTTTTCCCACAGCAACACTACATCAGCATCAGATACTGGTCCCTTCAATAGCTTCTTTATAATTTGCAAGGCCAGCAATATGTTTTTATTAGCTTGGCAATGTTACAGGAATTAAATTATAGGATAAATTATCAAATCCGTGACATGCACTTTCTGTTTAACAGGAGTGAAATTGCTTAAAATATAAAAGCCTTCCACAAGCAGGGGCTACTGACAATGCCTTGTTTGTTTTTATAGCTTTCATATGAAATTGCAGATGTATTTCAGTGCTGCTGTGTTGATACACTAAAAACTGATGCTAAATATCCTCACTATATCCCCCTCACTACCGTACAGTTTGCATCCTTCTAAAAAGGAAGAAAATAAGGGGCTACTGTTGTCAATTACAGAAATCAGTGCGTAGATATTAGAAGAGAACCTGATTCAGACTAATGTAGTGGCAATTTTTGAGATTGTCACCCGATGTTTCCCTGTGCAAAGCAGGATTGTCCTTTGTACAATAGTGCAACTGAAACACCAGACTAAAACAGCCTTGTCCTTTATGCAGCCCCCTCACTTCCAGCTGGAGCACATGCTCTTTTCCTTCATAGCTCTTCACCCACAGAACAGAGCATTGTGAGGGGAGGCCAGAAGAAACAAGACGCCCCCATGGTGCTTTCACCCTTGCAGCATGATATTTGTATTGATTTCAAGTGTTTTTTTCAAATACAAAGCTTTTGACTGCAGCCCGCAGAAAGCTTTGATGTTGTTAATTTAGTTTAGTTTATCTACCCAATTCTACTTTTTCTTTGATTTGACAGTCTGTAGCCTGGCACTTAAATGCTCATTTTTCTGTCAGTGTATTTCAGTTGCATGTTTGTGTTTTATATGTAAATAAATGTTCTCACTACAGTAACTGAGGAGAATTGTTTTTCATCATCCAGACTTTCATACAAAGCAGGGCCTCTAGCAAAGCAGGGTTCTCATTTCCATAGATCTGGAGTAACAGAGTTTTTTTCTAAATCAGTGAGGGTAATACCACCACAACCCCCAATGTAATGATACACATTACATTGGCTAGTGAGGAACTTCTAAACTTGTTAAGAGTAAAATATCATTTCTGGAAACACAGTCTGCTAACCTTGGAAAAAGGATAGGTTGAAGACTAGCTATTTGCTCTGCCTAAAAATATTTTAAAAACTGATTATTTTTTCATTCCTGGCAAGAGGTGTCTTTAAGAATGTTGTGTCTGAGATAAAGTCAGCAGACCTGAGATGCAAATCCAAACACATTTCTCCTTTCTCCTTTTCTCTCCCACATTAGGCTTTTTTTTTTTTATCCTTAACCCACATAAAATTGTTGGATATTAATGTCAGGAGAATTCTGATTTATTTTCAATGAAAGAGGGAGTTGTGTCTATTAAACCAGTTTGAAACGAAAAATTTATAAGTTCAAAGTCATCAGCAGAAAAAAAATAACATACAATAGAACAATAAAAATACAACTCCCTGTTGCTGTAGTGACAAGACAAACAAAAACAAGGCATGGAGAAAAACTTTCAGACTGAGATTTCTTTCTGTCCAAAGTACACAGGAGGTTATTTGGCAGCTGTCTTATCACTGGGGTGCTCTGAGTGGGATGGGAGCCTGAACAGCCACTACTCACCGTGGCCACACAACAAACAAATTGCTGCAGCCAGCAGCCTCAGGTTTGTACAGTCACAATCAACAGCTGCAGGTAGCTAGGGGATGAAATCTGTGCACAATAGAGAATTAGTTTGAGTTTTGGCATGTAATAACAAGGAAAAAAGGAAGCTAAGATGGAGTCCTGCACCAGTTCTCCTTGCAATCAAAATGGTTCGTCTGGTGTAAATATCTGGGGGAAATGAGATTTCCCTATTGTCTCTATTTATTTGATTATTTTTAAAAATATTTTTTAACAATTTAATTATCAGTTTTCATTTTGCCTAGTTTGAAACAAATCCACCTTATGATAAAGACAGTGTGTAAGTCAAATTTTCATTCTGTGCCTATCTACCTGACTGATTGCCAGAGAATTCAGTCAATAAATTGACCTTGATGGCTTTTTAAAAATACTAGTCATGTGATCTGTTAGCATTTGTCCAGTAAAATCATACTAAAATTAAATGTTGTCATTTTACTGTGTGCAAACTATTTTAAAATTAGTTTATTTTTATTACTTTATATTTGGTTTTTCACTTTCAGAAGAAGTGTCATGGCATGCTTGCCTTACTCTGGGACAGATGTCCTTACAGAGCTTTTAAGAATAACTAGGCTTCAGTTACGTCTGATATTATTTTAAAGAAACTTTGATTTAAACAGAAAAAAATATGTAAATCATCCTGGCTCAAAAAACAAAACTGAAAGGAACTAGAAAATTTATGGTAGTGAGAGTATGTCTAATGAGTAGGATTTGTTTGTTAAACCTTTATCTCTGATTTAATGAACATAAAAAAGTTTAGGATTCATGCATGCTAACAAGGTTCTTCCATTCAGCAAAAAACTCTAATTAAGACATTTCAGGTCTTCACAAATCCTTGTATTTCCACCTATGCTATTCATTTTTTCAAAGAGGCACCTTCTATTATCAGAGTTTAAGAAGAAAAATGTACAGTAAGGTATACTTTGCACAATTAATGTGAAAAAATGCACATAAAATGCTCATGAAATGCAAAGGTATTGAGTAAATAGGTGTATATGTGAACTTTTCCAAAATTACATAGTAAAAACCTGAAAGTTGCTCATTCTTCTTTTCTCTCATCTCTGTAATATTGCTGTTCTACTGTTTCATTGTCAATTGCTATTTAAAATAACTGAGGCAACATATCTTCTTAGTAATACAGCCATTGAATTGTCTGTTTCTAAGCAGTAATGCAAAAGAGCACTACTAAGAAATAGCATTCAAAAATTTAAACCCTCATAAATTTAAATATAATTTTTAGCATGTTCTAAGTTATAGAGACATTTAGTGTCCTGTAATCCTTTCCAAATATTTTTAGGATTCAGGCCAGGCAAACTTAAAAGCATACTTTATCTATCAGACATCTTAAAAAAATTATGGAGAGTTAAAAATGAGCTATAAAAAAAAATAGGAAAAATTCAAGCATTCTGGTACCTCAGCTCTTAGCAGATTATGGTGCCAGACAGACCAAACAAAATGAGTGAGGTGGAGTAGTCTAAAGCACTTGTACCAGCTGCAGAAATAAAACAAATGAAAGCAAGTGAAACAATGGAGAGGGGCATGCCGTTGATCTGGTGGCAGAACACGTAGCATGGCGAAAAAACGTCCACCTTCACTCTGTGTGTGCAGCTGGTCAGGGGCTAGCAGATGCATATCAACAGCCAGCACGTGAAGAGCAGTTTTTCTACTTGCCATTTTGTGGGGACCTTGCCCCACTTAATTGCTTTCCCTTTCTTTCACTTGTGGGCAGATGTAGTGCCTTTCAACCACTTCATCCTTTTGCATCCTTTCTTGACCCATGCATGTGTTTTCTTCTCCAGAGCATAAATTCCCACACTCCATGATCAAAACACTTTCGTCCCTTGAAGTCCCAAGTGTGTTCATTATATTTATATTATATCCCCAACGCTGATCTATTAAAAAGCCTTAAAAGCAGCTGTCCTAAAGTCCTGTTTATGCAACAGACCACTGCTCTTTCAAAATGTTTTCTTTAGTGCTCATTGGAATAGGGAATTCAGAGGTGGGACTCCAAGTATCTTTTGCACTGAGAAAACCATCTATTCTGTGATCTAATTCAGAGTACACAAACACCCAATGCACAGTTAGCAACGCCTGTCATAAAAGCACAGTATTAAGCACTATACTTTCCATGGGAGTATTCCTTGTCGATGTTTACAAGTGAGGTTTTCCACCTGGGCAACAGTAAGTCTTCTTTTCAAATATATATCAGCTTTCTTTAGTAATTCTGAAAAAGTTATTGGACTTCAAACAGAAAGACAAAATAAAAAGAAAAACAAAACAAACTCCTGTGAGAAATTCAAACCAAACATTTATCTTTATCCCATTTATTCACTAAGCCCATGTACCACTGTTCTTACACCATTATTATTTTTCCAGTCCAATCTATATGTCTGCTCTCCTGTATATCAACAGCACTTTTCCTGAGCACAACATATTCTGAAAATGCTTCCCTCTTTACATCAAGCCATATTTATGCTAACAAGAGCTGGTAAATCTTTCTGCAGAACCTTTCATCAACTTTCATTGGGTTTAAGTTTCTTATAAATTGTCAAATCAGAATTAGTCAAAATTTTCATAGCTATCAAATAAATTTACAAGGGACTGCTATTGCAATATTTTATATAGGAAAAGCTCTTGCATTTGATTAATCCCAGCAGCAATCTAGATTTTCTGTATTAATTTTCATGGAATAACTTTTGGATATGCTCCTAAATCACAAGCATTTTATGTTGTATTTAAATGACACACCAGACTGCATTGCCTGATGCAGATGATCTGTCTAGTTATCTACAGGTATCTAGACATAGATATGTATGTATATGTGTATATATATAAAATATACATCTCACCTTAAGAATACTTTCTGGTAATTATCCAAAAGATTTTTGTAATATAATGGTGCTTAAGTAGACTTCGATCACTAAAATCCAAGTACCTTCATGAATTTATACTCTATGTGAATAAGAAGGCCAGAAGGGAAAGATTCAGTGGAGCAAAACAGCTCAGACCAGTAAAAGATCCAGCCAGTCAAAATTTTAAACACTGTTAAGCAATTGTGACTGTTTTCATAAATAGCTGTATTGCAAAAAAGAAAAAGTTCTTTCTACTCAAAAATTTCATCTGCCCTAGTATTTAGGTGGTATTGAGAGTCCAATTTGACTTTTTCATCCATAAACCTTCCCAACATCTGTCTTTAGTATAAGAATCTTTGGTCTTATTTCTCCTTTTCTTTCTTCAAATTAAGAACTTTGATTTTCTCATGCTTATGCTAGTCCATATTGAAACAAAAGTGTCTGGCAAGCTGTGTTACAGATATATTGTGTATATCTTCCAGTGCATTTTTCCACTGAAGTCACTTGCCTCCACCAGCATCTCCTGGCAAACACCAGAAGTCAGCATGTGCTCCTTCTCAGTATTCTGTGCAGAGCATTGGGAGTGGAGGAGTCTGTACTGCCCCACTCCACATGGAGATTAACCCCCCGTTACAGACTTTACTGTGAGACATCCTGTACTCATGAAAGGAACAATGAAAATGACAGATTTCTGCCTCATACAGTACATTCAATGAGTTTTTGAAAGGTATACAAGAATCATACAGAAAGGAGATAAAACTATCCAAGCAGAGGACATGGAGAGTTGGACCTTGACAGGTGAAGGTGTTGGGAGATGTTCTGGGTTAGGAAAGCACAACATAACCTCTTTAACCCATTTTGGAAGAAGTCTAAGACAGAGCATGACTATGCCTACTTCCACATTGGCAAGGCACTTACAGGATTCTTTCAGAGAATCCCTGAGATCAAAGTATCTGATCCACAAAGACTTCTTGCAAGGCTAATCTCAATCTTCTCTGTGATTAGAGATGTCCTTACTGTAGCAGAACCTAACTTTGTAATTTGCAAGGACAAGGGGGTCATGTCACAAAAAGCAGAGCTCAGGAGCAGAGGAACACAAGAGGCACCAAGATGAATATGTATGCTCATAAATATGGACCGTGCTCTCTTCATAGTGCTGAAGTGTAGAAGTGGTACACATCTGTCAATTTAACATGGAAACTAAAACTGGTATGAAATTCAACAGCAGTGTATCCAACAAACCAGAAGTTTGAAAGGCACGACATCAGGTGTATCAGATATCCTTGAGTGTTGTCCCACTGTCTTAAGCATAAGTCCATCATCTGTTCAGTACAGCCACTGGATTACAGGTGGCAAGAAACAGATCTTCACACCTTATGTAGATGCTACTATATTGACAATCAATCTTTTTTCCCCATTGGTGTTCCTCTCTAAGAAATAACTTCTGAAAGACATAAAAAATAAAAAAAAATGTTAGTAACTTGGAAGTTTGTTTTCTTATTTCACTTCCACATCTAAAGAAGACTATTCTGTGAATAATGAGAACCAGTATGACCACTCCAGCTGAAGGAAAATCATATTTGTTTCTCTACCTACTTCCCTTTTTTTCCCTTATATCTTGACTGTGGTACTTTATGTCATGGCTTGATTTTTTTAATGTTCTTTTGCACCCACACAATAAAGGTTTTCATTGTTCTCCAAAGCAAATTACCAGATGGTAGTTCAATGGTAGTTCAAATTAAAGAAAAATGTGTTAGTACATGTAAGCACAGAATCACAGAATCAAGGTTGAAAGAGACTTTCAAGATCATCAAGTTCAGCCATCAACCCAGCACCACCATAATCACCCCTAAACCATACCCCCAAGTGCCACATCCAGATGACTCTTGAACTCCTCCAGAGACGGTGACTCAACCACATCCTTGGGTAACTTATTTCAATGCCTAACCACTCTTCCAGTGAAAAAAAACCCTCTAATATCAAACCATAACTTTCCCTGGCACAACTTCGATACATTTTCTCTCATCCTTTCACTTGAGACATGGCAGAAGAGCCCAACCCTCTCCTTGCTACAGCCTTCTTTCAGGCTGTTGTAGAGATCAATAAGGCCCTGCCTGAGCCTCCTTTTCTCCTGACTAAACACCCGCACTTCCTCACCTGTTCCTCACAGGACTTGTGCTCCAGACCCTTCACCAGTTCCGTTGCCCTTCTCTGGACATCTCCAGCACCTCCAAGCCTTTCTTCTAGTGAGGGGCCCAAAACTCGACACAGGATTTGAGGTGTGACCTCACCAGTGCCAAGTGCAGGGGGACAATCCCTGCCATAGTCCTGCTGGCCACACTATTGCCGGTCCAGGCCAGGATGCCACTGGCCTTCTGGGCCACCTGGACACACCCTGTCTCATCTCCAGCTAGTTGTCACCAGCACCCTCAAGTCTTTCTGCTGAGCAGCTCTCAAGTCACTCTGACCCAAGCCTGTAGTGCTGCCTGGAGTTGTTGCAACATACATGCAGGACCCAGCAGGGACTAGCTAAATGAAACTGGTGTTGGAGACTGAAATGTTATGGTTTATGGCTTAAAAATTTTTATGAAGGACTTTGGCGCATTTTAGCAAAACTTTGTAAAAAAAGCTGCACAGAAGACCACTTGACCCTGAATGGGCCTCCTGACCTTGGACTGTAAGTTGATAGAGATTAAAAAAGTGACACTATTGTTCAAAGCATCTGGGAAGTGATGGATAAGACTGGAAGAGCATCCATGGCAGGGCTCAGATCAGCAGCTTCAGGTGGAGGCTATAGCTCCAGGCTTATTACTGCCAGGCTTGCACACGTCCGCAACCCAGTGGGGAGGAGTAAGTTTTTGGATGTATGGCCAAAAAAAGCCTCTGGTCAGAAGCAGTGAATGCCCATCCTCCGCTGCACAGACCAGCCGAGCTGCAGGAGTCCCCTCAGCCTGGGAAAGCCACATTTACAGGATTTACACATGAGGGACAGCAGAGGGAGTGTCATGGCCCATCAAGGGTGTCCTCCCCCCACCCCAAAGGCCCATCAAGGGTGTCCCACCCCACCCCAGACCCTGAACACAAGCACTGCAAGTGATGCAACATGATGCTGTGTCCCCACCATTTTTGGGAGACTGTGGGAGTGTCTTCCCAGGAACCACTGGGTGGGTATTTAAGTTTTCACACAGGCTGACTTCTCTGCCAAGATCCAAAGTCTTGCAAGAGACAGTGTTAAACTTGCCCTGTCAAGGGAGGCACCTGGGTGTTTCCACCTCCCCAAACATATATCAATCCATTGGATTCTATGCTTTTGGAGGGGCACCCTCACCACCAAGAAGACCAGCTGAAGGGAAGCAACAAGACATCATTGGAACCCACAGAGGGGTGATACATTTCTACTTAATCTCTCAGCCTTCCTTCCTTCTATTACTATTAAATAAAATATACCAATTTTTTGGTATCAACATCTAACCTTATTTGATTTAAATCTCATTTTGGGGAATATTTGAATCTTCAGGGTTCTTTCTGCTTTATTAATAGAGAGTTAGTTCTCTTTGCTCCTCTGTGATTAGAGCAGATTGCAACAATGGTCATTGCATAACACTCCATCAATAAAATGGAGTTAAAAATTTTGTTTTTACTAAGAGTCAAATCTAGAGCACAGTAGAAGTTCTGGCAAATACTCTCTCAAGGTGGTGTGGTCTATCACAACATGACCACTTCGTTCCTCTGTGTGGATGTTACCAATGAGTAGCTGCCTAAAATCGGTATAAATAGTGTCCAAGCGTTAAGACATTTAGCAGCTACTGCACATTTGTAGCCAAAAGATGATTCCAACACTGTGCTGCTCAAGAGTATATTTAAGACACCTTTTCCCCTAGAGACCGTCATTTTCTGTTGTTATTTTAAATACACATTGTGATCTCACCTCTTGGCTCAGAGATTTCTGCATTCTTCCATAAGCTCCTACACAAAGGCTCTTGTGCTTTAGAACAGATGCCAAACAGACTGTGTCATTGTCTCCAGAGGCTGTTCTATAGAAAGCCAGATCCCTGCAGAAAGACTGAGCTCCTGGTGCTCAGTGTGGAAGCTGTGTCCCCACCATTTTTGGGAGACTGTGGGAGTGTCTTCCCAGGAACCACTGGCTGGGTAGTTAAGTTTTCACACAGGCTGACTTCTCTGCCAAGAACAAGTCAAGCAGGTTCCTTGCCAAGGGCTTCTTTCATGTGTACCCTTTTGTAGCCAGCAATCCCATGTACTAGCAAATAGAGCAAATCTTCCAAATTAGTAGCAATCTAAAAAAGCCGGGTCTCCAGTCCTCTAAAATTTAACGAAGGAGAAATTATTCATCTGCTTCAGATGAACACATCACATCTATACCAGGTGGAAGGATGCTGGATGAACAGAATAAAAAAAGAACAAATACTACCAGGCCATGGATTAGAAAGTCTTTTGGTACAGCCAAAAGAGAGAGTTCCTCCGGAGAGTATTCAGTATAACATTACTGCTCTTATCTTGGAGTTGTCACTTGCAATTGCATTGAGCCCCTTCCAGTAAGATGGTCTAAGGCAAATGCAATTTATCTTCAGGATGGCAGAGGAATGGCTATAACAAGTTCTGAGAAATACCAGATAAGGAAGGGCACTCATACCATGTCTTGCTCCTCCCACCACCTCACAGTTTATATTAGGTGGCAAATCTTGTATCCCAGTGAGTTTTTACCTACATTTCCAGTTTTGCCAGAATAAGTCTAGATCTGTTTTTTCAAGACTTGTTCCCATGAGTAACATTAGTGTTTCCAGCAAGACCATTAATACAGATGAGCATTACTCACACTTACAAAATGTGCTGGATTAGATTCTTACGTGACAATACCATGGAAACTCCAGTCTAGATTTGCCCAGATGAACACATTAAGGAAAGAATAGCTAGACAGCTGGCACAAAGATAAGAAAAAAACCCAGAAAAACCAAAAACATCACTCCATGTTAGGTAGTGTGGGTAGCGTGTTCCACACCAGCTATTTCATAACCTACCTTCACCATCTTGCAACTATTCCCATCCTTCTTCAAACAACTACATACTGAATTCATACTGAAAGAGTTAGAACACAAAAGCAAGCCAATCTTGCAGATCAAATGCACTATGGTGGGGTTTCCCCAGATTCCAATAAAAAATGTACACCACGGTCACCTCTGGTTAACTTTGTGCAACAACTTGTCTCTCTCCCCTAGCACCAAAGAAAGCCTCACTTTGTACTCCATTTGTGGCAACAGTGAGAACCCTGGACTTTTCTCCCCACAGAATGAAGTTGTTCAAAAGTATTTTATTTTCATTTTTATATTCATTTTATTGAACTTAAATTAGTAAGCATGAACACAGTTATGTAGCATTCTGTCAGGAATCTTCAAATTTTTGGAGGGTATCATCCTCAGATACAGGGCATACACAAGGTTCTTGTTATTTCTTACCATGTTCCTTCTGCTTCTTGCCAAAAACAGCATCTGCCAACATCTCCTAAACCCTGGAGATGCTTGCAGGAAATCTCCAGAAGGCAGTCATTCACTGTCATCAGGGGCTAGTTATAAATCATGGAGTATCATCACTGACAAAAATGTCATCACCACACCCAACACAGGAGAAGAATATTTGTTTGGAACAGCACACAAAATGATCAGCTATGCCTTGATCTGTATCATGGTGCAGTATGGTAATTCTATTAATAATATGGCAATTTTATTAATTAATTGTGAGTTGATGAATGAGAAATAACGAGTTCTAATGACTTAGAAACTGAGGAGACAAATGGCTTAAAATACTTTTTGTGAAATACAATTCCAGTTCAAGGCAAGAATGTTCAAGTTTTTCCCAGTTTCCATGGAGTTTTCCCAGTTCCCAGAAGGATTTTTACAGCTGGAAAAAGAAACATTTGTAGCTTGCCAGGATTAACACCACCTGACTGAGATCACTAAAATTCAAAGAGAAGATGTGCACTGTTTTCAGCAACCAGTTTTTCAGGGCAGCTGCAAGATGAGGAAGACACTGCAATGTGTCATAACTGGGCATTTTCCCAGGGAAAAAAAAGGTCAAAGAAGATACCTCTGAGTCCATGCCTAGCAAAGGGAATATAAATACATCCTTCAAGCATAAGATTAGCAGCAAGCAAAACAGCAAGGAAGGGCAAAGA
The DNA here is from genome assembly GCF_041296385.1 of Aphelocoma coerulescens. Taxonomy (NCBI): domain Eukaryota; kingdom Metazoa; phylum Chordata; class Aves; order Passeriformes; family Corvidae; genus Aphelocoma; species Aphelocoma coerulescens. Next base: position 31,081,494 of record NW_027184085.1, read on the forward strand.
AGCAGTATGCTTCATTATCAGCATTGGGAAAAAAACAAACACACTTTCTTTCCTTAGAAGATCATTTCTCATCTGAATCCTGAATTCTGGTATCACCTTTGCTCAAATCATCTGTGTGAAATTAGGAGAATAACAAGATCTCATCAGCTGGGTTTCACGTCACTCAAAGGCCAAGCACTAATAATATACCTCAACCAGATTCAGTCAAGGCCAGGTGAGAAAGCGGTTTGAGCTAAATTTTCACTTTTGCCTTGAGCTTTGAGTCTGGCTCCCAAATGCTGTGGGCAACGCATGGAGACCGCAAACTGTGCTGCAAAATGCAGTGTGTTAAGAAGTGTTCCAAGTACCTGTGGCATATTTTTCTTCCACAGTGCAAAGCCTCATAGAAATATTGCATAATCTGGAAGGAGTAACTGCTGATTTTGACCTAATAGAAGAAACATCACCCTGAATCCAGAGTCTTGAGTGTCACCTTCTCATCGGCGCAACTGAAAACATGGATTAGGGTAATGTGTTAAATCAGACTCCAGACTGTCCACCCAAATATTTTCACTGTAATAATTTTTTTGTTTTTTGAGGTGGGGTGGATGATGAGTGGTGGAGAGGGCCTGCAGGGTTGGGGGAAGACTTACTTCAATATGCAGGTATCTTACAGCACCTCTTAATCAGTAGGGTGTATAAGAGAAACGTCCAGCAAAGAGAAAGGGTGAAAGAGACATATTTCAAGTACATGCTGTCTGTAATTTGCAGTGACATCTTTCTGCTATGGATTTACAATAAATCTTTGTTGCATCAAATTTACTAGTATATTTACAGCTTCAGATTTCAACATTCCTCGTAAGAGCATAGATACATTTAAAAAAATAGTAATGTTCTGGGACATGCTGAAGCAGATGGACTAGTCAATGCAGCTACAGTAATTTATACTCAGGAAGATTTATTTGTTTATGCCTACACTGTAATACATCCTACCAGCTTATCACCAATGCTGTATTTTGAGTCAAAATTGGTCACCGTCATTTTTATATTTTAGCAATTTTTTTAAAAACAGGAAGTTCAATGCATAGGATGCAGCCGAAAATCTTCCAAGGAAATTAAAAAATTAAGTGCAAAGGAATGCATTATGCATTACAACTTCATTTTAAATAAACCAATCAAGGGAGTTCTATATGTAACCTTAGCATGAAATATAATTTATGTAGAAAAGCAAATCAATGTCCCCTGAATTTTCTGGAAGTTTAACTGATGCTTTCAGTGGGGATCATTGACACTGGTTTATTGGGAGGGATAACATAGCATGTTTGCCTCAACCAGTTGTAAACAAAGATAGGGAAGAATTATTAGTCTGCCTAGACTCAAGGAATACCCTAAAATAACTTTCAAGGGTTTCAAGAAGGGAATAATATGTTCAGTTAAACAGAAGCTACACTGAAATTAATATTTCACAGCACTGACACAAGCAGGTGTGCATAACCTTCCATAAGTAATTTTTCACATATAATTTATGTGGTGGCCTTAAGCAGAAGTAAAACAGTCACCACTAACATGCTTGATTCTTTAAAAAGTTCTTGTTTTATGTGAAAAATGACTTTTCTTCTTTGTTGTCTTTGGCACTTACTTTCTTTCAAAATCCATCAAGAGCAGTACCTGCAGGAAATAAATTCCTTTTCTAGAACAATACTGTCTTGTATTACATGCACACGTTCACATGCAAGTATCACCATGCTACACAGGTGACGGAATCATTTGGTAGTAAACTTCTTTATATTCTAAAAGAAGGGGAAAAAAATCATACCACACCTTCAGAACTCTTCTCCTCCCCCCACCTTTCTCCCTTCTCCCACTGACAATGTAAAACGGCAACCCTTGAGATTTTCCGTCAGGTTACCACTTCCATAATAACCTTTTTCAGTTCACTTAGGGAGAGGAGTCTCTCTTGCTCATGCTATGGAGACATCTCCACAAGAAGTTCTCTCATAGCTTCAATATCACAATGAGACAGCCACCCGGGTTGGTTCTCTGCTCGCATCATCTGAGAGTCCCCTCCCATGACTTACAGCTTTTCCCACAATTGCTTTTGAGGGTCCAATCTTGAGCTACTGGGGTACCATTTTAAGGTTGAGCTGTTCAGAAACAAAGGTTCTCTTCACCCATCTCTGGGAGCATCTTCATCTCTAGGATGGGGGATCTCCCCCTTCCCTGGGAGAAAAAGGGTTGTCATCATCTTCATCTCCAGGACTATCTCTGGGAGCATCTCTAGGAACAGAGGTCTTTCTCCTTTCGATTTGGAGCAAGAGTCCTCATCACTTCCATCTCTCCCTGTTCAAACTTCTCATCAAATTACGGCTGCTTCAGCGTTTGCTTATTCCAGCACAGGTGCTTTTGCTCACAAGTACAGTTTGAATGCTCCACCCTCCATGCTTTCATGAAATTACTACAGGTACTCTGATATATCATAGTCTATCACCACCATAGCTTTACAACAGAATTTCAGCTTCTAAGCATCTCCTCTTTCTCCTCCCTCCTCCCTCAGGGTTTCGGCTCTTCCTTCTTTACTTAATGTCTGCAGGCTTCATCTGTTCTGGAGGAAACTTACAGCACTAAAAGGGTTCATCTCACCCAGGCCTTGCAGCTGGAGTTCGCTTATTGATGTTGGTCACATGATCTTTGCCGGGCAGCGGAGCAGCTTCAGCTGAATCTTCGGTCGCACTGGGGGGGGCGGTGCAGAGGGGGCCGCCGTCTGCACATAGCAGGGCTGTGGGGGGCCGCAGGTGGAACAGGGCTGCACAGCTCCAGGATGGCTGTGTCCTGGCCCGGCCCAGACCGAGCAGGGCCCAGCCCGGCCCTGCTGGGCCCCATACAGGCCCCCCAGTTACCTGTCCCAAGGCCGGAAGCAAGAGAGAGCTTTCCCAGGGTTTGTCCATTCTTAAATGTGGACCACAGAGATGTGTCAAGCTTTTTTAAGTGGCTTAAAAAATTGTCAACATTCAAACTAGCCAGTTGATAGGTTCTGTCAGGTCATAGAGGAAGCTGTAAGCACCTCTCTGCAAGAAAATCACTTCCATAGCTATGCTAACCCATGACACCTATGATATGTGACGGAACCAAAAAAGGAAGATGAAATTTCTTAATAGATACAAGTTCCCAGAAAATTTAAAGGCAAATCAGAACCTTTTATTCTTGGAAAAAAACCTCAAACCTAAAGAAAAAAAAAATCCATGTCATGTCTCTCAGATGTGATCTGTTTCTTCAGGAATCAAACACAACATAAATATTTAGTTCAGAGTGAGGCAAATGTATAGGTACATACGGACATACATAGAAATTTCATGAAACAGGCCCAAATCAACATTTTATGTGCTTTTCATTACCCAAAAGTATCTGGTGGAGCTGAGCTGCAGTCAGATATTGAATTGCAGGTTGGGGAGAATTTACTATTGATCCCACAAACTGTTGGTATTGATGACAGGAAAGGAAAAAGGAACTTCGTGCAATAGAATTTTGAAACAGATTACGTAGAGAGCCCAATAATACAAATATAGAATGCAAACCACATTGATTACTTGAAAAATGTGTGCAACCTACACCAGAATGAATGAGCACCATGGCAATTAACCTCTGACAGCCACATGAACAAGCACTGCATAATTCGGGCTGTTGGATAATGCCCTAAGTCTTGAAGAAAAGCAGTGGCATTGAAATGGTCACCCAGTAGAAATTCATCCTCAAGAATTAAAGTGGAGCTTTAACACTCAGTACCTCCCTGAGGAAGAAAAGCTATGTCTGTTTGAGAAAATGGGGTGGGGTGGGGCGTGGATTTTGGAGCAGTACATGTCACACATAAGTTACAGGGGTTGTGCTTTGGGAGTATAAGCATGCCACGGAAGGCAATACATGCAAGTCATGGCCATCACTGGAGCTGTGCTTAGAGACACACCATGTCAAGCGACAGTGCATTTGACCAGAGCAGTGGGATACAGCTTCTCAGAATGGCAAGGCCATGCCAGCTAAAACGGAAACCTCTAGAGCTGAGCATTTAAATGAACAGACTATGGGTCCAAAATAAAAGCTATCTCACTGAGTTGCTCTTTAACATCCAGAATCTAAACCCAAGACCAAGACTGTGCTTTCTTCTTCCTCGGCCTGTAAGACTGAAGAGGTTAGGCACAGCATTATGAATAGGCCACGTTGAATTCCAAGAAGTCATACCAGAATTAATCTGTGACTTCCTATTCATTAGATCCAAGCAGGAAACCTTTCTTGGTACAACAAACTCCCAAGCCTGTGAATGTAATATGTTTGTCACTGATAACATAAAAGCGCTGTCAGACAACTGTTACAAATTAAGTGATGGAAAAAAAAGAAGAAGCATGGAAAGAAACTAAAAGTTATCATTTATAGCTGTAAATCACCAGGTTTCAAAAACATAAAGAAGGAATACTAAAGTCACACCAGATGTTTTAAATACATGAAGATAGGGAGGGCTTAGTTAATAATTGATGAAGTACTAAGGTGAAGAAGAAGACAAATCTGAAGAAATAAATAATCCAGTTAAAAAAAAAAAATTAAAAGAAGGGGGGAAGAGAGGGAGGTCTATTTTCATAGACCAGTTTTCAAGTAAAGAGGGCAGTTATTGTAATTTGACTCATTACAGAAATCTGCCTATTAACATAGTCAGATAACAATTCCTAACATATTTTTGCTGACCCAGTATGCCTGCTGTCATTTCCACCCTAGAGGCATGTACTACCAGCTTGCTTCAAGCAATGTGTTCTCAGCAATCACTCAGTTCAGGCATTTGGTGCATTCACATCCTGAAAATTTTGCAAATAAATAACAATCACTAAAAAAAAAAAGAACAAACTCACAAACCCCCACTTAACTCAATTTTAAATTTACCTTTAAAATAACCATCTTTTGGGTGAGTCTGGTTGGGCTCCCTTAGTCATACAGAAAGACCCTGCTCAGTGTGACAAGACAAGCACAAATAAAAATGAAAAAACTGATGTTTCTCAGATCACGCACACACCAGAGGATTCAGATATTCTTGCCACCCTGATAAGGCACTCACACATTCTTTGCTGATGAGGAAAGTGTCAGTGAACGGGGAGAGAAGAGCCACTGCCTGGAGCTCTGCAGACCAGCTGCTCTGCTGCTGCTCTGCCCTCTGCCACCAGCTCCATCCACACCTTACACTGGTGACTTGGTGACATCAAGTAGTCCTTAGATTAAGCTCTCTGCTTTCTTTAGAATTTACAATTGTTGCATGTTTTCCCTCTTGGATCTTTGTACACCTGATGGTCCTGTTCCAATCACCCTTCCTCATTTGTAATATTATCATTCTTATTTCTCTTCAGTGTTTATTTCCGCTCACTTTTGGACCCTCTTAGTGGTCACACTACTCTGAGGCAGGGTTATGCAGCTTGGTGGGATCCAAGCTGGATCCTTATCTGCTAGGGCATCCCACCTAAAGAGCATGGGTTACTGTGAGACAAGGCTTCCTGTTCAGAGCAGGCACTTCCCCACAGAACGCAGATCACTTTTCTTATGAGTGTCAGTGGACTCATATCTAGATGCTGCTTACAGAAATCCTATCTACAATTTTCTTCACTATCTCAGGGGAAGTCAAAGACTTGGGAGAAGAGTCTCTGTTAAGAGATTAAGATTGACAGAAACCAGGATGAACTGCAAAATGTTCTTACTGAGACAGGAGGGTCACTCCAATGCTTGAGCTCAGACTGTAGGAATAGCAAAATGAACACTCCAGATTAAAAAGCAAATGTTTTTGCATAATGCATGCAATGGTATAATTTACCTTATCTGGCAATGAAGACTGTATTAAAAATTCAAATGAGCTGTTTTAGAGAATCCCAATCTGTAGGAATAATACACAGTCAAAATTATGAGATGTAGGAGTGGCTGTCATTTCTTCCTACTGACTCATTTGACCTCAGCTTCCTGATTCCTGACTTTTTTAATGCCTACACTACCCCTTTTCATGCATTTTGTGTTCTTGTCTAAAACAAAACTCAAAAGAAACTTAAATAAGCTGAGAGAAGAAAATCAACCACCTGCTACAGGTAAGATTTAAGAGAAATGAACCCCAAAAGGCATGCCAGTGTAAATATAAATGTTTAAAGAGAGTTTGGTGAAGCTAAAAGTGATTGCATGAATTGGAGACAAATTCTCCAAATCTCAGGATTTTATTTAGACATCTTATTACTCTTGAAACTACTGGGAAATCAGACTGTAACATTTCTTAAATAAACATTCTCTTCTTCAATAAATATATACTGGGAAGGCAGCCTGGGCATAAACAACAACCTAAACCAGTACCACACAGACATTGTGCCCACCACTCAGTATGATATGCCCACCACTCCCAGGCAGGAGTTGCTGTTTTTTGGCTAGTGGTGACTATGCTGTTTTACTATTAACTAAGAAGATTTGCATAAACACAGTTGCAAATCCTGCACACCAAAACCATCAGATCAAGTGCACGTGCCTGTGAAATCAGAAGCATGATTCCTTCTTCTGCCAGCACTTCTGCTCTGAAATGTAGTTAGGAGCAGATAAATGCACTCACATCATTCAGGATGGTTTCTGCCTTTAGAAAATGAGTAGGAAGCATCAATAGTTTCCTTCTCACAGGACTTTCCGCTTTTTAAGTGGAAGGCACAGCAAAATGTTCTGGGACAAAGCAAACCCAGATAATTAACTGTATTTTGTTGAATTACTCTTCCACCACAGTGGAGATGTCTCAGATAAAGTACCTTAAATGAGACTGAACACTTGTGTTTAAGTAGCTCAGTTCTACCTGTACCTTTTTATCACTGATTTGCCACAGTCAAGTGTATTTTTCCATGATTCAGAGGAAAGCAACTTCTTTAGTTTAGGCTCAAGCTAAAAATTTCCAAAGCACTAGAAACTTGAGTTGAGAAAAGGAGAACAGACTCAGGACAAAAAGTTGTATTCAATTTTATGAGAGTGAGAGATAGAGAAAATCCTTTTGTGACCTCCTTTTTAAAAGCATAGTGCAGTAGCTAAGCATTAAATAACAGCTCAATAGCTTTTCATCAATGCAGAAAAATAATTGTCTGGGAAAAGTTATATAACCTCCAACAAACAAGGTCAAAGACCAAGATATTTTTACCCTTGGTCTGTAAGCTTCCCTCCTGCACAAAGTAACTTCTTGGATAGAAAAAAACTTATCATCTTTACAGGGCTGGACACAAATGACCTATTATTTTAGAACCAATTGATTTTCCTCCTTGTTGAGTTTATTAGGGAAATTCGCTATACAGTCCCACTGGTTATTCTCCTTCTCTGCACCAGGCGTATCCACGAATCCATACTGACCAACCAAACTGCATCTTTATTTCAACAGGCAATTTAAAAGAGTTACATTTTGTTCTTTACTTGAAACAAAATTTCATGGGCCTATCTCAGCTTTTTTAGTTGACTAGTCGTTTCTCTTTTTCCTGGAATGTGTAACTATTGCCATCCCAACAGAAGAGGTCCCAGCACACACTTAACCTACGCCACTGGTTAAGACCCAGTTAGCTGCCAAAATCCTGGTATCAGTAAAGGGCTGAACACCATGTCCTTGCAGTAGGAGCCATGAGTTTCAATTATTAACCCATCACAGATACTGCATTAAATAGATCATTAATGTTCTCAGCAACAATAATCGAGTCACCATCACACAGCAATTGCAACTGCACCTTATCTGAGGACTGCTGCTTACCTGGCTCTACATATTAGTCTTCAGGGCTGGTATGGGAACAATTGTGGCACAACTTCCTATTTCTCTTCAGTGCCTCAGTCCAAGAAGTTTTATAATCCTCTTGCTGAGGTTCTACCATTTCTGAATCTAAGCAACAGGCTTTCCTGGTGAAATACCTTCCTTCTTTAAAACCAGAGTCTCGCGCTCAGTTTCAGTGTGGTCAGTATTTATTCTGTTGAGCCTGGGACTTCCCATTCAAGTGTGTGCAGAGTGACTGGAGTTGCAAATACTGGAGCTGAGGGACCTAGAAAAAGGAGTATTTTTCAGTCTTTCAGAAGGCCCTTGCCAGGGTTGGGGCAACTCTGCAGGCTACAACGGTGAGCCCAGTTTAAGGCTGTGAGCCAACAGAAAGAGAAGTTTAGCTGACATATTTTGGATGATATCCTGGCAGTCGTTTCCTACCACCTTCCTCCAAACCACTGATTCTGACAAATTGAAGGTGGGCATTGGGCTGATAGTTTGACCATACTAATAGAGTAACATATGATGCATTTCCAAATAAATGGAGTTCTCCTCACCACTCCAATTTGTGTGTTTATGTGAAGCATAAGGCCACAGAACTCAAGCTCAAAAACAGCTACAATGGAATTTTTAGCCTATAACTGTGGTACTTTTGTATGCCATCTCCATCAAAACCAAATCCCGCCTCAGTTTGTCATCAGCTGACCCAAAGTCCTTGAGAACCTCGGATATGACCATCAATTTCAAAACCATGCTTCAGGTTTCCTTGAATATTTTAACATTTCTCTTTTAATAATAATTTCAAGACCAAATACAAGTTCCCTGATCAACTCTGTACCAGATCCACTATCTTATTACAAAATTCTAAATTTTCCCACTTGAACACCTTTATTGAATAACATTGGTGTTGGCATTACTGCCTCTCCAGTCATAGTTACTATTAATCTCCTATTAAGGAGGGAAAGCTGCTTCCACTGAATATCTTACAGAAGCTTAAATAATTTAAAACCATTAACATTTTTTATAGCTTCAGAATTATCACGTCTAAATTAAGTGATGCAATTAGAGAGCAACATAAACAGTCTCACACTCTACAGGTGCCAACCCAAAGAAATTTTCAATACATTGCATGGAGCAGAACATCATATGGTTTGTCACTAAGGCATTTGTGAGCTGGTACCTCCCCTGATAAGTGCTCCAGTGGTGCTGCTGGTAAACAGCTGGGTGTCAGCCCTTTTCCTCACCGTGCTGGGAAGTAACATCTTCCTGGATGGTAAGTATTACCCATGTACCCTGAGGAAAATGTTCAAGATTTTGTATGCTGGAAGGACTGAGGTTCATAGTCTTAACTGAGTGAAGACTGAGGTGCCAGGTAAAATCTAAAAAAGCAGTTCAGTTAACTAGTGTGGGTGGCTAATTAATCTGAGAACTGTTTGTACAGACTACTTGCAGATATTTGACTTCTCCTTTATTTTGTAAAGAGACATTTGGCAATCTCAGTGGATGTTCAGACAACAAAATATTTGGAATGCTGTGAGTCAGAGCTTTTCTAAGTTAAGAAAGTGGTACTTTGAATAAAATCTTTGCCTTAGAAGATTTTAAATGTATATTTTCATATTATATATAAATATATTATATATATTAAATATATATATATATTTATATTATATATATATTATTTTTATATTTTATATATCTTTATGTCTGCCAGACATCTCTCAGGGGAACACTATACTGTGATAGTTTCTGCAGCTAAAAAACAGCTTCTCTGTTCCCTTTGACTGAGCTGATTTTATCATTTGTATTCTCTAGTGGTCACTGCCATTTGGAAAGGATCTGCTTTGCTGACATCCTTCTGCACATTAGCCACGAGAAGTGGCAAGTTCTCCCTTGTCCATGATAAGTGTTTTGTTGTCACTCTATTATTTGAGAGGACAAGAGGAGTAGGGTCTGAGGACTGAGATCATCTGTAACCAAGCTCAGCTTTCTTTTTGACTTACAATGAACCGGTTGTTTCCAGAATATCAGCAGTCACTGTGTGGAGCTCTTCCAAGTCCAAAGCCTCTTCTCTCGAGTCCTCTCTGAAAGAGTTGTCCTGAGCTGTTGTGTGACAACCCAATGACAAGGGCATGCTTCTTATCTCTCCAGGTGCGCCGGGTTCAGCCCCGCAGATTCCAGCAATGTTCTGGAGTTTGACCTGGCTCTGCCCTGTTGCACCATGCAGTATGGAGCACCACAGGAGGGGAGCTCTGCTGATGACAAAAGTGCACCAGCTTTTGGGGCTAAGCCTGTCCTGTTTCTCCAATCCAAGCTGTAATTCCCTTTGAACAGAAACAAGTGTCTCACACATTTTCCCTGGCACGCAGAGGCTATTATCTTGTCCATTTCATTCCCTAAAGCAAAAAGTATGTATAATACACTCTATGGTTTCAATTACAATTTTTGACATTTCATAGTGCATTAAAATGCCACATTTGTAAGCAGTAAACAATAATTACATATTAAGGCAAGACAGAGAATAGCTTTAATAAAGTGCACACATGTACTCATGGCAATGAAAATGAATTTACACCTTTAAGAGGTCAAATTGTGCAGCTGGAATCTCATCACAACTACATTTTGGCTGAAAAATATATGTTTGAATGAAAAATGGGCACTTCCTCTGGCCCCTTGAGGTCCAGGGAGCTCTGAAGCCACCACTGGACTAATCATCCCTTAAAGCATTTGGACTGCTCATCAATTATTTTTCCATAACAGTAGTTTCAGGGTATGTTTACAGTACAACTGCTGGAAACTTTCATTGAGCAGATGATAAGGGATGAGTTACTTTTAGTTGATTTGGCCACAAAGAAAATCTATGCTTTGCAAATTTAATTCAGATCTGCCCTGCTTAACTTGATCACTAACACAAAGACAGCTGCTTAATACAGTTACCTTAATTCCAGTTGCATGTTTTCTCTGCTAAAGCAGTAATTATAGGCCTTTGGAAAAGCAAGGAAGGAAACAATGATTATATGGATAGAGAGGGAAAATGTTCCAGCTGAAATTCAGATTCATTTTCCCACATCACCTAACTTAGGAGCCTACCAATAAAGTATACAATACATATAACTACTTCTCTCTAGAGCTGTGCTTAGCTCTAAACATTACCCATCTTTCAGCCTGACTGCTGCTTACTTTCAGGTGCCTGCATCTCTCCTCTGAACACAATATAATCTGAAGGAAGTTTTTTGGTGTAGCTACACTTTGAGAAAGACAAATCCTTTTGTTTTATTTTGGTGTTGTACCTGCTTAATCTTAACTGGTCTTTAGGAATTAAAACACAGCAGTCTGAATCTCTGGCATACCTGTAAGGCATGTAGAAGACCGTCTGCTGTTTAATGAAAAATGAAAGGAGATGGTTTAGCAGATGTCTTTGCTGATTCTTAAGTGATAGAGCACAATTTTCCCAAGCTACTTGTTATCAGCAGAAACACCCAGGCAGGAATGTTCTCACTCTTTCTTGAGCTTGGCCTTACTCATATGCACCATAAGCACTAGAACAGGAACTACAGAGCACCAGAAAGGCAAAGCCTTTCTGCACCTCTTGTGAGACAGGATAGCATAGTGAAGTGTGGCTTCTGAAGTTTTTAGTCAGATACCTTTGCTAATGCTTGCTTTCTGGGTTGTCAGCAACTACACATAGCACTGTTTATTACTTGCACACACCATCTCTCTTCCACACACTTTAACCCTGCTTTTTTTGGGAACTACATGGGTTGTTGACACAAATTCTGTCTTTTCCAGCTTCCAACTCCCTCTGCCAAGCATATTTTTTAAATTAAATAATGCTTGGCAGTGTACACAAGCAAACAATTACCCACACAGATTTGGTGCAAGCAAGTGTAAGACCACAGCAACAGTGGAGAGGAAGTCAGGCTTAATCATTAAAATGTGTCAAGTGTGGGTTCAGCAATTGTTTTTATTCAATAAACCATACGATTTTATTGTGTGGTTAGCTTTCCTGGGCCACAGACTGAGCCTAACTCAAGATTTAATAAAAGGCACAGCTTTTGTGACAAAAATGGAGGACCATCTCCCTACTTCTAACTCTTTGCCCCTACTCTGATCTTTTCTCACAGATGAGGGCTGAATGACCCACCATTTTGAAACTTCACTGCATTGAAGACACAGCTAACACTCTGTTGAGGACCAAATACAGTTAACAAGGACGTTGTATGTCTTCCCAAAGACAGCAGCAAATAGGTTAAGGAAATTAAGTTTGGCCCTCCAACTCCTGAGGTTGTTTTGTATTCTGTCACTTCAGCTGCTTGTGCATGTAAAATTCTCACCTGCCCCTACTACTTCACCCAGTGGCTGGCCACTGCAATCCACTTGACTAAACTTTTAGCTACAGCAGTGTTCCTGGGATTTTGATTACGACTTAATTCCCATGCAAAAAGTAAAACAAGGAAAAATTTCCCCATGGTAATTTGAGAAGCAGTCCTGCATCTAAATGAAGTCATATCCAATGCTAATGAAAGAGCATTTGAAACCAAAGGGTAACCAAACGCCTTGGGCCATTTTATCATCTGAGGTACACAGGAGTAAATATGAAAGGGCTCTGATGTAGATTAATAGGCATCACAGGTATGTAAATGATGTCTCAGTTTGGCACACTATAACTTACTTGCTCTTAGATCTTAAAATACCCTAAAGTGTAACTTTATAACACAAGAAAACTGTTCTTAATTTTGTACAAAAACTCCATGTCATTTTAAAATAAAGTTAATTAGAAAAGAAACCTTACATAAATAAAATAAATACTTTAAATTATATATTAAAGATCACAAATTACTTGGAAAAAATCCTGCTTCAGGTTTGACTGTAGAGGGATTCCTTATGGAACAGGAGCATATGATACCCCTGGAAAGATTGGACAACCCAGGGTTGCTGAGGAAAAACCCCTGAACTGGCCCCTGGCTGCAGCCTGGAAAGCACCTGGCTGCAGGCAGGCCTGAAGGTCCTTGGCAAAGTTATGCACTGGTATAACTCCCCCGCTGATTAGAGGCCGTCTAGAGGGACTGGGTGTGAATCTTTGCAAAAAGTAGATATAGGCTTGCATAGGTAAACAATAAAGGGAGAACGATGCTCAAATCGTATCAGTGTACGTGTCGTTACTCTGGCCAGCTCTCCAAACTCGGTCCCGAACACCTGGCGCCAAAGCAGGGACTTGAGTGATTTTCGCTTAAATGCGGTTTGTTTTCACTAGATGCAGTTCGCTTAGACGCGGCAAGACTCCAAATCATAGCACCAGTGGTGAGGAGCCTGGAGAGCTGGAGTTGGAGTGTCCCAGCAAAAAAGTTGAGTGGAGCTGGAGACTGGAGCTCACCCAGCTGAGAGAGCCCCCACAGGTAAGATAGCTGTGGAATACGAGGCTGCCACTCGTCTCCTAGCCAGTATCCTCTCTAAGAGATGTGAGACTGTAAAAGATCTCCATGCCCTAATTACATGTGCCCGGGAACAAGGGTTTTTGAAATGCACTTTGCTTTTTTTTTTGACGGAAGAGTGGTCGGAAGTTGGAAACAGATTATGAGAGTTCGCAATTGAGGGTGGAAATGAAGGTAAAGAAGCAAAAGCTCTTGGATTAACATGGAGAGCTGTGACTAATACCCTTGCAGAAATGAAAGCAGAGAGGAAGGTGGCCGCGGCAGCATGGAGGCGCTGGGGGGGTGGCAGTCCCAGAAAAGAAAGAGAAGGGGGTCTCACGGAGCGGTGGCCAGAAACCAGGGCGGAGTCCAGGGTTGCACAATTCTTCGGGCTGACCGTGGGTCGACCGATGAAGGGGACATCAGCACCTGTACACTCGCTGCGGGAGCTGCTGGACGCGACGGGGAAGGAAGTTACCCTGCAAAAGCCTGAGGGAGAACTGCAAACAAAAGTGGAAGTAGACCCTCCTGACTCTGGGGGTGGGGCGCAGACGAGCAGAGGAGAAGCAAGCGGTCCTAGTGGCCGTCCGAAAACGGCAGCACGCTACCCCCTTCTGCCGGACAGCGGATCATTGTCTGACTGTGAAGCAGCCTCTACGGCTTTGTCGCCCGCAGAGCCAGAGCCAGCCAGGGCTGCCGCGGGCAAGCCCCAAGAAGAGGAGAAGCACCAAGAGATAATGCATGAAGTAATAAAGAAGCTTGCTGAATTGTCTACACGTCAGGATGCACTGGAGTCTAAGGCTTGCAAAACCACATCAACCTGTGGACCCACCGGTCAAAATGGCCATCAGAATTCCTCCGTTCCCGTTGGGAGAACTGGGCACAGGGCCTATGGCCCCTCCCTTCCTGCAAGAGGAGGAGCAGCCCTTGCCTCCGTCAGCCCCGACGGCGAGGACTGATCCATTGTGAAGGAGATGGAATGGAGTTGTCCGTAACACAATCATTAAAGGAGATTGGCAAGCCGTAGATGCCCTAGCCTGCCCTGTACTGATACAGGGGGACACTGCAAAGTGGGAACCCCATGACTGGAAGATCTTGCAGCAAGCGAAGCAAATGGTCACCATGCACGGCCTCTGGTCCGAAGCTACACGGAGCATCCTGCAGTTTATCTTTACAGCAGATGTCCTGTGTCCTAATGATTGCATCAGCATCGCACAGTTGCTGTTGACCCCTTCACAGTTCCTGCTCTGGGAGTGAATGTGGAAGCGGCTAGCACAAGAAGAAGCCAGCAAACACCAAGGTGATACGCAAGACCCACTGCATGCGATCCAAGCTGATATGCTAACTGGGAGCGGGGCTTATGGAGAGACAGTGACACAGCTGACCATGCCCACAATCATTCATCAGTTGTCACAGACTCTTGCCCACAAAGCCTTGCTGTCAGTACCCGAAAAGAAGAAGTCTTCCCCGTATGCAGCAGTCTGACAGGGGCTGTCAGAGCCATATGGTCAGTTCATTGACCGTCTGTCAGCAGCCTTGAAGGATGCAACTGAGCTCTCTGAAGAGCTCCAGGAGCAAATGTTCCAGACTTTTGCCATTGAAAATGCTAATAGGCAAACTAAGACAATTCTTGCCATGCTGCCCCAGGGAGCAGGAGTAGACGAGATGCTCGTGCGTGCTAGCCGTGCGGAGCAGTCGTGTCAAACAGCTGCATTTACTGCAATGCTGCAGAATGTCCTGCAAAAGCAGGGACGAGTCATTGCCGCAGCGCTGATGGGAGGGGCGCAAAGAAAAAGGGGGCGAGGGCCTCTGGCCCACATCCGGGTCCCCGGACAGACGGAGTAGCCTGTTTCCAGTGCGGTGAGGAGAGGCCTGCGTAACCTTCAGGAGACAGACGACCCTATTAGAGATTGGCTTAAGAGCCTAGGTACCTTGATAGAAGGCTGCCAATTGCTATTTGTAGTCATAATAGGCTTAATAGTATTTGGGTGTATTTTTTCTTGCATTAAAGCGGGGCTGCAAAAGATCATTGACCTGGGTTGCCCAAAAAGAAAACAGGGGATTTGTAGAGGGATTCCTTGTGGAACAGAGGCATATGATACCCCTGGAAAGATTGGACAACCCAGGGTTACTGAGGAAAATCCCTGAACTGGCCCCTGGCTGCAGGCAGGCCTGAGAGTCCTTGGCAAGTTATGCACTGGTCGGCTCCCCTGCTGATTAGAGGCTGTCTAGAGGGACTGGGTGTGAATCTTTGCAAAAAGTAGATATAAGCTGGCATAGGTAAACAATAAAGGGAGAACGATGCTTAATCATATCAGTGTACGTGTCGTTACTCTGGCCAGCTCTCCAGCCCCGGTCCCTAAATCTGACTATAAATTAGAAATACTATCAGAAAAAACCTCAAAAACTAAAGCATCACTTTGTCTTCTCATTTTTCCTACTGTGCACTGATGCCACTCTACAGTTCCCAGGAGTCATAGTCTGGTTTATCAAGGCATGTGTGTCTTTACTTACTGCTTTTCTTATGGTAACTCCAGTTCCTTCACAAAGAACGGCATCCAAGAGCCCATACTTTCAAAAATAACTGGCTAGAATTTTATGCTGGCAATTCAACTAAATTTTACCACCTCTAATAAGCTAAATGCAGGTTGTCTTATGCCCAAGGGTTTCATCCCTTTGCCTTTACTTGGGGATTTTCCCCATTCAGGCCACACACAGGCTTCTGGGCACAGCCCCTCTACTCCTCTAAACTTACATGAAAAAGATTATCAGTGTATTGATAGCAGGTCTCCAAAACAAGGACTGTCCCCCCAAAAGAGCTATTGAATTACATAACTCATAGTCAGCAAGGCACCATCCCCACAGCCCGCATGGGAAGAACAAAACAGTGCAATAGGCAGGATGCTACAGAAAAGTTTCTGAGATTGTACCTTACCCTTCCTAGAAGTTGCTTATGCACACATGCACAGATGGATTCACACAGAGGTTTTTACATGTCTCGGCCTTTTCAACTTCTGGCTGTAAGTTAATGGGTGTGAGAACAATGTCAATATGTGCCATTTTAAGAACAATCTTTTATGTAACTCAGATTAAAATTTAACTGGCCTGTTTCACTATTCAGTATGTGCAGCCTTTTCAACGGGACCTGATAAAGATCAGTTTTGCTGGAACTTGTTTTCATAGCACTTACAAAAACAGCTTCCCTGCCACCGGCACTTGGAGCAAAACAAGCTGTAAAATCTGCTGCATTTGAGAATGAAATAACACATTTACTATGGTTTTACATGTGCAATAAATGTAAGGCCAAAAAGGGGCTGGAAGGATTTCTAGTACAGTGTCAGTTGCCAATCTTGCTTTAGCTGCATTGTAACACTAGCTCACCTCCTGGTCCTGTAGGGAACTGCTTTACTGGCCTGGCAACTGCAAAGAGCTGTCAGCTACTAAAGGATGCCTCAAGCAGCCTCAAAGTGTGACTGAAAACCTTACTTAGCTCCATGTTCACATAATGGACTCTTATCACCAAGGAAGTTCAGCCCTCCAAGCTGCAGTTGAGGGACTGGTGTGGGAGGAAACACGAGAGCTGCAAAATCTTCATTTAAATTGTGGAGAAACAGATGATCAACCTTCAGTTCAGTTAAATCTCTTATCTTGTTTAAACATGTGCCTCTCACACACTGTCGGGAAAAGATGAATTTATAGAAAGCTGCTAGGTAATGACATTCTGGGTGTACTGTAAGTGCAAGCAAGCCTCAAAGACAGCCCATGCATCTCCTGATAACAGGCTGTCATTTCTGCTAGAAACAGTTCACTGGCTGAATGAGTTCACACAGGCATCAGCCCAGTCCACTGGGAACTCCTGCGAGCTCCTATCAATGACAACCAAGACTGAGGTCTCTGAAGTCCCTGTTCCTAAGATGAAGCATGCCTATAGCAAATAAGCCCCAGTATAGTTGCATATTTTGATATCAGTCTGTTTAATGTACTTTAGAGGCAAGTCAAAAGAGCCAGATGCCCTGAGCTGATTATGAATCTCCCCTTCAAGGCAAGCATTTATGACACATTACTCTAGGAATTCAAGACCATCAAACTTCAAATTTTAGATCCTTGTGAAAAACTGTTTAAGACATTATCAAAGGAGGATGTGGCACTGGGTATAAAACCCTGGTTAATAAATAACAGAAGAATTTGTGATCAGCTACAAATTACTTTGAAACTGAATTGAGGAATGCAGTTTTCAGTGGTGACACCAAGTTCTTACCTTGCACAGCACCCACAGCACCATGGATACCTGTGTATATTCCTCAAAACTGCCACAAAAAACCTGCTTATGAATGTGCAAAACAAAATTACTTACATGCATTAAGTACATGGTTTGCAGGAGGACTGCAAAACCTATGAAAATGCACTCTACATGCAAGGCAGAAACCCCTTTCTCCTAAAACCTTTATGTCTTTCCTAACCCTTTAGAAAAAACTTCATATGGGGCTTCTTGAAAGGCTATCAGTAAGCAAGTAGGAGCAGTACCCTTATTGCTGTCATAGCAGAAATTAAAAAGATTAGTTGCTGGATTCTCATAAAGGTAATCAGTAAAGATTTCTTCAAAACCTTAAACTATACTTTAAAAACTAAAAATGGCAAATAGTTTTGCAAGGGATAAACTTACAGACAGTGACAGACTTTTTATTCACTCTGCAAGTAAGTTCTGTTGAGGATATGATTTTTTGAGGCATGTTTTGGAAAGCATAACATCCCTATGGATATTTTTAGAGGCATATTTTCATTTGAAAGCATTCATTTTGTGATGGCCAGTATTCAACATTTTGGATTTAATGCATATTTTGTTGAAGCTTGTGGTTTTCAATAAGGTTCAAAAGCATTGAAAACAGGGTCAGAATAAGGTAACTGTTCAAGCTACTGCTATGTGTTTTTTTGCTTGGAAATACATCAGTGTAGACATTTTAAATACACCAGAACTTAAAAAAAAATTCTCCTGATTGAATCATTTCCATTAGGCTGCTGATCTGAGCTGAAAAGCAACAACAGGCTCCAGTGGTTGGCTGTTTTGGAGTGCTTGAGATCGTGGAAATCTCTGCAACCTGTGCTGTCTGAGATTTACCTTGATTCTCTAGTGCTATCTAGTGGCTATTACTGAAAATTATTAATGTGTATAAATGTAGCTACACAAAAGTCAGCTTCTATTGACTGACCTACATCCTTCTTCCAGGGCCAGTGTGACCTCAAGGTGTGCACGTGGGGCTGGGTAGTAAGAGCCAAATAGCCTCTCCCATAATGCTACAGCACCCAAAGCTCCCAGGCTAAGTGCCCAAGCTGAAACCAGAGCTCACTGCACAAATACCTTGTTTATTGGTTTTGTAATACAAAAGAAACACTCACAGAGCCACCTCCATGCCTATTTGTGCCTAAATAGGTGAGCACTTCCCCTCTTCTGCTACCTGTTAATTTAACGTACCCCTCTCCTGTTAATTCAATTCACTTTTGATTTGGAAGTTCATCCTAGGGCAGCTGCAGCCACCTTTCAATATAGAGAAAAGCACACGGGCTACCAGGTGTCAGTAAATACCTTTGCTGCTGGCATTTCTGCTTGGTTCACCTCCTCCCTGATATTTAGAAGGAAATCAATCCAATTCAGGTTTCCACTTTTGGCTTGATCAGAGATTCGCTAGCTTGGCCAACAGATCCAAGGTTTATACTCCAGTGTGAGTCAGTAATACGTGTACCTGAGTTCAAACTATCAGTAAAGTCAAACTGAGTATAGTTCCTGTATATAAAAGGAACCATCCTATGAATGTAAGGTCTTTCACATTGGCCTAAACAAAGGGCTTCTATCAGTGAGGAACTCTGGAGTGTATTCATACTTCATGAGGTGATCTTAGCCCCACAAACACAGCATCAGTATCCCAGGCCCAAATACTTCTCAGCTTCAAATAGGATTTCATTGTTCCGAAAGCAGAACCTGGAATGTGTTCCATTGTTAAACTTACCAGGCTAATAGAAAAGATGTACATTCAAGTTAGAAAAAGGTTCATTGGGAATCACAAAATCACAAAGAAGAAACGGATAATGCCTCTGCTGCAGTTTTTCCTGATATTAAAATAGATCAAATATTTACTCTCTTTTAAAAAATCCTTTGAGAACCTATGCATAGAAAAAAGGATTAGTGTGCCTATTTTAATTTCTTTTGTAAGAAAAAAAACATACCTGGAAGGAAATATCTGCAGGCCAATAGTTACCACTTACACAGTACTATTCCCAGATCTACATATACAAATATGTGCACGAGCACACACAAAGCCTTTGACAACCTCCCCTCACACATTATTTCCCCCACCAGCCCAATGCAGACACACCAATCAAAAGAAATGGGAGCAGGAGAAGTGCAGACAAATATGTTTGGCTGCTGGAAAAATAGCTGGCTTTGAAGAGACTCTTAAGAGTGGAAAGAAGAGACCATATTAGAGCAAACAATAAACTGTTAATGAGCTATTTCTACTAAATGTTAATATTCCATAAATCTGCACTTAAAGCAAAGGTCTGGTTATATATATATTTTCTTTCTTCCTGCTCTAGCAACCACAATTGAATAAAAACCTTTTTCCAGAGGGAAAGACTATACACATAGCATTCTGATGATCAGCTTCCATTCGAAACAAACCAAAGCCAAATTATTCCTAGGGAGATAAGGCATAGATTGAAGAGAGCAGGCTTAGTCACAACAGGAAAATCAGCTCAGACCAGGAGCTTCCTACCTTATCTCAGGCAATTCTCCTTTCTGCCCAAATTTATCCTTACTGCAAAGGTTTTGTTAATTTTACACAAAGGCGATCACTGCTGTAATTCAGTGTTGTGAAAGAGGCTGTAAAAGCCTTACCAAGAGAATGCGTCCATGAACTTTTTTTGTGAAATAATCAACATATGTATTCGGTTACCAACCTCTAGATCTACATTAACAATAAATTTGAGTGGAGTACTTCGCCTTATGTATGTGCTTCAAAAGGGAGGTACCTGAGGTGCCTGGTAGAACTGGAGATAAAGGCAGAACAAATTCAGGTCCTCTACATGACCTTTAAATTAACGCCAAGATGCTCAAGGCTAGATCTTTTTAAAACCCTCCCAAGTCAACCGGCCACCCAAGCCCTGATTTCCAGGACTGCAAGTGAAATCTGTGGTACACACCGGTATGCAGGACTGAAAAGTGCCAGTATGCATCAGTCCTGTCAAGGAGTGTCTCTGGAGCCTGCTGTACCAAGAGGAGAGCTGCTAACCACCACATCTGTCAGAGAACAGCAACTCAAGCTTTTGTCTGCCTGAGACCTAAAACTCATAATTTCTCATACAGACCGAAACCTACAGTTGCTCTCCCAAAACGCTGCTGGACCTTAGTTTTCAATTGAAGCATGAGTTGCAAGAGAAATGGTGGAGCACAGACCTTCTCTTCACACTAACTTTTCCAGGACATGGCAATTCAAGTAGTGTATACCATCCAGATGCATGCAAAAAGAAGCTGCAGATGGAGCGGGTATTGTCTTGGTGCTTAAGATCACCATGAAACAACACTGATTTTCTACGCTAACTGTGTCACTTGTCCTACTTAAATCTCCAGCTACCAAAACTGAAGTCTCCAGCCCAGACACTAGGTTTGGAGTTGCTCGGATTCCCCAAGAGAATTCTAACATTAACATTTTCCTTCACTACCAATGTGTGTATATATTCATCTAATGCAAGAAAAATCATATATATGAAACACTGTATTTTTTTTAAATTTCAAGAGTATGAGAAGAACACCTTATTAGCCCTCTAATAAGGCATTATTCTTCTTATACTCTTGAAATTCCTTTCTTCAGAGGAACTCTACACTTGGGAAAGAAAGTAAAATCTGGGAAAAAGAGCTAGTGTGAACTTACTAAAAACAAACAAAACAAAACAAAACAAGACAAAAATATGAGTACTAGCATTTTACCCTTCTTCTGGTCTTGGTGACAGTAACAAAGGTTAATGCTTTTCCCATATGATCATCTTTTATTATCACCTGTCCTCAGTGGTTTCTGTTACAAACAGGAATTCCAGTGAACATCTGCTACCTTAACCACCAGGATTGTGTTGACATCTCTCTATCTAAAACTCATCCACAATACTGTCTTTCTACTTCCAACAGACATATTCACATTTAACAATGAGTAATGAATATATTTTTTTCAGTCAAAACAAGCTGTATATGTTTTTGACAGTTTCAGATAAATATTCTCCCAAAAGAGAGTACAACTTATTACCTACTAACTACCCAAAATGCTGCTCCTGCTGCTTTCTGTAAAATTCCCAATCATGTGAAAACTTCAAGTGTTGGACACAGTGGCTTTGGCGTCTCTGTCATGAGGAGGTACTTGAAAGTTATAGCCTGAAAAAATCTTTCATGTGCCTCAGCCTAAATACTTGTGTGAGGCACTCAAACAAGAAACTTCTTTATCTCTAACTGGTGTGCAGTAGTGGAAATCTGATAGCATATCTTTTAAATGTACCACATGGCCTCAGTCCTCTGAGTTCTAGTATCATGCCCTCTTCTGCGGCTATGGTCAGTGAGAAACATAAACAAAACACTATGAAAACACACCAAACTGACATTCTGTTGTTGAACAGTGCTGAAAGACCCAAAAGGGCACCTGACATCCCACAGAAATACTCAAGAAGAACATTCACTCTCTTTTAGTTATAATGTCTCTTGGTCAGTCAAAGCATACTCTTAATTAAACTGAATTCACTTAACAAACTGTAGTCTTAACTAATAAAATGCCAAAGGCTGAAATACCAGAAAATACTAACAAATGTTAAATTCAAAGCCTCCTCTCTCAGACAAAAACCTTTCTCTTGTCTGCCTATGGACAAACTGGACATATAACTGCAAGCACTTAAAAAAATCCAACACAGTACTTGCAGCCACAAAAACAGGTAAGTTGTTTTTGTGTGTGATTCAAACACTCCTTTGATGTAATAAAATAAGTTATGTATTTAAACTACCTATATGAAGATCAAAAACAATGGACTGACTACAAAGTAGTCTGAAGAGAAATAGTAAGTGAAAACCTGTTTACCTCACTTTCACAAACCAACCTGCTGCTGCAAATTATCAAAAAAAATCTCCAGTTGAAAATTAACAATTTAACTTGGAAAATTCTGTTATTTTCAGCTCAGATATATGCAGCTTTTAGAATTTGAAATAAGAGAACCAGCATCTACATTTTTTCTACCCATTTCAAACAAAAATTTTCCCTGGGAGTAGAAAGCTTAGGAAGATTTTATGACAGGAGAAGAAAAACATAGCAAAAAATCTACTTACTCAATCTACTTAGGCATAATTTTCCATTAGGTGTATTCTTCTCAAGTGCTTGAGTTGAATCTTCTCACCTATCATTGTTACCACTTCCATGAAAACAGATGGCAAAACTTCACAAGTTAATGCATTACCCTGCACTGGCTATGAACTAAAATACATTATATTAATGATCTACATGTCTGTTGAGGAACATGCATGACGACCAGTTAAAAAAGAAGAAAAATCCACACTATAGGTGTCAAATATGCTAAAGATAATACTGTTTACAGTTTTAATAACATTTGTAAAGAAAGTGAAAACTTTATGATTAGTAGCTTCAATTGGAGATTGAAACTGAAGTGGCCTCTACACAGGAATATTTTAAATGCTTCAAACTATTTGTTTTTAAAAAGCAAGAAAAAGTGTGTGCAGAAATCTAACAGATGTCCCTTTCCAATGTCACTCCCACTTTGAGGAAAGGCTTTGTTTGCAAAACACTATTAAAAGTAGTAAGTTCTTCCACATTACTTGCAAGTCTCTATCAGCAAAACAAAACATCTTCTTGACACTTACAACAAAGATAACACTTTTTTCTTCATCCAGGTCTATAGAATATACAGCTTTTTTTTTTTTTTTCTTAAAAAAAGAGACTGAATAGAGTGAAGGAAAAGGGATCAGCAACAGCTATTAAATTCCAACCCTTCTCCCAGCTGAGAATTAACAATACTACTGCTTCCATAAAGCCAACCCAGAAATAAAATCCAACAGAGGAACAAACAGAAAAGCATCCATGCCAACAATACCTGCTCACTGTCAAGAAATGAAATACGAGTATTCCTATGAATCAGCTGTCCTTTATCCAGACCCATGCTTTCAAGAAGTGACAGTCCATTTCATTAATACCACTCTAAAATTAAAGACCTTTACTTTAACACCACTCTGATTACCCTTCAGCAATGAATGAAGAATAGCAGAGAGTTAAGGCAAGTTAAAAGAATGGGCTGGATATCTGACCAGACAATGGGATGGAGCCTTTAAGATGCCAGACCCTTCCAAACCTGTAATACAGTCACATGGAAAAAATGTAACCAAAACCATAAAACTAGGTAGAACTGGGCCACAGTACCAAGCACCTTACAGGACTAACCCCTTTGACTGGAAAGTTGCGTTGAATACCAAATGATAACAAAACCCAAACATCCTAAACCTGCAAAGTTTATTACTACGTGGTCCAGTTCATGGCAAACACTAAGCAGTGGTCATGCAACAGTTTCCTGGCACGGGGCTTGGGGGAGAGCCTGTTCTCTGAGTCCCAAGCTCCATGGCTCACTATTTTCTCCCTCATGGCAAGTCCCATGTCTGAATGAATGCTTTTTTAACAATGATTAATGCTATCTGTTACAAAAAAAGCAAGACAGCTTCTTAGTTTCATGAATTCGCTAAGAGTTGACAAGTGAAGACAAAATCTTAAAAAAAAAAAAAAATCAATTTTTAGCAGATGCTTTAAGGTTCACATAAAGAGAATTGCCTTATTTAAACTATTAAATTGTTTTGAATTAATCTTTTGCAACAGAGTGAATAATGCAAGTGAGCTATTGTAAAGCAACCAGTAAAACACACAGAACTTTACTTCATCATGACAGTTTGGAATTTATTAATTTAAATCCTCCATTGTGACACAAGAGCAGTAACAAAATAGCTGTACACTACTTCTGTTACAAATATAGATACTATTTAAAGTGACTTTACATACTCTAATGTAGGCATTTCTCACTCTATGCAAGGAATAAGTATAAAAGCAATTCAATAACAGCAGCAACCAGTAACTGTAACATCTGGTTTCCTACCACAGTGTAACAGTTAAAAAGACAAAGGGAGTGGGGTTTTTTGTTAATTGACTAACACATAGCTATCAATTTGTTAATACTACTTGACATACACTCCTAATACTGTTTTTGTGACCCACTAAAATGAATGTTAATCTTTTGTATTATCCCCTAATAATGGCCTGACCATTGCCTGCATTTTCAGCTTATATTTCTCTTAAGTGATAATTGAGATGGTGGCCTTCTGGCTAAAACTCCATTTTTGCTAATTAACACAAAGCATCATGCTGCTAAATAGAATACTAGTTAGCTTGGTATCTTCCTCTCTCAAAAGACTCAGCTGAATTTTTCTGCAGGAAAAGAAATCATGGGAAAAACATGCTTTATGTGCCAGATTCCTAAGAGCACGGCAGGCAAAGGCAGGCAGGTTACAATCAGCTAAGTGTTTCATTGAGTGCAGTTTTTAGATAAAGTTTTAGTGATGAGAAAGTGATACATTTATTGACCACGCTGCTGATCAAAGAACAGCTCCATGGTTGCATTGTACTTACTAGACACTTTTATCTGTGCCTCTAAAATTAATATCCCCAAAATAATTGTTGTAGCTGTAAAATCTCCTCTTCTGCTCATTACTGATGCAAACCTCCACTGCTGTCTCACTACTCACCTCCACTGTGAGGAATTTTCAGGTCTTTACCCATCCTCAACCCATTACTCCGTTCAAGGAGGACTCTACCTCTGCAGCTACTGATAATGGCAGCAACACCGTAACGTCAGCTTCTTCCACGCTGGCAATAGCCAGACATCTGCTGGCAGCTAGGCAGACCTGCTCTGAGCAGTTTGTTCCCGGCTCTGAGTCAAGCAGCTTGCAGAAATGTCTGTGCTGAGCCCCTAGGGAGTCTTGTATGTTGGAAGAGGACAACCTTTGCTTACAGACACTTCTAGGAAGGTTGTTTTCACCCATATAGACTATAAAATATTACTATTAAATAGTCTAGTTCTTCTAATACTGCAGTTGCTGGGCATTCTTATTCATCAGGAATAGTTTCCACTAGCAATGGATTTTTCAGCCCTGAGCACAAGTCCCACAAAACCCACAAACAAAATGAACAAACAAAAACCAAAACCACCATCACCATCACCACCACCACCCCCCTCCCCGAAATCATCAAACTCTCAAACCTAAGCCAAAATGAAACAGTTTTCTTTTTTTTCAGATACACCATGACTTAGCAAATTTAAACACACAGACAAGCAAAATAACCCACCCAAGTCACCAAACTGCTGGAGCATTGAGAAATAATATGACTTGGGTTGAAAGGGACCTTAAAACTCATCTAATTAAAAAAAAAAATCTAGTCTATCAACCATCTGCCTCCAGATTACATAATTTTCTTTTTACCTCCCAAATCTCTGTTTTATTAATATTTTCTTTCTTCAATAACCTTATTCCTGTTTTCTGACTACTGCTACCCATGCAACCCCCTTGCTGACTTGGTGCCTTTATCATTTTTCCAACATACCCAAAGTAATTTCAGTTTTGTTCCTGTGGTTATCAATGAAAACTTTTTTTCCTGGTGACTTACTAATAGGAAAAATATCCATGTGTTTCCATAGTTAACATAACTTCATCCCAGTGCTTTGACAGGAAGAGAAGTAGTTCTAAAGTATACAAAAATATGGTTAAATGTTGCTTTTCTTCAGTGTTGTAACACAGTCCTGTGAAGCTGAAAGAGCAAGAAGACTACACAAAACATTGCCATTCTCTTACTATGTGGAAACTAAATAATATTGTCTTATTGACCCTAACTCGTCAGGCAGCCAGTTCATGACAATACAGTCAAAGTGACTGTTCCTTTTGTCCTTTTCAGAATAGCAACTGCTTCCTCATGGGTCACTCCTTCTAAACTCTGCCCATTCACAGCAATGATTTGATCCCCCCTCTTGAGGCGTCCATCTTCTGCTGCTGCACCCTAGAATAATAAAACAAGTAACTGCAGACTCATGCATTTCTTTTTCTTCCTGACACACAGTCCTTAGAAGAAAACCCCTTACAACACTTTCGATTTTCAGTAATACAAACAGAGCCAATTGTTGTAAAGACCACTAATGCTGCAGTATGCCCTGCCCTGTCTAATTTCCACATCTAGAAATTGGAACCATATGATTGCTTTGTTCCCTTAACCCCATTTTTCCAGCTAGTATAATGTTTAAAACCTAGTATCATAGAAGTAACATTTTCAAGACCCAGAGAACTTTCCAGTGAGTTTTGTAAAAGACAGCTTTATACTTGGATTTACCATAAAAATTTAGGATTTATGATTCCAGTCTTCTCAGACTCTCTTCTGTTTCCTAGAGCAGTGCAAATTATCCAACCCAAGTCAGCATCTGAACTTCTCTGAAGGTCCAGTCTGAGTTCAATAAAACAGTTCCCTCTACTACCTGAAGTAAACATAAGCCCCTGAAATAAAATATAAGCCAAGGGACCTGTTTTTCTAAGTATTTGCGCTAGTCCAGTGTTGAGAGCTGGACAAGACTCTGCTACAGGCTGAATCACCGGTATTTGGAAAGTCTTAATCTTTTGAATATTACAGCCTTCAAATGCTGCAAGCACATTTTGACCAGCCTTTGCACTAAAAAGGAAAAGCTGTGAGAAACTGTAACATTCTTTTAAATGCAAACCCAGGCCATGATTTAGAACAATAACTGCAGTAAACTAATAAATGGATTGGCTGAACAAATTTACACCTACCTTTGCAAACACTGTCTTCACATAAATGGGTAAGTCTCCATGGGGACTGCCATAGCCACCCACAATACTAAAGCCAAGGCCATCTGGTCCTCTGTCCAGAGTAATGGTCTTGTACTGAGGAGGTCTAAGGAAGGGGAAAAGAATATTTTTTCTGAACTTTGGATTTAACACATAGAACATTCAACAAAAAACTTTACTCCTTTTAAGCTAACCAATACATTTCCCTTTCCACTGTAACTACAAATACTTTTATTACAAAGAACAGGCTATTTCAGTTCATGTAAAACACTGTAAACTGTCTAATGCCTATGTTATTATATAAAAGTAACTATTTCAAATACACAGTTAAGGACATAGTTATGGCTGCTATGTGTCACCAACAGTGCTTACTAACGAAGTACAGAGGCAATGCCAGTACTTAAAGATTCTATAACATCTACTTTAAAAATCCTGTAATGTCTAAAATTAGCTCAAATAGTTCATGCTATTAAGGTTTAATTGCTTCTCTCCTAATAGATGACTGTGTATTTGTAGGTACATGTTTATTATACAGATCATTAATAGGTGTATTTCCCCACATATACTTTGATTGTCAGAAATACTGGAATTCTACTTTTCAAAGTAGGTATGTGTGGCCAAAGAACCCCTTTCCCTCTTTCCCCATTCCTAAAAGAAAAATGCCTCAGATTTATGACAGTTTTACGCAAAACTTGTTCACATAATGCACCTTGCAGAATACCAGAAGCAGTATACCTTGTACACCAGAAACATCTGATACTCCTGATTGCCCAGCACTAGAAAGCACGGTATGGAAACACAGATACCACAGTGGAAAGAGAATTTTTGGTTGTACCAATTAATCCCAGCTACCCAATCTCATTGAAACAATGGAGGCTGGAGAAGAAATCAAATCACATCATAACTCTACAGAGGGTAAAAAAATTTGCAGCACAGCAAATTGCATCATGAAAAATGTAGAAGAGGACCTATGGCCCATAGGTCCCATGCTTACCAAATATGCTAATCATGATAAAGCCAAAAATGTCATTTATTATTTGCTAGAATTTGTAAGGTTTATGGGCTGAATACCATCTAAAAGTTACAGGCTACAGAGGCTGTATATTCTGCAGTTACTGACCCTAAATCATCCTGAAAAATGCCAGTTGAAGTTAGTCCTGCAAACGAAAGACTGGACGTAGGTGGATCATGCTGCTGACCAGTTATGACACTCACTTCTCCTCCAGCTACAACCTAGGAACAGAGGTCGGAAAACACTGAAATAAAAAAGCTGACACTAAAATAATTCATTGTAGCAGCTGGCAAAACAGTATTCAGAAAAAATACAAAATGTCATTGAGGATTTTTTTACCTGCAACTCAATAGTGCCTGAAGCATTTTTTAAGATATTAACAGCTTGGGAATGAGTCATGCCCTCCGTAGATGTTCCACAGATGCTAACAATCCTGTCCCCAACCTACAGAAGAAAACGTAGAAAATCTAACTCAGTTACATAGATTTGTCACTTCCAACAATAGCAGATCTGTGCATTTGCATTTAGCTAGATTTTATCAGTGATATTAGGGTACGAAGAATGAGAGAAGCAACTGTAAATTCATAGTAAATTTCCTCTTGAAAACAAATAATCTTTGAACTACAAAATAACCCAGTACAAAGGTAGGCAATTCAACATCAGAATTAGCAAATTACACTGGTTTAGTGTATTCAGTGTAAAAAGTAATGATGCTTTACAGAATTGATCCTAAAACTCTAGAAACATACAACATGTTAAAAAACAGAGATGCGTTTTGCATGTCACCTGAAGACAGATAGACTGAAGTAGCAAATTATCATCAGAGATTCTCTTTGACTTCATCTTGAAAAACACTGACCATTTTCCAAGAAACCTAAGTCAAATTCAACCACCTCTGATGCAGATTGGATACAGTACCCATTTAAGTACAGTTTCAGATAAAATCTCCCACTCTAACTCAGAGCCTAAAAAGTGCTTTCTCTATCCTAAGCATAGGAAACATGAGAGAGAAAACAGACTGCACACCTACATTTGCAGGAATCACCACCACATTCAGCAGTGGCACTCGTTTACAGAATGCATCCTTCTGAACCACTTCCTATGCTTTTAATTTTCACAAGCTGACTAACTCTGCAGTCCAAGATTACTTTAGCACATGCCAGCAATTACACTTTCCTATGCTACCAATCTGAGTTACTGTTTCATCAATCCAAACGGCAAGAATTCTTCGCACAGTCTGAAGCACTTAAAACTGTATCACTGAACTGCTGATTTACTGCCTGTCTAGCGTAATTATGGCGCATTTGCCATGCAATCTTTACAGACTTCTTAATTATTAACTTACTCTTAATTTTTGAGTCTGAGCTGCAACTCCATTTGGGTGCATCATGGCAATAAATATAGGAACATCTCCAAGAGGACTTCCTACACCTCCAGCAATGCTCACTCCTAGTGAGTCTGCAGGGCTCTGTTACAGCAATTAAAAAAAAGGATTAGATTTTTCTGGAAAGAAAAGCACAGAGAATTGCAGGCTTACCTCAAAAGATCGCTAAACCCCTATTTTATGAAAATCAGAATTCCTGTGTCAAGCCAGTTTTTAAGCTTATACGCTTTGCATCACTTCAAGAAAGCAGAGAGACCAGAATGGATGTTTCTTCTTCTCAGTCGTAGGTGAAAATTTGCCGATTTAGTTGTGTGTTTTATCTTAACCAAACTAAATACTTACAGAATTCGGCACCCGACTCTTAGTGTCAGCACAGAGGTCTGAGCAAGGAAAACCAATGAGATGGGATTGCTGTCCTTAGTACAGTCTATATGAATATCCTATTATTGAATCTTCTGAAGACTAGAATTAATCTTTATGCTCCCCCTAGTGCCCAAATGTTGAAGAGCAAAACCAGCTGTTTACCACTGCACCACACCCAAATACCTCACTGTAAAAACTGCTATTGAAAACTAGTATTTGCAGATTCTACTGTAAAAAGAGAATGGATGAATACAATCCATATAATCAAGTGCACTAGATGCCAACCAAGGACAAATAAATATAAATATTTTGGAAAATAAGAAGCAGTCTGTGACTAAGCTCACATGCATAATGAAGGTGACTGAATTTCACACTTGAAAACCTGGCAGCTGTCATGGAAGAACCTACTCATTAAAAATATGTGTGAAGAAAAATATCAAATACCAAAAAACAGCCTTCCAACTTTAGTACAATTCCCCTGACTTTAGCAAAACAGAGTCTGCATTTAACTCAATCTGGTAATGATAAAATTACGTCACAATATCTCTACCTTCTTTTGCTTTCAACACAGCTCACAAAACATGATAGCATAAGTCCCACTATTTTACATAAAAGTATAGGCAGTGGAGATAGTGCAGTCCTGAACTGAAAAGACAGAGAAATTAATTTCCAAAAACAATGAGTAGGCCTAGACTTCTTCCATTCTGTAAAGACACCTATTGACAACATCTACAAAACCTATTCCTGATATATGCCACTGTATGCTACAACTTACCTTTTTTATTTCAACTGTTCTTAGTCTCTGTATTTCAGAAGCTGCTGTCAAAGGAATTAAAATAAATTAAAAAAAAAAGTTAAACTAGCATTCCTAAAAAACTTTTCCAATAAAGTTATTCAAATCACTATGATGATTCTAACTTTCTGCTTGTATGTTATACATATTTTAATCTGATTTTGATAGTGACTGTCATTACATTAATTGGATTGAAATACTTCTAGAATAGGTGAAAGAAGCAACAGTTCTTTCTATTTAAATAGCTTTTGGAATAAGACTCCTAAGCATGCTCAAATAGAATAGAAAAAAACTTATTATTTTCCAGAAATACTTTTATCAGAAGTAACTTTGTTCTAAATTTAAGCATGAGACAGCTATTCCACATGTATCTAGATTTCTGTGAATGAGACAGCGTGTCATACAATGTATTTAGATTAAATATAAAATTATGGCTCAACTTAAATTGTCAATATCTAAACTGCTGACATAAGAAGTTGCTAGCTTCTTTTATAAAGAGCTACTACAAGATATGTATGATGCACTGAGCAGTAACCACTTCTGCAGCGTTTTACTGACTAACAAATCACTTTGAGGCCTGCATCATGTGGTTATAACATTTTAACAGAAAGATTTCAGCTACCAGTTCACACGTATAAAACACTGAACACACTAAAAAACTCTCCGACTTACTGGTATTCTTCTTTAGGCCGCTTTCAAAGACCTCAGGTGCACTGGGCCCAGAAACTGGGAAACTGAACGATGAGAGACTGCCACTTCCTTCACTGACCTACACACAATGTTAAAGTGGGATTAGAGAGGAGCTTCACTGACCCAGCTACTAAAAGTAAAACTGCAACTTGTAAAATACACTTCAGTGTCTTTTCTGCAGTATTTTATTTTTTCTGTGCCCAGTTAAAACTGAGTCAGAGAACTCCACATGCTTTCTGGTCACACTAGACAGCTCCTTTTTGAAACATCATTAGACCAATGGAAATTGTATGTCTACAACCCCATGCAAAGCTTTGAAGTGCTTCTTCTGATGGCCCAACAAGACCCTGGTATTTGCACCTTCTATCACCTTACAGAGATCTTCTAATGCAAGTTAGCCACAAGTACCACAGTAAGGACAGAATACAAAAGACAGATCTCAGTACATCCTCATGTGGGCTCTCAAATGTTCACCTACTGCATCAGCTACAACTAAGATTAGGCTCTCCACTCAGCCTCACCCGCACAATTTCCAGAAAGACTTTCACTATATGTTCTGGGGTGATGTTATGAAGCCACTTTATTCCTTAACTGTCCACTCAATGCCCAAGGACGCTGTGCCTTTAAGAGGGACCCGGGGTCGGGGCTGGAGCCACGGACCCAAGGGGGCGGTTGAACGGTTCAGCCCAAGGGCTCGGCAGGGCTCGGGAGGGAGTGCGCCGGGAGTGCTGTGCTGCTTTTTGGTTTCATTTGTATTCCAGCTAGCTGGGAAAAGGTTCTGTTGGTTTTTTCTTGTTCTTTTTCCCTTTCCTTCCCCTTGCCTCACTGCTTCCCTTCCCTCCTTGCTGGTCTGGGGAGCCTGTGGGGGCAGCCCCGTAGGGTGGCCTCGGCTGGTCCGAGCCCAAGTGTCTGTGCCCTCTCCAGGAATTTGTTGTATTTTGAGGGTTTTTTTTATCCTGTTCTACCGTTTTGTTTGTGTGTTAATAAACAGTTTGGTTTCTTTTTCCCACTTTTACTCCTTGTGACCCACTTGTCTTATTGGTGGAGGAAAAGGGGAGGCTCTTTCCTCCTGAACCTTTGTCTCAAAAACCAAGACATAAATTTGGCGCCCAACTTAAGGGGCACGTGAAAGTGGAAAAAAAACAAACAAACAAACAACCCACCAACATCTTGCTTTGAATCACTTTGTATTGAACTATAGCAGTAAGACCATGCAGTTTGATTTAGTAATTTTTCTGTGGAACTTAACCATAAGTACGTGTCCACAGCTATGGCCAGTCGGGTCCCTGGCTTACGCCTTTTATAAGTCAGGAATAAGACGCAGGACTGTCATTTTAATATGCCTGGTGCTAGTGATTTCTTGAAGTTTGATGGAAGTAATGGAAACCATCGAGAATGTGTATGTCATGTTGTTTTTCCATTCTGGCCTTGGTAGTTTCCTTTTGGAATGTATTAGCAATTACACCCAGTTTGTTAGGGAAAAGCAGGGGACGGTAATTCCCAGCCCTTCATCTCCTTCTTCCCTTTCACATCTGACACGTCACCTTTTGAAAGTGTCCAGTTTCCCCTGGATGTTCAAGATACCATTTTCTTATGTTATCTAGCAGGGTTCCTCTATGTAGTCTCCAGCTTGTCTAAAATAAGGGCTGAGATTTCCAGAGGGGTTGCCCAGACACCTGCCCCAGTTGTAGAAAATCCTAAGTGGTGTGGGGTATGGGAGGACATAGGCCAGACCCTGAAGCAGTTTTCTGACCCAGTAGCCTGGAACTTCCCCCCTCAACGAATTCAGAATCCAGCTGAGGCGGGGAAGTATCTGAAGGAAAGCTGCAATATAAAAGCTGATGGAAAGGAAAAGCTCATGGCCACGTGCTGGGTCCTGGCTAACGCTTACTGCACGCTGTTAGATACTGTAGGGCAGACGATACAGCCAGAGGGGCAGAAGAATTAGCCAGCATACACCCCAATCACTCCAGCTGCAGCTAAAGCAGATGGGGAGCCTAAACCAGCCTATCCAGAGAAAGAAACACAAAACCAAATCTGTTTTCCCAGTGGATGATGATGGGCAGCCAGGACCTTCACAGCCAGCAGAGGAATTGGAACCTGAAATCATCACTGAGTCCCTGTCCATAGAGAGCCTTCGTACCCTGAGGAAGGATTATACCTGATGGCCTGATGAAACTGTATTAAGTTGGATGGTCTGAATCTGGGACGCTGCAGGCGATGGTACAGTTCTGGATGGCACTGAAGCGAGGCATTTGGGGTCCCTGTCATGTGATTTAAGTATTGACCAAGGGATGACAAGGGGCCCTGAAGCTCTCAGTCTCTGGACACAGCTCTTAAGAAGTGTGAAGGAAAGATACCTGTACCAAGTAGATCTCCAGCTGCAGCAAAACCCCTGGAAAACCATGGAACAAGGGATTCAATACCTGAGAGAACTGGCAGTGGTAGAGATCATATTCTCAGATGACCAAGCAATTAGGAGCCCTGACATGGTAAAATGCACACCAGTGATGTGGCTGAAACTTGCATGACATGCACCACCAGAATATGTCCCTGCATTAGCAATGATGACATGGAATGACGGGGATGAGACAGTGAGTCCTATGGTGAGGAGGCTCCAGGCGTATGCAGACACTGTGCACAGCCCAACACAAGCAAGAATTGCAGCTGGGGAAAAGAGTCTGTCAGAGACCATAGAGAAGATGGAAGATAGGATGGACAAGACTCATCAGAAACTCAGGAAGGAGCTGAAAGAGGACCTTCTCCAAATTGCATCAGTGCAGACCAGAGGCCCTGTTACCAGAAGCAGATGTCCCACAGCTAGGGAGAGAGGGTGCACCTCAAGAGTTGAACTGTGGTTCTTCCTGTTTGACAGTGGGGAAGACATGAGGAGGAGGGATGGAAAACCAACTTCTGTCCTGGCAGCGCAGGTGATGAATTGAAGGATGGTAATGCTAAGAGAGGGAGTTCCACCAGAAGGGAAGTAGCTCAAGTTTTGAATGATAACCAGGACTAGAGGGGCCCTGCCTCTAACCAGGGAGAGGCCAGGGAAAATCACGTCTTTTGGACAGTGTGGGTCCAATGGCCTGGCACATCAGAACCACAGAGATATGAAGCCTTGGTTGACACGGGTGCACAGTGCACCTTGATTCCATCAAGACACATGAGGGCAGAACTGGTTTCTATTTCTGGAGTGACAGGGGGATTGCAGCAGTTTACACTGCTTGGAGCCGACGTGAGCCTAATTGGAAAGCAGTGGAAGAAACATCCTATTGTGACTGGCCCAGGGGCCCCGTGTATTCTGGGCATAGACTTCCCCCAGAATGGGTATTTCAAAGACCCGAAGGGACTCAGGCGGGCCTTTGGAATAGCTGCTGTCCTGGGTTGCAGTGTATTCTATTACCATCCTCAAGAGCCGTTGAAATCAGGTGGGGCAGTGTTTCCTTGCCTCCTTCCCCCAGACTATCTTGCTGTTAATGGCCCATCATTGTCCTGCCGCATGACTCAGAGATAACTCCCTCCGGACCATCTTCTGTTAATGAGCCTAATCAACACTTGGCCTCATGACTCATTACCCCATTGTGAGATGCTCCACCCAGAGGGAGGAACCAAGCATTCCATCCTGGATAGAATCTGAGATTCTGAACACCAGAGACAACCTTTCCACTGGATTTCCAGAGGACAGGAGCTACACAGCCACCACTGGACCTTCTGAGGAAGAGCAGACCCTTTTCTACAGGATCACTGCTTCAGAGGACTGCAGCCACCATTCTACCAGACTGCTACCACCACCCTGACTAACAGGGTGTCAGGTTGTATCTTGACTCTGTCAGTTTGAACCAGTGTTTTCTTTTAGTTTTTTTTCCTTTTCTTTAATTTCCCCATTAAATTGTTATTCTGACTTGGTGTCTCCCACTGGTTTGTTTTCAAACTAGCACACTGCTGTGGAGGCAGAGGGCATTAGGCAATTGGACACCTTGCCTGGGCTGACCGAGAATCCTTCTGCAGTTGGGGCTTCTGAAGGGAGAAGAGCAGCGAGTGCCAACTGCCGCCTCGACAGTGCACCACCGGCAGTATCAGACAAATGGAGATGCTGTGATCCCCATCCACAAGCTGATCCGTGAGCTGGAGAGCCAAGGGGTGGTCAGCAAGACCCACTCAACCTTCAACAGCCCCATCTGGCCTGTGCACAAGTCTGACGGGGAATGGAGATTGACTGTGGATTATCATGACTTGAATGAAGTGACTCCACCGCTGAGCGCTGCTGTGCTGGAAATGCTGGAGCTCCAGTATGAGCTGGAGTCCAAAGCAGCAAAGTGGTACGCCACTATTGACATTGCTAATGCATTTTTCTCCATCCCTCTGGCAGCAGAATGTAGGCCTCAGTTTACCTTCACCTGGAGTGAATCGATTGCCCCAGGGGTGGAAGCACAGTCCCACCATCTGCCATGGACTGACCCAGATTGCACTGGAAAAGGGTGAGGCTCCAGAACATCTGTAGTACATTGATGACATCACTGTGTGGGGGAACACCACAGCAGAAGTGTTTGAGAAAGGCGAGAAAATCATCCAGATTCTCCTGGAAGCCAGTTTTGCCATCAAGAAGAGCAAAGTCAAGGGACCTC
Organism: Aphelocoma coerulescens; assembly: GCF_041296385.1. Lineage (NCBI taxonomy): Eukaryota > Metazoa > Chordata > Aves > Passeriformes > Corvidae > Aphelocoma > Aphelocoma coerulescens. The sequence continues at coordinate 31,117,437 of NW_027184085.1, forward strand.
CCTGGGAGATCCAGTTCCTGGGAGTGAAATGATAAGATGGACAGCATCAGATTCCCACTGAGGTCGTCGATAAGATCACAGCAATGTCTTCACCAACAAGCTTTCCTAGGTGCCATAGGCTTTTGGAGGATTCATATTCCTGAGTACAGCCACACTGTGAGCCCTCCCTGCCTGGTTACCCGCAAGAAGAACAATTTCCATGGGGCCCCTGAACAGCAACAAGCCTTTGCCCACATCAAGCAGGAGATCGCTCGTGCAGTAGCCCTTGGCCCAGTCAGGACAGGACCAGAAGTGAAGAATGTGCTCTACTCTGCAGCCAGGAGCCATGGCCTGTCCTGGAGCCTTTGGCAGAAGGTGTCTGGTGAGGCCTACCACTGGGATTCTGGAGCCGAAGCTACAGAGGGTCTGAAGCCAACTACACTCCAACAGAGAAGGAAATCTTGGCAGCCTATGAAGGAATCCAAGCCGCCTCAGAGGTAATCGGCACTGAAGCACAACTCCTCCTGACACCCCGACTACTGGTGCTGGGGGGGATGTCTAAAGGAAAGGTTCCCTCTACCCACCATGCCACCGATGCCACATGGAGCAAATGGATTGCCCTCATAACACAACGTCCCCGTATTGGAAACCCAAATCACCCTGGGATCTTAGAAATAATCACAAATTGGCCTGAAGGTGAAAGCTTTGATCTCACTGATGAAGAGGAACAAGAACAAGTGACACGTGCTGAAGAAGCTCCACCATACAACCAACTGCCATCAGAAGACACACGCTATGCTCTTTTCACTGATAGTTCTTGTTGCATCATAGGGATGAAACAGAAGTGGAAAGCTGCTCTATGGAGTCCCACATGACAGGTTGCAGAAGCCACTGAAGGAGAAGGTGGATTGAGCCAACTTGCTGAACTCAAAGCTATCCAGTTGGCTCTAGACATTGCCGAGGAGAAATGTGGCCAAAGCTCTACCTTTACACTGATTTGTGGATGGTAGCCATGCTCTGTGGGTGTGGCTGGAAATGTGGAAAAAGGTCAACTGGCAGCATAGAGGAAAACAAATCTGGGCTGCTGAGGAGTGGAAAGATATTGCCACTCGGGTAGAGAAGCTACCCATGAGAGTCCATCATGTAGATGCTCATGTCCCCAAGAGTCAGGCTGATGAGGAACACCGAAACAACAAACAGGTAGATCAGGCTGTGAAGACGAAAGTGTCAAAAATACATTTGGGTTGGCAGCACAAGTTATTCCTAGCTCGATGGGCCCCTGATGCCTCAGGCCATCAAGGCAGAGATGCCACCTATAGGTGGGCACGAGATCAAGGGGTGGATCTAACCATGGACAGTATTTCCCAGGTGATCTATGATTGTGAGACATGTGCTGCGATCAAGCAGGCCAAGCAGGTGAAGCCCCTGTGGTATGGTGGGCGGTGGTCCAAATACAAGTATGGGGAGGCCTGGCAGATTGATTACATCACACTGCCTCAAACCCGCCAAGGCAAGCGCTATGTGCTCACAATGGTAGAAGCCACCACAGGATGGCTGCAGACCTACCCTGTGCCTCACGCTACTGCCCGGAACACCATCCTGGGCCTCGAAAAGCAAGTCCTTTGGAGGCATGGTACCCCTGAGAGAACTGAATCTGACAATGGGACTCATTTCAAGAACAGCCTTATAAACACCTGGGCCAGAGAACATGGCATTGAGTGGGTGTACCACATCCCTTACCATGCACCAGCTGCAGGCAAAGTGGAACAGCGCAATGGCCTGCTCAAAACCACCTTGAAGGCACTGGGTGGGGGAACTTTTAAAAACTGGGAGATGCATTTAGCTAAGGCCACATGGTAGGTGAACACCCAAGGCTCCATCAACTGAGCAGGGCCTGTCCAATCTGAACCCCTGCATACAGTAGATGGTGACAAAGTCCCAGCAGTGCATGTCAGGGGACTCCTGGGAAAATTTGTTTGGATTACTCTGTAAAGACAAACCCATCCATGGGGTTGTCTTTGCTCAGGGGCCAGGTTGCACATGGTGGATAATGCAGAAGGATGGAGAAACATGTTGTGTACCACAGGGAGATCTGATGTTGGATGAGAACTGCTTGTAATGTTTGAATGTCTATGTATGTTTGTTGAAGGTTGCTGCTATTGTTTGTATATAGTTATGTATATATGTATAAACATGTGTGTTTAAAGTTGAAATGTATTAATTTGGGCATTGAGCAGACGGTATGGAATAAGGGGTGGAATGTCCTGGGGTGACATTATAAAGCCTCTTTATTCCTTAACCGCCCGCTCAATGCCCAAGGACGCTGTGCCTTTAAGATGGACCCGGGGGGTGGGGCTGGAGCCATGGGGCCGAGGGGACAGTGGAACAGTTCAGCCCAAGGGCTCGGGGGGCTCGGCGGGGCTTGGGAGGGAGTGCGTCGGGAGCGCTGTGCTGCTTTTTGGTTTCCTTTGTGTTCCAGCTAGCTGGGAAAGGGTTCTGTTGGTTTATTCTTGTTCTTTTTCCCTTTCCTTCCCCTTGTCGCACTGCCTCCCTTCCCTCCTCACCAGTCTGGGGAGCCTGTGGGGGCGACCCTGGCTGGTCCAAGCCCGCGTGTCTGTTCCCTCTGCGGGAATTTGTTGTATTTTGAGGTTTTTTTAAATCCTGTTCTACCCTGTTTTGTTTGTGTGTTAATAAACAGTTTGGGTTTTTTTTCCCCACTTCCACTTCTTGTGAACCACTTGTCTTATTGGTGGAGGAAAAGGAGAGGCCCTTTCCTCCTGAAGTTCCCAGTGAGACTCCATGGTTCCCAGTGAGACTAGTTCACTGACTGTGACGCTCTTCAAAACATTCAACATTGTGAGCATCATCTTAGAATAAGACCAACCAGAGTCTGCATGTTTCCATGCTGTTTAGCAATACTAATTTTGAAGAAAGCCTAACATTTTAGTCTTATCTAGTCTTAACCTGCTCACTGGAAACTGTTTAATTGTGTCTAAAACTATTTATATTTAATACTTGATAATTTTCATCCCCAGTTCACAACCAGAGAAAGTTCTTAACGGTAATTTGTGAGTTCTAAAAACTGCAGCTCCTACTGGAAACAATCACAGTGTGAGCTGCTATGCCATGGAAGGTGCTTTCAAATGCAGAAACTGATGCGAGGTTGTAACAATCCACCGTTAAAACAACAATAAAATAAATAAGAGAAGTGTGATGGAAAGGGCACAGTTTTCCTGCTTCTGGAGGCCAAGATTACAGTAAGAACATGCAAGGAATGGAGAAATTCCCTAAGCTTACTGAAGCAGTACTCCACTGTATGCCAACTACTCTGAAAGTAACTAAGAGGTTTAAAGTTGACTCTAACTTCTTCTGGTATTGGTGAGATTTGGAGTTCTCTGTGCTTCCGGGCTGGAGCCTGCAGCAAAGTCATTTCTGGATTACAGTTTTGGCTGGATCCTGTCTATAACAGATACAATATACTAAGCTGAACATATAAACTGGCTACTGAAAAGCTGCAAAATTGCTCAATCTTGGATCAGGTATGTGAAAAATAATTGTAATCATAAAACCGATCTTTCTATTTGCTTTCATTATTTAACATTATTTCTCCTAAACTAACCAGTTTTATAGTTACATACCTGGCTGCCCTGGGATGTTCTCCTCTCAGAGTGAAATGGCCCAGCTTTTATTCTTCCAACCTCCAGTCTTACTGTACCTAAGGAACACTAAACAAACAGTCACTTATAACACTTCTCTTCTGTCTACAAGACTAAAACCTACAACATTTAAGTGACTTTCTAGAAAGTGGAAGAAGAAAAAAAAAATGGACAGAGATAAGAATTATGGACTAGCAACCCTGAAATGCGCACTTTGCTGACAGAGCCCATGGCAGGATCAGAGATACACAAAGTACACCATGATACTGAATACTGAGCAGGATACATTTTTTATACTGTATTAATTAGTATTATAATGCAGATGTGAAAATCACACAAGAATACTAATTCTATTACACTGCACTTAATAAGGAGTAGCTTCTGAATTACAATGTCAACATACAATTTTCACAGTAAAAACTACAAACAGCGTAACACCTCGAAGTCTTAATCATTATTTCTCTTGATATGACTGAGAACATGGTAATTGAACTGGAAGTTACTCATCTCTCTCAAACTTTTGAAATTATCTGTTACTCTGCATAGACACCAACATAACTAAAGAAATTTTGGGCAGAAAATTTCCTAAACATCTATAGTTTAAGTGAAGTTTCTGCATTTGACTCCCAGCAATAAGCTGGGTGATATGGACTGATTACACATTGGAAAGTTCTTTCACTACCCTTTAAGATTTTAAGTATGCTATTGAGTCTACATAAAATGCATGTCTCAGGAGAACATTCACCCTGCAATTAAATATTTAAAAATCAAGACATTATTTTGAAAAAACAGAGAAGTTATTATCACAAAAAAGACTAAGAAAATTCAACTTTCAGCATAATACAAGTAGTGTCAAAAGAAAACATCAATCTGCAATGTATTAATACAGAAATATCAGTTTTGTTGCTATTTTGGTTTTTTTTCCTTTTACTGGGAATTTGTCAGTGTAAACTTGTGCATTCAAAGAACTTAATAATACATGAGGTTGCCTTTATTTATCATGTTTTAACTTTATTATCTTAAGAGAGATTCATGCATTTGTCAGAAAAATTCACAGTAACAGGCGAATATATCAAAACCAACCCAACATATCCATTCAAACAAGGTTTCAATGCCTCATATTCTGTTGCTATTCCTGAGGAGTGACACTAAAAAAGATTTATTGCTTCATCGCTTTTTATTTCATAAGTAATGTTGACTTCTCTAAGTCCTGGAAAAGACTTGATCAAAGCTCAGGCAAAATCATTCTTTGCTTGTATGAATTTAGTTGTATTAAACCATATGGACAACTCTTATTCCAAGTGGAATATTGAGGAAATATGTATCTAAAATTACCACATCCTCACAAATAAGATTTTAAAACTATAATGTGTGAAAGTAGGAGGTAATACTTTCCAACAGAACTTGTGAATAAATCAATTCCCATTTAGTTTTATTACACCTTTCTCTCTCCCTAAATGCTTCTATTTAAAAGGTCCATTAAGTCTAGTGAGGGGAAAAGCTAATAATCTTTTCACATACTTTAAGGTATACTTCAAAAGAAACCCTGCAAGAACAGGCAAAATGCTCAGACCGATGACACATTCTATTTGTCTCATTTTACTTAAAATACACTGGAATTTTCCAAAGATTATAGAATTATTTTCTAGCAAATTACATTTTAGGCGGTCCAAGACAATTTACTCCTAGATCCTACTCTCATGAATGAGAACTGAATGGATACCTGAACGGGAAGTGGTGACTGCCTACATGTGAGTGACCATGCTTTATTCCACTTATACTATGTAAACAAAATAATTATTAACAATAATCTGTCTAAGGTATTTTAAAAGCCCAGTTCTCAAGGCTATGAAAATTAATTACAAGTACTACTGAGCAATGATTAAGTACTTAAAACTTTAATACAAGAATGGTAAATGGGAACTAAGCATCTTCAGTAAGATACTCCAAAATGCTTCTCAAAATGAAAGGAACTTCCCACATGAAATGGCATTTTTATTCAGAGGAGACATAAAGGTAGAGCATATGAAGAAGAAATGCTGTGTTCTTAAATAAAACTAAAAAACTGTCACATAAGAATGGAAAAGTACTATAACCAAAGAAGAGTATACTAACAAGTTCATTGTCACAACACAGATCTTGTTCTGGCATTCTCATTAATGGGCACATGCTGAATACAGAAGTCCTCCTATCTCCAGCTTTCTGACCACTGCTCTCCCCCAGGACTCCTCCTACCCAATAAATCCAAAAGATCTGGAAAAATATACCTTTGAATGTGAGTGTTAAGGAGCATAACCATGTGCCGATGTATCCAAGAGACAGCTATAATTAGCATCTGATAAATTTTTTTCCAGTGAAACAGTTCTCCATTTAACATGCTGACTCAGTGGAATCCTTATCATGCAGCATGTCTCAAAACTCTGGACCGAAAAACAGACAAGCTGGCTGACCAGCTGAACTTCCTGCCAGACTACAGGAAATATTGTATATCTGACTTCATTCTGATTTGGAAATAAGGGAAAGACATCAGAAACAAAAAATTTATCAAGAATAGATTGGCTCCAAGAGCTGCAGGTAGTTACTTCAGTAAACTCTGAGAAAGCAGTTTCTTATACCAAATGCTTGGTCCCTGAAAAATGCATTGTAATATTTAATGGATGTAAGATGGCACACAACATATACAATAAAAAAAAGATTAACCTCTCCTAGTAGACCAGGTTACTCAGAGCCCCATCCAACCTGGCCTTGAACAGTTCCAGGGATGGGGCATCCACACCTTTTCTGGGCAACATATTCCAGTGCCTCACCATTCTCACACTAAAGAATTTGTGCCTAACAACTGATCTAAACTTACTCTTTTAGTTTAAATCCTTCCCTCTTGTCTTATCACTACAGGCCCTTGTAAACAAACTATGAAAGTAGTCACTTTTGGCACAACTACTCTGCTGAATTTTCCACCATTTAAAGTCAATTCTGCATATCTTTCTGAAAATGTGACACAGTTAACCAGTTATCAGTTTGTTCGACAAAATAGAGTTAAGTTTTTGGTTGTTTTAGGTAATGGTACTCTGTAAAGGTCTTCTATAAACCCTGTAAATGTATGACTTTCCGCACCATCATTACTCCTAGTTTTATCAGGTAAAGTATCAAAATATGAATGCTCTAGATTTCAGGAAGCTTAGATTTGGATCCACAACTCATCTCACTGACATCCCATTAACAGTCTGATCTCAGTCTGAATAAAGTTAAAAACTTGCAAAAAATCTGCATCTCAATCTTTCCCTCTTACCCATCTTCTCTTTTCCCAATACCTTTAGCAAAGCTGCAACTGCCTCCTGGTTAGCATTTCGGACATCTTCTCCATTCACTGTCAATATCTGGTCTCCTTGCATCAATCTCCCATCTGTATCTGCTATTCCTCCTTTGACGATGTCTGACACAAACACACCTGTGTCATTTCTGCAAATACACACATGAATTTTACATTACAGTATTGTTTGACAGCTGTATTATTGGCTTTCTATTGGGAACACAAAAAACATAGTCTCATTTTTCTGTTAAGTAACACTGACTTAGTTCCTCTAGGAAAGGCTGGTTAGCTTAGGCACAAAAATAAGATGTATGGCCTTCAAGTCCACAGGATCTGAGCACCAGACCACAAAAGAAACATGATAAGGAAGTTCCAGACACTGAATCTCCAGGTACATTACATACCTTTTCCCAACAATACTCAGCCCAAGGCCTTTACCAGGCTTCTTCTGGAGCTCTATATTCAGCACATCATACATGTCTTCCTCCTTGTACTGAGCTTCATCCCTGTACACAGTCAGACGAACTTTTTGGGGAGTCTGTCGGAGGACATTAATGGCTTCATCATGTGTGGCATTCCTGAGGTCAATTCCATTCACCTGCAATGAAAGCGTACAATGGTAAATTCTGCAGCACCTTACAGCAGACAAATATAACAGGCCTAACCAGCAATGAAAACAAAAGCAACCAAAGAAATCACCATACCTCTAGAATCTGATCTCCAGCCCACAGTCTTCCATCTTTAGATGCTGCTCCTTCTTCATATACTTCATGGATAATGATTGCTCCCTGTCAACAACAAAAACAACAAAATTGCACGTTGAAAGAACAAGTGCCATTTTGAACCAAAAGTAACTGAAAATTGCTACTATAATTCATAAATGACAAGTCAGGTGGCAAGAAAGTCAGATGCATGCAGAACAAAATAACAAAATATTTAAGAAGCTCATTTTTACTTTTAATTTTAGAAAGGGCTTTTTTCTTGTTTTTGTTTCTTTTGCATCTTTCAATAAATGCTGTAGAAACAAATGACAAAAAATCTCTTCTATCAGACTAATTTCATTACTGTTATTTCACTTGAGTGACACACATATTTTTCCAACCAACCAGCAAAGTGTCTGCTCCTCCAACAATGCTCAGGCCAAGACCAGTCCGCCCCTTGGAGATATCAATGGTTGTTTCACATCCAGGAATGATGGGACAAGTAGCTGGGTCGGAGGTTAACATGGCTGGAGTTGAAGACCTGCTTGTGTCTAAAAGAACCATGAAACATCCTGGTTACAGTAACAGGGTTTGGTATTAGAAAAATAACTTTAAAACAACATTTTTCAGAGTTCATTGACAGCTGTACAGCAATAGCTGAACAGCTGATCCACAGAGAATGATGCTGCCAATTCTCCCTTCTCCTCAGACAAGTACTGTCCTGTAGTTTTATTTGCAGGTATCCTGTTTTTATACCATCAAGTACCTGGATTACAGTCTGGACAGCCAAAGAAGATGTTGTACACAACATATTCTATTTAGGATAGAATTTAATTTAAACATCTATATGATGTGTGCATTACTTGAGTTGTTATTAACTGAGAAGGGTGTTACTTAACCAATAAGCATCATCCATCAGAAACATCGTAACTCTCCACTCTGAAGGAGAAGAGTCAAATGTGGCTGCTCATAAATGGCAAGACAGTCTCAACCACCCCCTTTTTCTACGAAAAATGACATTACTTTTCTCCCTCATTTAAAGGAATGCCTTTCACTTAGTTCTAGACAACCATGACAAAGGCACCTGCCGCATGTTTGAGATGGAGGAGAAAATCCTTTCATCCTCCTTCCTCTACAACAGCAGGGCAAGAGGTAGGTCTTTAGTATGGTGGAACAATGCTTTATCTACATGAATATATAATCTGGAATATTAGAAAGTGCAGAAGACAGTGGCGCGCATGCAAAAAGGGAAAACTTACAAGCTGGGTCTTTGTTTTTATGTTACAACCCCAGCAAAGAAAAGCAAGAAAAACATTACTTTTGACTGCTTCTGGTTCTGGTGAGCTGGAAGGAGGAACAGCTGCTGGTGGTTGTATATTCCTCTTCTCTGCTGGGACAGTGCTGGAAGGGGCTGGTGCTGTACTTAGGTTATCTGTCTCTGCTGGGTTGATTGTAAGCCTCACCACAGATTTGGATGTCTTCAGGAGACTAATAAACTGAATGATAAAGATAAAAGCCTATGAAAAGCGTAACTGGATTGTTCAGTTGCAAACCAAAAATAAAGCAGAGTAACAGTTCCACAAACTGGAGCTACTAGTCACAGTCCTGCAGGTTTTCTCGTAAGGAACAGAGAAAAATATTGATTTTTTTCTAAGCAACATTTTCCGTGAAACTTTTCCAAACTATACCAGGTGAGAATGCTGCAGTCTTTCAGTGGCTTCTCCAGACAAAATAATATATCTGTAGCAATTATTAGAAAAAAAAAAGTGTTGCCTTTTAATGCTGGGTGGAGCCAAATTCTGATCCCACAGAAGTCAATGCCAAAATATCTACTGAACTAAAGAAATGTGCAACTGTCATTCTGGAAGAAAAACCTGAAAATATTACCTCAATTATGGAAGGGAGAGAAAGACACTAGGGTACAACACAAAATCTAGTTCAAAGAGATACTGAAAATCCTTCAAAATCAATTGCCATCTTGCAGAAAAGACACCAAATCCTCTTGACACTTCACATTTAGGTAGTGCTATTTTCAGAAATCACTTACTCAATCTTTGTTCTTACAAAGCTTACCTACCCCTACCTCCTTACAGGCAACTTCACTATCTCTTACTTATTTACTGCCTCAGAGATAGCAGTACATCAGAGAGTAAGATTGATGCTCTCCTAATTGCCCTTTAACAAACAGAAAGTAATCTACTCATGCCTAAAGAATCACTTTTCTTGGTAGCAAGGCATGTGCTAGAAAAAAGGCCTTCTTGATTTACTACAGAACCCAAATTGAGTTTGCAGAGCTAGAAGCTAGAAATAAATCTTGTTATTTAGGAATGGAGACATTTTTCTCCAAAGGGTTGAAATACTATGCTTGGAATATAATGAGGCTGTTACTACAGACAGTTCCCATGGATAAGCACAGTTTATGACTTGATTTACCACGGATACAACTCACTCATGTAAATTTACACATATTAATTTTACTGGTTCTAATACTTTTAAAGTGGACTAGCTATGCAGAGTCATTATAAAGCAATAGTTCATGGCTTTTATCACACTAAGTGTCTCTCAGGCATCAGGTCTGAACCACAGGGAAAATAAAACCACATTCAAAGCAGAGATAGGAGGATTCATGTACTGCATTAATATAAAATAATAGTTGAGCTGTAAATTTAGGATTTAGCTTATTTTGCAGTAGTTTCCTTATCCAGACAGTGCCTGCAGATCTTTGGTTTTTTAGCTAGCTTTGAAAATGAAGTAAGAATATAGCCATGAGAACCTCACTAGTTTAAGACACAATCACCTCCTATATTAAGCAGTGTGCTTTCTGGAACATTCCTGACACTTCAGAAGCACCTTTTCTACAGGATATCCCACAACAATTTCATCATCCACTGCCAGAATCACATCTCCGACTTTGATACGTCCATCCTGGAAAAACATAAAATAAAAAATATGAACTACGGATGCTACTCCAAAAAACATTCTTCATTCCCTAATCAGATTTTAAACATTCTCACACCTTCGCAGCCGCACCATGATCTGTTAAGCTTTTAATAACTACTCCATTAGTTGTGTCTTCTTCACTAATGGCAATTCCAAAGCCTCCTTGATCCTGGGGCAAACAGAAAAATGCAAATGGTTAAGTACTGTGATATCAAAATGTTAGAATACATTCACTAAAGACTAGTGAAGCCTGCTGACTTACCAAGTCTGGTGTTTCACAATGCACCAATATTTTTGTTTTAAATGACTTCTGGAATAGATTCTGCCAACCTATAAACAGTATACTGACTACCAAGATAAATCTGAAACACTTTTAAATTCAAACTCACCCCTTTGAAACTTACAAGGTAAATTGTGATTCAGTTGTTACTTTAAACAATTAGGGCATTGATTTTACCTGAGGAACCATCAGTAAATGGTTCTCAAAAGTTCTGCAAATAGAACAAGAGAATACTTTTTCCAGAGACACAAAGCAATTGGCAAATCAAAAACAGTCCTGTCCATTCCCAAACAGGAACAGGAGATCTCTAGAAATCTCTTCACTGACTTCTTGTAACTAAGAGACTGTTTGCCATAAGAGGGACTGCCTTACAAAATTGAATGGCTACTGAATAAAAATGTGACTGTTATAGATTCAGTACATACCTTAGGAAGTTCCACATACTGAATATTTTTACATGAACTCAAGTCACAAAATGGACTTGGGTTTGCAACACTGAAATCAATCTAAGAGAAAAAGAAAAAGCAACTATATAAAACATTTTGCATCAAAACAACGTAGTGCACAAACATTTAAAGTCAATCTGCTCATTTCCTAGTTTCACTTAAACTTCTAAAACCCTGTTGATGGGAATGTTAGGCTTACTTCCTAGTGTAGAAGAATATAAAACGAAACAGAATCGATTACAGCTGTACTAAATTTAGCAACTTTACTAAAATCTCACTTGTTTTTCTATTGGGTTTCTTTCTCTTTTACTGTATTTCCTAAGCAGATAGGGTCCTCCTCTATCCAGAACAACGCTAGTATTTTGGTCAAATAAGAAAAACAAATATTTACCTCTTGGTGTTGAAGTGTGCCTGAAGTACACTGTGAAGCCTCTACTGACTTTGCAGGGCAAACAGCCATCTGATTTACTGCATCTTTGTTTCTGCAATACAGTCAGTTAAAGAATGTAGTAATAAGGTAATAGTACCGCCCCATATTTCTTAGGACAAGTTTAAGTCTGGTTCTTAGTTTCTGGCACTCACAAAACAAATATCAAAACAGAAAACTCGAAGATGTATTTAACGATTAGTAAGATTGTATCAAAAGCACATCTATGTTACCAAAATTAAAAATAACAAACATTGTGTGAAACTTGAGCACATTAAAAATTAAACCTTTTCAGCCAAACCTTTAACCAGAACTTACCTGATAAAGATTACTTTTACTTTAGATGGTGCACATTTGATTATTGAGGAAGCATGCTGATGAGTCCTTCCATAAAGGACTTGGTCATTTATCTAGATAAGGAAAGGTAGCAATTATTTACCAAAATATTTTAATTCCTTAAACTAATTTTTAAGCCTAAAAAGTCCATATCACTGGCTAAACAGCAACTGTATAAGAGAGTTATGTTACGTCCTGCTTTCACTCCCTTCTTCCAGTAAAAGTATTCACTATAGTTTGACTTCAGACTAACACTGTCACAGTGCTAAAAATGTCATTCTCTGAGTTATATTGGGTTAACTTGGCACATCACCTATTTTCACTTGCCATTGATCACTTCATGACTGATGAGGTGATTAAGCAGGGCCATGGGAAATTCTAACCATAACAAATAAATGAATTGCTTATATCCTGCAACGAGATTGCTATTATTTATTGAATCTCAGGCACTTTGCACCTCTGAGCCAGGCACTTTGTACACAGAAGTCTGAACACTGACACATTTAGCAGAGTTTTAAACTAGACTTGATGAGAAAGAGGGAAGGGAATGTATTTCTGTGTGTCGGAGAGGAACGAGGAAACACCAACACTTTGGGAAGCAGCAGAGAAACAACTCTAAATTGTCCCAAATGAACTAAGGAGGGTTCTTCTCAAAAGGTGAAGAGGTTGATAACCCAGCTTAAGTGCCTCTACACTAATATAGGCAGCATGCGTAACAAGCAAGAGAAACTGGAAATCAGTTGGTGGGATGAATCACACCACTGGGACACTTCAGTCAAGGGCTACAACCTTCTCAGAAAAGAAAGGGTGGGAAGGAGGGGCAGACATGTTGTGCTGTGTGTGATAGATTGTGAAGAGCTGCCTCAGAAACAGCCAAGAAATAGCTCAAGAGCCTGTGGGTAAAAATGAAGGACAGCATCAGCAAGGGACACCTTGTGGCTAGGGTCTGCCACAGGCTATGTGATCACAGCGAGCCTGCTGATTTCTTGCTTCAGATACAGAACTCATCGCGCTCACAAGCTCTCATCCTGATGGGGGATTTCAACCATCTTCATGTCTGCTGGAAAAGTGGTACAGCTGACTGCAAGCAATCCAGGAGACTCCTAAAGTGCATGAGGACAACTTCCTGGTCCAGGTATTGGACAAACCAACCAGAGAAGCAGAGTTACTGGATCTGATGCTCACCAGTGTGGATGAGCTCATTAGAGAGATTAAGACTGGAGTCAGCCTTGGCTGTAGAGACAACACCCTGGTTAAATAACTAATCCCAAGGAACATGGACTTGAAAAAGAGCGTAGCTGGAACTGACCCTGATCTTTAGAATAATGAACCTCCAGACATTTAAAGAATTAGTGGATGAGATTCCCTCAGAAACTGTCCTTAGGGACAGAGGACCTCACCAGAGCTGGCAGCTTTTTGAGGATTCTTCATCTCCATGTATAAGAAATCAAGCAAGGCAAGCTGGAAACCAGCATGGCTAAACAAGGATCTGCTCCTCAAACTGAGGAGTAAGAAAGACATGCACATCTAGTGGAACTAGGGACAGATGATATGGGAAGAGTACAGGGATATGATTGGGATGTGGGTAGAGATGGGTTGAGGAAAGCTAAGGCACAGATGCAATGGGCTTTGGCAAGGGATGCAAAGAGCTATCAGAAGGGATTCTATAAGGGGTCAGAAAAGAAAGGCCAAGGAGAGTGTACCGCCCTGACAAACAAGAAGGGCCAGCAGGTGGCAATGGACATGAAGAAGGGTGTGGAACTCAAAAGTTCTTCACCTCAGTCTTCAATTACAGTCTGGCTTCCCACAACTCTCAATCTACTGAACCTCTAGGTGGGGGAGGGGAAGCAAATTCTCTCCCGCTGTAAGCAAAAAGTAAGTTTGAGACCACTTGATGAATTCATATGAGAGGTAAAAATGATTTGCAGAAATATTTAATGGCTCTGAGTTCCACTTTGCAGAAGCTCCAGAGATTCGTCGTGTTATCCAAACCAATAGGATTGGACACACCTGCTCATCCATTCCAGCCTGGAGACTGGGTCTACATCAAGTGGTGGGACAGCAACCCCTTGCAAGCCAAGTGGAAGGGATCATTCCAAGTTTATATTTATTCCAAGAATAGGCACAAGTCAATGGGGCTTGATGATCTGGAATCCAGGTTCCTGAAGGAACTGGCTGATGTAGTTGCCAAGGCACTCTCCATCCTACTTAAGAAGTCATGGAAGTAAGGTCCCCAGTGAGTAGAAAACATAAAACATCACTCTAATTTCTTAAAAGTGTAGAAAGGAAGATCTAGGCAACCACAGACCACTGAGCCCCTTCTCTGTGCCTCGGAACACCATGGAGCAGATCCTCATGGAAGCAATGTTGTGGCACATAAAAGACAAGGAGGTCATCTGAGACAGGTAGCACAGCTTCACAAAGGATAAAACATGCCTGCCCAATCTGGCATCCTTCTTTGACAGAGCAACAGCAACGGCTGGCAAGGGAAGACCAACCAATGACATCAACCTAAGCCTCTGTAAGACCTTTGACAAAGGTCCACACCATATCCTTACCTTCAAATTAGAGATAGGCAGATTTGAAGGGTGAACTATTGGGTGGATAAGGAACTGGCTGGATGGAGGCAGGCATAGTGTTGTGGTCAATGGCTCTGTGTCCAGGTGGAGGCTGGTGACAAGTCTGTCCTGGGACCAGAGCTCTTTAATATCTTTATCAAGGAAAGAGATGAAGGGATCAAGTGCGCCCTCAGCAGATTTGCAGATGACACTAAGATGACTGATGTAGTTGACACAACATAAGGATGGGATACTATCTGGAAGGACCTGGACACACTTGTCAAGTGGGCCTGTGGGAATCTCATGAGATGCAACAAGTCCAATTACAAGGTCCTGCACCTGGGTTGGGGCAATCCAAGACAAGAGTACAGACTGGGAATAGAAGTCATTGAGAGCAGCCCTGCAGAGAAGGACTTTGGGATTCTTCTGAATGAAAATCTGGACATGAGCCAACACTATAGGCTTACAGCCCAGAAGGCCAATGACATCTTGGGCTGCATCCAAAGAGGTGTGACCAGAAGATCAAGGGAGGGGATTCTCCCCATCTAGTCTAACCACATGAGACTCTACCTCTAGTCATGGAGTTCTCAGCACAAGAAAGATGTGGATCTCTCAGAGCAGCTCTACAGGAGGGCCATGAATATGACCAAAGGGCTAGGGCACCTCTCCTGAGAAGACAGGCTGAGAGAGTTGTGGCTGTTTAGCCTGGAGAAGAGAAAGCTCTGGGGAGACTTCATTTCAGCCTTCCAGAACCTAAATGGGGCTTACAAAAAAAGAGGAAGAGTAACTTTTTATGTGGGCAATAGGGATATGACAAGAGGCAATGGTTTTAAATGGAAAGTTTTAGATTAGACGTCAGGAAAAAACTCTTTATCCAGAGGATAGTGAGGCACTGGAACAGGTTGCCCAGAAAAGCTGTGAATGCTCCATCCCTGGGAAGTGTTCAAGGTCAGATTGAATGGGACCTGAGCAATTTGATTTAGTGGTTGGCAACTCAGGCCATTGAGGGAGACTTTGAAGTAGATGATCCTTAAGGTCTCTTCCAACCCAAGCCATTCTACGATTCCACACTTGCTATCTGAAGATGTGACCTGGCAATCTTTTTCCATTTGGCAGAGCAGACTCACTATAACACCTTGAAGCACCCATGATTCAGATAGGAGAGGAGCTGTCAGTGTGAATTTACAGACTAAGGCCATTACTTGCTTGCATTTTATTAGTTGCATTTTTTGTTGAAAATGGAAAACCACAGTGCTGAAGTTCACTCAAGAAAAGAGAAATTATTGAAGGACAATTTGGACCTACACAAAGGGAAAGTAATACGCATTGACACAGCAGTGAGCAACAGATGCAAGACACTGTACAGAGGGCTGAGCATAACAGCAACCACCTCCTATGCAGGGTGTGTCCACCAGGCATGTCACAGGGGTCTTGAGCCCTGTCATTTACACTGGAGTTGACAATCCAAATGCAGCACTCCCTGCAGTGTTGGCCACAGGCTTGTGAAAAATATATGGTCAGGCTGCCAAGTGGGGTGATGGGACATGGCCCCCAACAGCTGCTGGACAGCTGCTTGGGAATATAGGGAGCAAGCTCAGATGTCTCCTCTCAGAAGAGGTTGAGGCAATTTCTTAGCATTAGTCTGCAAGTTTACAGTGTGGACAGTAAGCAAGAAATCACAGGATGTCAGATTCAGACAGGTGCGTTTCAATGTGTTTTCAGAATATTCCAGCTCTTCAACACCAGGATTTTAAAAACAGATGTTTCAAGAGAACTGTCTCACAACACTGGAGTCTGCAACAAAGTTCTCTCCTTGAGGCTTGGTCCACAGTGCCACAAATCCCTTAATTTCTTTCCTAGTCTGCAACTTCTACCCTATATAATTTACTTTCTCAATGTCTACCTCAAGCTTTGTTCAGATTCACCATTCCCTCTCTGAACCGTTTCCCCACTACCTCCTCAAACACCTCCACACATAGCTTTGAAGTTACACAAAGCATTTCTGTGAGGGTCATGTTACCTACTGCTACCAGAAAGGGAAGAGCTATAGTAGGGTATACACCTGCAAGTATCATCAACTGGGCTGTGGGAATATAGAAATACAGTTTTCGCTCACATATGTACTGGAAATGTTAGTTGCATGTTCAGTGGTTCGGTCCCTCCACTAGAAAATAGCACCCAAACACGTCATGAGTTAGAAGTCCATAATAAAAACAGGTATGTTCCTGTTTCCCCAATTTAATTTCCACATTCTGTGTTGCACAATAGAAAAATATTCTGCTATTATTCCACTTCTAGTAAACAGAGAACTAATTAGAAAGTCTGGAGTACTCCACAGATGGACGGACTGGAGGACTTCAATATTTTTAATGATCTGCAATTCACTGCCATTCCAAACATCTCCATAACTCAGAAACTCCTGTTGTCCCACATTTTTATTCAACACACCTTCATTCAGAATCGCTGAATCTTCTGAGTTAGAAGGGACCCACAAGGATCATTGAGTCCAACTCTTAAATGAATGGTGCATACAGGGCTCTAACCCAAAACTTGGTGTTATTAGCACCAAACTCTACCATAATCAGGAAAAAAACTGCTACAACTATTTGGCATACATCAGAAGGAAAATTTGACAGCATAGAGATATGAACTTGGATAAATTTGGGATTTCAAAATCCACCGAAAAACATATATATTTCAGCAAGAAATCTGGTCTTTGAAATCAGTACATTTGGCTTTCAGTATAAATTGTAAAAACTCACCTCTAGCAGCTCATCTGCAATCTGTAACCTGCCATCTTTTCCAGCTGCTCCATTTGGATCAATTCCCACTATAAAGACACTCATCCTGGATCGGTCTTTGTTACCAGCAAGACTAAGTCCCAGACCTGTCTTTCCTTTTTCCAGCTCAATCATGTATAACTCTCCTGGTAGATTTCCATAGCGCTGCATGATCTTTTCTAAATGTAAAAGTGTGGGTAGGAGAGGTTGGATTTACATTAGAAAGTTTCACAAGTCACCTAGAGAGTCAAGATCAGTGCTCAGTGGGCAGCCTCTGACAGAAGAAGCCCACAATGGATGTTGAAATTTTCAGTGTAAACCACACCTTCTTTTAAGCTAAGCCTTAGGTGATTTATAATAATATTTCTAGCTTTTTGTTTTCCTTATAATTTCAGAAAATATTATAAATTTTCTTAAAAATTAAATTTCATACACACAATAAGTAATCTTCTCTCCAGTAACACCTTCAGGTAACAGAAACTATAACACTGATTACTGCCATCAGTTACCTGGAGTACAATGGAATTCTTCAAGTATTCCTACATTGAATTTGGGCCATGGAGGAAAAACAAGACTGCAGTGCAATGAAGAAAAAGAAATGAGTTTTATATTTTTCCATGTGCATCTGACCAAGCACAACTAAAACAGCAACCCTTAACACCCAAACCACGATGCACATGAGAAAGAAGCAGTTCAAACTGGATGTCCCTACATCTGTGTCTTATACAGTGCAATTTTAATACTGAGTATTTCAAATATTATCACACAGAAAAAACTTACTCCAGCTGTAACCAAACTCATCCTCCTTCTCCACATCTTCTGGGACTCTGATAGAAGATGGCTGTGCAACATCACAGCTCATTCCTGAAAACGCTGAAGGAGGGGGCAGAGGCAAGTTACAAAGCGAAGTCTTTTCTGGTTCTACATCTGACTGACCAAATGCCTGTGGAGGACAAGAAAAATGCAATGGCTAAGAAGATGCAAACTCTATGTAGGGCAAACTAGTATGCAAAAATGTCAAAATGGCAATGACTACAGCTTCAAAGTTTCAATACCAAGCAGCTCAAACTCTAAATTAGTAACACACAGAAAGGCAGAAAGAGATCAAAGACAGAAACAAACACCAGGCAAGGTAAGAGAGAACATCACTCCAAAATGTATCTGGAAGCAAACAACTCACAGTAAAGGCCCAATTCAGTAAAGTTTTATGTGCCACTTTTTGTTTCAGAAAAAGCCTCTTAAGAAGACTCAAGTGCTTTTGTTTTAATGCCAGATTTGTAAAAGACTTACAACCAATTTTATTTTTAAAAGTCATCACATATAATTTCCTCCCATCATATGCTTTGCAAGCCAAATACAAGGAAAGAGAAAGGAAACAAAAAACCAGGTACTTTCAAAAATACCTACAGGAAAAAGAAATAACTGGCATATGAACTGATAGAACAGTTAAAAACCAAAATTAAACAGATGATAACTGAAGAAATCCATAGTGACTGGACCTTTTCAGT
The DNA here is from genome assembly GCF_041296385.1 of Aphelocoma coerulescens. Lineage (NCBI taxonomy): Eukaryota > Metazoa > Chordata > Aves > Passeriformes > Corvidae > Aphelocoma > Aphelocoma coerulescens. The sequence continues at coordinate 31,136,358 of NW_027184085.1, forward strand.
CTCATTTACTAGCTTCCTATAAGCCGCACAGAGGAGATCAAACAAAGGAGGATAAAGATTAAATCACAAGAGACAAATACTTTTTCTCTTGACGTGCTCTAACCATATTCACAAAAAGTTAAGAGGTATAAACACATGACTACTGCAATATAATGGTTAAATGCTCAAATCCACAGTCTTGTAAGCTTCCATACAAGACAGTTTCCTTGAGGAATGTGGACTCTGATCAGGGATTTCACATGTGAAATTTGTATAATTTTGCCTTGTTTAGGGTAAATATGTAAGCAAGAAACTTCTGTCTGAATGCCATCACTCCGAAGCTTATGCATGCTCAAGAGACCTGGATACTTGGCAGATCAGCTACTGAAGTAAACAAGAATTTCAAATGAAAAACAAGTCTTTTTCCAACACTGAAATTTTCAGGTGTGCTGCCCTAGATTCATAACCCTGTTCTCATCCTTTCAGTTCTCACTACCTCCATCAGCAAATTTGAAGACAGTATCTCAGATGGTGTCTTTAGGTGCAAAAACCCCTCAGGTAATCTCTCCATAAGAGCAACAGTGAAATGAATAACAACATACACCTTGGAAGACTTTATCAGCTTTAAAACTGAAGGTGTTGAGAAACGTAGAAAGTTACTAATTTAGTAATTCCAAAATTTAAGAAAGGTCCCATGTCTAAACAAAAATGACATACCTTCACTCTATAACTCCAAAGATAAAAAGAAATTGTAAATGCCCTATTTCAGTTCTCTCATTCTGCTTCTGCTTGAAAAAGATTTTCCTTTCATTTAGGAACTTGTTCTAGGAACTTAACTAAGAAGTATCAAAAGTGTGGGAAGTTTTAATGTGACACCCAAGCCAATGATTTTTATAAAGATTTTTATAAACATATAAGTGTTATATGACTTTTTGTATCATTAGTCATATTGCACCATGCTTCAAATCTAAGACAATGTCATCTCCTAAGATGATACCAAACATCCCTAAACTGAAGCAACAAAATTCTAGGAAAGACATTGTCACCTACCAGAATCAGAGTAGAAACACTACCTAGTAACATTAAAAGTTATTTTACATAATCAAAAATTCCTGTGTCCACCAAGAAGAAAGCTGGTGATAGACCTCCACATCAAGGAGGGGCAAAAGAGAGAGTACTTTTAGAAACACTCTTTTTTCAGAGTTCTTCCGACAGTTTTACTAAAGCTAAATAATATCCTGAAAAAATTAGGAAGCACAGTGTTGTGGTGGGCTGACCCTGGCTGGAGGCCAGGTGCCCACCAAAGCTACTCTATCACTCCCTTCTTCAGCTGGACAGGGGAGAAAAAATATGACAAAAGTCACCCCATAGCCTCCCCAGCTACCATAATCTTGCAAGACAAATGCAATACAAGTGTGGGATTAAACCAGATCAGCAAAACTTAGTCTCTATGTTTTAAAACCAAAATTAGCATATTACTTTAGAGTTACTCTTTGTAAGTGACAGTGTCCAAGAACAGCAAAATTAAAGAAAACATGACTAAAATAAAGGAACAAAATATTGGTGTCAAGGATCTCTGGGAGATCTGTAAGGTGTGGATGTAGGGTTACATCCTGTCAGATTAGCACTTATTAACTGCAGCCAACATAATATGATTGACAAAAAAATGCATCTTTCCTGTACCACTGTACACGCATAACAATGTAACATAACCTAAACTTTTCTGATGTTTAAGGAAATGCTGATACCAAAGTGGAAGCAAGGCGCCCTTGTAGGTGGGTAAAAACTGTGCTACAATGCCATTTGGGTGGAGGGGAACATGTCCTGCTTCCAGAACTCAGCCTGACACATCACATTTCAACAGCCAGAAGAAGAAGCCGGCCCCCACAGTTTATACACACATAAGACTTTTGCTCCCTGAATCGGGCAATGCACAAAAATCCTAGAAGGCTTTAACTCATGAAATACTTTCAGTGGGTCACACCGCAGTATTTCATTTAAAATGCAAAGCATCCAACAGTTGCTGAACCCATTCAACTATGAGGGTCACTCTGATCACAGCCAAGCAAGTATTGAAAATGACAGCAAGTCTGGAGCTTGAAAAAATGAAGGCACAGGTGGAGGAAGAAGCAGTACTCCAGAAGGTATCACAGGCCATGTACAAATGTACAGCACACATACAGTAGGACCAACTGATGGGAATTAAGACAAACCTTGAATGGTGTGGGAGCAAAAGGGTTAGTTGGGGAACAACGGAAGGTTACCCTAACTGGATTCGATACCTCCTACAGTAACAGAAAACAGCAATCCACATGTTACAGCACCTTTGGCAATACACAGTACTATTAACCAATAACTCATTTTCAATTACAGATTCATTTAACTAATTGCAGCAACTTTATTAACTCAATTTATAAATGGACAAAAGTATTTAAGGGTTTACTGAGGACCCTGATTCATCAAAGTTTCTCACTGTACATGAACCTGTGTTCAGAAAAGGATGGAGATGACAGAAGACCATTCTTATATCAATGCTAAAAAAGGAATTATGCAGAAACTGCAGCATCATCAGGTTGTCTTTTAAAATACGTGCAATTTTTTTCAGAAATACTTTTGAAAATATAGAAAACACGAGTCATCATTTATGTTATACGTCTACTCCCTTTCCTCAGAACTGTAACAAACACAAAAAGAGATTTCAAAACACACATGCAATTATACACCACATATCATATCATAAGTGTTTGTTGCACATTCAATATTTTTGACAATATGTGAAAATAGACAAAGGGCACAATCACTTCCAAGATGCAAAAGCAGATAGAAATTATTTTATTAAATCAAAAATGCATGCACACTAGGATTAAGCTTTTTTTATTAACATGTTAGAGATTAACTCTGTTCCCATTGAGAACAACATGCAGTAAGTAAGCACTAGCCACAAAAAAAAATCTAACTTTTTGGTATTTCCAAAGACATCAGCATTCTATTCACAGTGCATTAAAAGAATTTTCAAGAAGCACAGGGAAAATATTTTCATGAAGCATCATAAAAAAAAGCTGCCAGTTTTTTTTTTTTTTCATGCAAAAATAAAAGAGAGATATCAAGGCTGGAAAGTCATAACCACAAAAAACCAAAAAAGAAGTACATAGCAGCAAAATACCTTACACTGATAAGACAGTTACACTTGGTTGGTATTTTAACATATACCACAGGGACTGATCTTATAACTAAAAACCTACTCCTTTGGTAGCTCTGAATAGATCAGATTTTGTGGCTATGATTAATGGAGCTGGCATTTTTTAATTTCTCCATAACTGTTCTGTGTATATGCATGTCTGTGTCTTTTAAATTCACTATATAGAATTCTCAAGCTCGGTAGCATAGCATTTAACTCAAACTGGTATGAAAGAAATTAAATGTAGAGAGACAGTAATGAGAAAGAAGCACACATAGGATGTTTGGTGAATGAAAAGATAGTGTGTCATCATCCAACCTTAGCAGTGTTGAACTGAGAAGAATCAGCAAATGGGTTAGTGCTGCTGAAGACAGCTGGCCTACAGAAAACACTGTTCTGCGGGAAAGGCAGGGAAGGGTTCTAAAAGGAAAGCATAATCGAAACTAAGCAAAAAAAAATTTAAACAAATTATTTTCACTCATGAAGCAAAACACATTTATTTAGTTGTTTGGGCTAACCAAACAGGGTCCACTTTCTGCACTTTGCAACAGATATGTGAAGCTGGGCAAAACTGTATTTGCCCTGTGTTTCTGGCAGCAGAGAGGAAAAGCACCAATCCTCATACCTGTTCTAGACCACAGAGTACATCAAGTGCAGAATTGCACAGCATTTATGTGCTGTGATATTTGTACAATTTTGTCCAAACATCTCAGCATATGGGACACTCTCACACATTAATTAATTGAAAAAATTGTGGATTTCTGGGTTAGGATGAACACAATTATCTCTAATAATGTAGTAGATTTAGTTTTATTTTGAAAACCACAGATTCTCATAATTTGATTAACTTCTGTGGTAACACACTTTATTTTGGAGAAGTGAGGGTTTAGTAACATCAGGCATCTCTAAGCAGATTTCATATCTAATAATAATTTTTACATAACACTTTGTATACGTGCACATGCATGTAGAATTGCCTGAATCTATACTTTATTGAAACTAAATACTCTGGTCTTCCCCTGAAGCAAGGGACTTTCTCATTATTATTTAACAGAAAAGGAGTTTACACATTTAGATCAAATAAAAGAATATCATTTGACCATTTATATTCCCTATGCAGTTTTTGTACTGTGTTCTATTTTGAGATCAGAATCTCCTAAATAAGGAGGAAACGGCTCTGATTTCAAATAGTATGTTGGAAATATACTGTGTATACCTAGAAGTAATTTCTACACTATGAATATCCAGCTGGAAATTACCACTAAGTCTTGGGGCTGTAAGTTTAACACTCCTGAAAAATAGTACGGACAGAAATGTGAAAACTTTCCAGGATCATTTATATCAAGAGTAATTTAATCCAAATATACGGTGCTGTTTCAAAAATTTCTTAATGCATTTGTTTTTTTAAATTCTTCCAAAAATAGTAAACACAGCCCTACAACATTTATTATCAAATACCATGTTGCAAAAAAGTAATGCAATTTGCTAAGACAACATATGTCTTGGCTCTAGTGTATCTTCAGCAGTGACAAATAATGCCATGAATGACCGAGGTGTCTTCATGGGCAAGTCACTCAAAGTCAACAGGCTGTTTCCCTAGGGTACAACAAGATTTTCTGTGAATGTGATTCACAGTTGATTTTTAATTTTATAAAGAGAAATTAGTGAAAAGTAATTTGTTACTGTAATCATCCTATTACACTTTAAAAATACAATTCATCTGCAAAGAACTTTAAAATGTATCTTGTTGAAATTTTAGGTAACTAAAATAAACATCACAAACATTTCATATAACAACAGTAAAATTCTAGTAAAACAGGAAACAAAAGATCAGCTACAGTCATTCAAAATTTTGCCTTTTTTATTTTGTCATGATGGCGTAGCTCCTAAAATACTAGCCCTAATATTAATCCATGCAAGAGCATTGTATTAATACGGAATGATTACTGTGATAAAATATGGAGCATTTGAATTTGCCTGAACAGTTCAGTCTAGCATACTTTCTTGTGCAGTCTAGGACAAGAAAAACAAATGCTAAAATAAAGGGAATTTCCTCTTTAACTATTTTTTAAATTCAAATAAAGCCTCAAGTAACAGGATTTTTCTTTGTTTTTTCCTTTTTTTAACTAACTTCTGTTCAGAATTTTATCAATGTGTCCAAGATGCTAAGTTATCAGGAACTAGCTAGCATTTCATCCAGCATAATGCTGTAACACTACTATGGGACCATAATCACAGTCATATATTGTTTCTTACTCAGAAATACACAGAGGGGTATTAGTATGAAACACACACTCAATGGGTAACTCCTTAATAGCAAAACTATCACTATCTTTTCACAGTCCACGTGCATTATTTGGGCTATTCTGGAGTATACACAGGATCTCTAACTACTAAACCTGAATGAATACAACAAAAGGGAAGAAATGGACTCATTAACTACCTGTCACTTTAAACTGACTGCCTGGTTAAATACATAGTGGTACCATAACAATTATAGCTCACGTATGCAGGTAGCTAGCTATTTAGGTGACCGGACATGAATGAAAGCAGGAAATTCCCTTATAAGATCTTACTATAAAGTACAAATGTCACTTTCAAAAGATGAAAATAATAAATATAATGCCATTTATGAAGATCACAACATAATGTACGGGTACAGGAAGAGCATTTGCAATGTTTCTGCTTACAGAGAAACAAGAGTTTGTTAGTACAGTCAAAAAATAACCAAAGCTTAATCTGAAAACAGAGAATAAAGAACTACAACCAAAACCAGCAAAGGAGCATTCTCTAAATAAAAGTTGTGATAAAGTAATGGCATCACTTCCATACCAATGGGCCTAAACATTCAGGAGTGGCAATTCTTTTCACATCACAGCAAATGCAAAAGCCTTACTTTAGTAGCTTCAGTATCAATAATCAACATTCAGTAGAGCTTTTTCATGCAACTTTACCTTAGATGACTGACGATAAAATGGGTTAGTAGTTTTCTGCCCACAGGGAGCAGAAGCTGAAGGAGGGCTATAAAGAGACTCTGGCTGGAGAACAAGAATTATGAGACAACTAGTAAATAAACATGCAGCTTACACAGACTCCACAATGAGGAAGTTTAGTTTCTAGTGATGCAAGCAACTTATATTAAAGCTCAGTAGCTTTTGTCTGCAATGTCCATGCAGCTTAGTGACGGAAAACTTCCGTGTACTTCTAGGTCCTTTCATTAACGTCCAAGGAATTTTTTAACAGGTGCTGTATTTCTGCATGCGCTCCTCAGACATGCTGTCAATCTCTAAGAGTTGGTTTTAGTTAGACTCCTACTCTGCCCCCCAACAAATTATCTTTCTTGAGGCTTTTCAAAATAGTTTGAGGACGGCGTGCTGGAGGGTATTTCCAAATCCAAATCGATTTCATTCTAAATGGAAATAATACTTAAATCAAATCTTTGTTCCTGAAATAGTTGAGATGGCACTTTCAGGATTAAATATCCCATTCCCAAACACCACCATCTTGAACATTTGCTTCATCTATTACTATGAATTACATCTCTTTTCACATTCTTTATGCTTACCCTTGGTCTGCTTATAATGCTCTGTACCATAAAGACTACAGGATTGCCTGCCTTCCGTATGGCTTCCACAGCTTGTTCGTGGCTGGCATCTCTGAGGTCAATTCCATCCACCTGTAATTGGAAGACCCCATCTTAACAGTGCAAGAAGCTACAAATGTCATGAGTCAGTTTTGAGTTTTGGTTAGGAAACTTCGACTAAAACCCAAACCTCTGTTTTTAGTGGAAACCTTTCTCCTGACGTGGCCTGAGGTCCCACACACACAGGTTTGGTATTTCCAAGAGAACTGATAGGACAATAAATAAATATTCTCCTATTCCTCTGTTTTAAAAACAGGATTTTCAACATTTTTAGTTCAGGCTCCACAAGTTTTCCCCCAGGCAATGTAACAGAAGAGATATGATAATCTGAAGAGAGTGGTAGTGTTTACCAAATACTGCTTCCTGCAAATCTCATCTTAAGAAAAAACTATTTACCCAGGACTTTAAAAACTATTACCCAGGATTTAAAAACCCAGATTTAAAAACTAAAACTTGTTAGGTGCTGGAGAGTCTTTAATGATGAGGTATTATGCTGGTACAGTGTACTTTTTTCTTTTGTTTTCTTTTTTTTTTTTTAGAGCAAGATAAGATCAATTTTAGGTTCAAGACAATTTCTTCAGAAGTTAAATTTTTAGGTCAGAGCTGAAAAACTAATGGCTTCTAGAAGAGGGCATTTACAAAGGATGGCTAATTTGTGCCTGGCCATTTTTGTGCCTGGTCGTTTTCTTTCATGTCTGTATATGCGTGGGTGTGTAACGCAATTTGTCCTGATATCCAGGTAAGAACAATGTTAAGGTGAGGTTAGTATCAGTAAAGTATTCTCACAATGACCACAATAAAAGCTAGAAGCTAACACAGAAAGGTTATTTGTTAGTGGCAATTCTAGCACACAAAGTTATATGGTGAGGATTACCTCAACAACTTTTTAATTTTCTAACTCAAACTTAACCATCCAATGCAAATAAGAGAGCACAAAAACAATCTGAGAGAAATTCTAAACCTACAAGGAACTGATCAAAAACAATACCACTCTCCAACTTCCCATGTCTGAAAAACTGTACACACTACAGAGATCAAGTTTACATATGCCACAACATGAGAAACTGAAACAGTCCATTCAGAAACAGTCACATTAACACAACATTTTGATTTCACTCACCCATTCCAGCTTCTGCCAGCATCACTACCAGAAACAACTGCACTCATAAAAATCCAGTTATTCACATGAAATTAATGTTTTTAACTTTGTGGCTTTCCAGCAAAATTCCACCTCCCAACTTCTTACATACTGCAAACTGTTGCATCCTGTTGTAGAAAGTGCTACCTATACTAAAGTATTATTTCAAGATTCTTGATATGGATCTTGTAGCAAACAGCAAACTGCAGTTTCAGTACCACCATGTAAGTCAAACCAAGTCTGAGCCAGAATCACCAACACCATCACTCTGCTTGTTGTGCTTACCGATGGATAGTCAGCTAAGGACATCCAGCACAGTTAAGCACAGGCAGTTCCTTATAGCCTGACACTGGAGATAGGGCAATGTCTGACACTGATAGTCATACCAGGAAAGACCTATTCCCTTCAGCATGTTCATTCTTCAGTATCTTTATGTGAGAAAGCAGAAGTGGCTGCATGAGCACATTTCTAAATAGAAGAGAAACGAAGATAAACCTCTCCCTGTAATACCCTGGCAACATTACACTCAGGCATGGACACAATGTTCTTGATGTCTGAAGTATCAAACCCAGATTTCTTCATGTCAAGAGAAAAAAAAATTGTGCCCCCCTAATTCCTGCACAAAACACACAAGAATGATGTGAATTGATTAAGATTTAAGAGGGAAATAAGCTTGGCATTCATTTGCATGGTTTGCACTGGCTGTTTCTATTGCTATCCAATATGCAAAGGTGAAAAATCTTTTAGTTTCACCAAACTTAAGCTTTTTCCTACACATGCTGGTTTTAAAACAGGCAGGTCAAATTGCTGGCTTTGTAGATCCTGCTCACACAGTCAGCCATCTATGTTTCAGGTTGGATATTCAACTTAACAGACAGCTGTCTGGACACAAACATCAGCAGATGGTACTACAGTCCATGTGGCTCAAGTGGTATCAGCTGGAGCAATTGCACAGCTGTCAGCCCAGAACCACCCATCCATCTCAGTGACTCCTGAGATGCTGAGGGAATTGCAGCAAAAAGCATTCAGATGCTACCTCTACAATCCGATCTCCAGTTTTCAGTGTTCCATTTTTGCCAGCTGGGCTGTCTTCCAGGATATGCTTGATAAAGATCCCTCTCATCACTTCTCCATTACTCAGGCGGCTTCCCATCCCTCGTCCTCCAACAATGCTGATCCCCAATGACTTGCTAGGCTCTCTCCAGAGTTCAACCCTTTTGTGACAAAAAAAGGACGAAAATAAATTAAAATCTGTTGTCATTAGGACAAAGCTGCACACTGAAGACACCTGGATTTGCAAAATTATTTTTAAAAATTCTGACGTAACTCCTCCTTGCAAAGTTTTGCCTTTCAGTGGAAGTTATCTACTGGATTGATCAGAAATTCTGTAATTGAGTCTAGAGCTGGTCACTGTAGTTTGGGTTCTAATAGAAACTTTGAATCTTTCTCTTCATCTTTTCTGACTTCATCCCTGAGAGTCAGCTTGGGCTAAGTAAAGATAAATTACTCTAACAATCAAGAAACTGCTAGATTGCAGGGATTTAGCCCAATGGCAGTAAAAGTCAATTGTTAATTATTCCTGCAATGCACAACATACATAAGTGCAGCAATTCTGTTGGTTTTTTACTCCTCTTAAAATATATTTCAAAATTTTTGAATTTCAGGTGACATTTTATTATGTGCAAGTAGACCTGCACTTACTTTCTGGGCTGGTTCCAGTTATTGAAAGCTGCATTTTGAAGTTCACTTTCTTCTCCCTCCCCCTCTTCACGTTCTGGAAGCTCTGGGAGTTCCCTGATGATAAACAGGAACATAGAATTTATTTCTAAAGAATCCACATAATCACTCGATTTTTCTGAAAAAATTCATATATTGAATCACCCTGCCAGCATTAGAATCTGTACCTCCCAGATTCACAGAAGGAACTTATTTTTCTGATGTCTGTTACAATACATATGGTTTTCAGGGAGCCCCTGTCCACTTTTTTTCTGCAATGAAGTTTCTATCCCCAACACGGAATAAAAGACTACAATTTGGAACTAGAACTAACTCAAAGCTAAAGGCAATTAACTATTTTCAAAATGGAAGAAATTACAGCAGCAACACTCAACAAAACTTACTGCTTTTGGAGATGAATTTAAAAAAACCAATTATTAATCACTTTGAAATTTTGGACTGTAACAGCAATGACTTTTTGGAACTCAAGGAAAAGAATGGCACAATTTATTCTTTACAGTTATGTTCTGGAAAGACCATCAATACCAAAGTCTTATGTTGGAAGCACTTCAGTATTTGTGGCAATCCATAAATCAAATTACATGGTATTTAAGAGAAATTTAGGATAAGGAACAATTCAATCTCCTTTTTGGACAGATCAAACAGTCTTGTAAGAATGCTTAAAAATTTGCTAGTCAAAGCAAAAACTGTATTCTTAACAGCTTTTTATTTTAGTGGCTGCTGGTTGAAGAAAATCATCCATCTTTCATCTCTTCTAAAACAAAACTTATCTCCCCAAAATGTGCAAGGTGTATGGAAAGAGTCAGATTCAAGAGCTATCTGGGAGAAAACCATAAGCCTTTTGACTCACCTGACAATATGTGAAGGAAAAAGTTCAAGCGGCACATCTCCCTCTGTCTGTTGTCCCATACTGGCCCTGTACTCGTCTAAATTTTCTGCTGGCACATATGTAATACTGCAATAAAACGGGACATGATTAAACTAGCATGAGGAATGCCAGTCCTCCCTTTGGTGGGTGTGTGGTATGGATATGAGGAAGCCACTCACGACTGCTTTGTTGACTTCAAAGCCACAGTGCTAGTATGTTGGGAATAAGCATTTACGCAATCCTTTGTGACTTTGCAACAAGTACACATTTATAGTCAAATTAGGTAGCTGAACAGCATATAACTTTTTGTAATTAAAGTAAATGGTGCTTGAACAGTGACAAGAATGTAACAAGGGACAATCCAGACTCATTCAAAACAGAGATTCCTTGTGCAAAGACAAACATTGAAGGATCTGTGAGGTTTAAGGCACCATTACCACCCCCAATGACTGCTGAAAATGTTTCTGGAAGTTGGCCTGTAGGAGGTTTTGTGCTTTTCTGGGTGGTTTTGTATTTATTTTAGATTTCTATGTTTTTAGTGAAGAACACTTCATGGGTTTGGACATATAAATCTGTTACAGCACACCACCTATGCCACAGGTACCAATCCCCTGCTCAACTCCTTCCTCCAGGCCTTCATGCACTTCCAACCAGTTTGGGACAGTCCGACAGGCATGTTTTACCAGCCAAATGATGTGGAGACTCCAGTTGATGTTTGAATGCCAGAAACAGAAATAGCCCAACAGACTGGGAAGAATGAAACAGAGAGGGAAAAAAAGATTAAGGCTTGAAGAAAGTATCTTGAAAAAACTTCCACCTGGGATGCAAAAGGATACCATGGTATATACCATCATATAAACAGGACTACTTAGATAGTCCTCCTTGAACAATGCTTTGTCTTTTTAAAAACCTACAGTTGTTCATTAAGCAGCTTAGCTATCAGACTCAAGTATACCAAGAAGTTAGGCTGATGGAAAAACGGCAGAAAAAAAGTCTGTCTTGCCAAACATCACACTGTTAAAAGAAAAAATAACATACTTCTCCATAGAAGAGACAGGGCTAAAAAAAAAATAAATGGTCTTGGCCACTTCACAAGGATGTGTAAGCTGCTGGGAAGAGACACTTTCAGGTCTGAGGCTCTTACATGGAGCCGTCTCCTGTCCATCACTCCTGATTGATGTCCTTTCTGTCACACCCTGATTGCCACTGATTCTGCCTCGCAATATTCTTCTGCTGAATACATCAAGCATCAGAAGAAATGTAAATAAACTTTTATATGACTAATGCTGTCAGTCTAAAACACTACCAAAAATTGTTGTGAGGACCACCTTAATTTGTCCATCTGTGTATGTATCCAAGCATGTTCCTTATCTCCTCTCACACCTACCATACCTAGAAACATGCAAAAAGGGTCAGCATGGAGGTGCCTAGGGTGCTGAACAGAAGAAACTTCCTAGTTCTTTTTATGGAAATTTCTAAAACCCTATTATCTAAATCCATATCCATTCTAAAATCTTTATTATCACCAGCTTTACTTCTTCCTAAAATCTCCTCCCTGTTCTGCACTGGCCTTTTTTCAAACACACAAGTGTTACTCCACTAGTCATAACATATTTTCCTTTTGGAGTGCTGAGAAGTTAACATACACTAGGAAACAAACCCTCAGCACAACATCAGTAGTTTTTATCTGCCTTTCCTGAGGGCATTCTAGCAAAGGAAAATGCTACAGACATGCAGCACTATTCTGTGAAGACCCAGAAGTGAAACAGCAAGAAGAAAGAGAGAAAAGAATTTTCAAAAATAATGACTACTATTTCTCAGTCATCTCCAACTCTAAGTGTGTCGAACAACAACAAAGTATTATGCTCACAAAACCCATGGGCCAAATGCTGATGCAGCAGCTTCATCCAGTAAGCCCACAAGAATACCTTGCCTCTACACAAGCTGTAAGATCTGCAAATTACATTTCAATGTAAGAAAACGTAACACTCATTCAGTTAACATTCATCACTTATAAAAATAAGTAGGAAATAATGTAGCTTTCCCTTGACAGAAAGATGCAGTAAAGAAACCAAAACTGCAAACAATGTTTCTTCTGGCTAGAAGGCTTGGACAATCTTCTTTATGCTAAACTGAAGCTGGAAGCTATGGTTCGAAGTGTGGAAAGGAGAATGGCACATCCCTACAAAGGAAAAAGGTTAGCCCAGATTCAGCCTGAACGTATACAGCAGAGTGTAAACTCTGGCAGTACAGTCTCCAGTATGTATCAACTCTTGTCTAGTCCTTTTCCGCAAGGAGCACAAGTGAAACAATTACGCAGGGTTCCAAGGTCCACGGGTGTATAGTCCTTGCCTTATACATGAGCACTTGAGATCAGCTGATCGCAGGGGGGAGGCAAACCATATGCACTCCAACTTCTGGGATAACCTATTGTTTTTCATTATATGATTAAATAACTGACATTGTACTGAAATATTAAAAAGGTATGACTCAAAGAATGCTCTCAAAGAGTTTTAAATGCTACTTAGAAACATCTCCCAAAAGATGCCTTAGCTTCACTTGCTGTGTACAGCACAGGAACTGCAAAGAAAAGTTTGCTTTACCATTTTTAAAATATGCATCTAAAATTGAGCAACTGAATTACATAGATTTCCACGGATGGAATAAAATTTAGATAATCTCACTGGGAGCTGATACATTTTAAGCTCTTTGGAAAAATACATTATTTCTATTCTAGTGCTTAGCTCCAGTTCTAATAGTCTAATTTAAAGCACTCAAAGGAACATTCAATATGTTTTTATGTTCATTCTTATCTACAACTAGATTTCTGTAATGCTTCAGCTGTTTCACTAATATAAACCAGAACACTTGCATTTTGCAAAAAAAAGTAACATACAAAAGAAAACCAAATTACATGGGTCAAATACATGAAAGTTATATTCCACATGGAATCTTGCTCAAGATTTCCAAAGTCTGGTTAACTGCAAAAGTTTCCCTAGCTGCTCTTAATACCTGTATTACTGATGTGACTGTCCTCCTACTCTCTCTGTTTTGCATGTTATTATTGAAATGAAAAGCTTTACCAAAAACCCTCCCTCTGTGGTAAACTACTTTTTTAGGAAATACATATACCAGAAAGCAGTCCTTGCTAAGAGGCCATTCAACCTGCTCCTGCCTTCTTTGACACTTGGCAAGGTCACACTGCATTAAAGACCTCAGATTTTGAAGAGTTTTTTTCCCTGCTTAGTGCTCATGGGCAGACACCTCACAGTTATCAAATCCATTACTTGCTGGACTGCTACTGAGCTGGAGCTCACTCGGAGGTCAGAGTGATGTCTGAAGACATTCAGCATCATCCTGAACAGCTCAGACTGTGGCTGGGATGATAAGCACAGAGCAAGAAATGTTTTTGGCTCCTCTGACCAACTGTTGAACCTTGTGCTGTTAAGTGAAAATAAAACCCCATCAAGGCACCTGAATAGTTCACCTGCAAAACAGACTGTTATTGTTTTAATACAGTTACAGGAAAGACAGCAAGAGAAACGAGAGCCAGAAAACAGAGATGAAGACACAGAAGACAGAATATAAGTAAATGACTGCTCCACTTCTGTGTTGTATTTCTTTGCTGCAAGAGATAATAAAGTTCAACAATTTCAAAGGATACTATATGCATGGTTTAACCATTTTTCTCTCTTTTTCTCTCTTTTGTAGCTGTACAGCTTGAAAGAAAAGCATTCTGGTTTTCTTTCTTGAGAGCTATCACCATTTCTCCTACCCCCAGAGATATGCACTAGAAACTAAAGCAGTGACAATGGAAACACCAATAGTTGTACATATGAAAATATCTTGTAAACACAACACTGCATGCAGTACAGAGGAACATTTATCACATGCTTGACTGAACAGCCACACAAAACCTTGAAACACCAACAAATCGAATTACAAAGTATGGAAAATGCTCAGGACAAATTAATGTAATTAACACTTAAGGTTCAATTTGAACCTTTTCGTACATGAGGAAGTAAAATGTAAGTGCCACAGAAAATATGACACTGAGATTAATCCAGATATCAGTACATTGTACTCAAGCCAATTCTAGAAGTGAACCTTGTACACATACACACAACACACACACGTGCTCTGAGCACACCTTGGGTGGCTGTCATAGATGAAATTAAAAAATATTAGCAATGATTTTTTTAAAATACTGGTATATTCATTCCAGACTTAGAAAGTATGCTCCAATCTTCAAGTTTAAAGCCATATATAAATATATAATACAATTATACACACACAGTCATATCCTTTTTAATTAAAGAAAAAATATATACACATCTACATGTGCAGCCACATGTGCATGCACACATATACATACATGAGGAGAAAGAGAATATGTACCTATATCTGGATATATCCCTGACATTACTATTGATGTCATAAAAGCATGGAATGATTTTACAGACAAGTTGCAACACAGAGCCATAATGAGTTTCTGAATCGCCAATACTCACACATAACAGAGGGCCTGATCATCAGCAGGTGCTGGAGAAGATCTAGAATGTGAAGCATATGATGTAGTGTCTTTTTACAATGGTGTTAATTAATATCAATGTCTCAAGATGAATGCGAGAGGCATATTTATGGATGTAGAAGTGTGAGCTGTTCCTTTTTTTCTTCCTTTCTGTTTTTTTGTCCCGTTCCACCTCCACTTCATCTACATCTAACCCAGAAAACATCTGCCCTTTATTATTGTCTATAGCAGTGATTATTATGACGCATGGAAAATGGAACTGCAATCTCTCTTATTTCTTGATCAGGAATTCATTCCTCCAGTTTAGTCAGGTGAATTCTAATTCAGCTTTATAATTATCTGACAGATGTTACAAGCAGCTGCTGCTGAGCACAAAGCATTGGCTATTATTACGGAAATAAAAGAGCTCCTGGCAAGGTAGAGTGAGAAGTGAAACAGAACACATTCTGGTAAGGCCACACATCTGGTTTTCCACACACAAAGAGGAAAAAAATTAAATACCCAACTCTGAAACTCAGATTGCTGGTTCTTGAACTATTCAAAAACGAATTTCCTTTAATAAAATTAAACAATGCCTTTACATGGCCAGTAAGAATGGCTTTGTGTTTTCTCTGCAAATACTATTTGCCACTGTTTGAAATACAGTTTTGCTTGCAAAACACTTCTGCTTAATCACTTTTTGGGGAACCCTGCTACTCCAAAAAAGCTCAGTCTAAAAGTTAAGGGGTAAATTTTGCAGTAAGGACTAAGAGGAATGATATCTACACGATCATGTCTGAGTGTTAGCATATCCTTGTTTTCCAAGTAAGACACCAAAGAGATTCAACTTAAATCTTTGAAATGCTGGCCCTTAAATCACAAATGCTGCAAGGTGAAGTGCCACATTAGCTCTGAATTGACAAATATGGGGGTGGGGGAGGCGGGAGCAGGGGAGGTTTGTGTATATGCTTCTCAGCAAAAATGAAGAACTATCTGAACATGAAGCTCCTCATCTCCAAATTTCTGATTTGGGATGTTACCCACATGTTTGTATCATAATATTTTTCTGGCATCCTGTAATGTTCCTGCAAGTTAAAAATTAAAGAAAAGTTTCATTATGCTGAATAGTTTTATAACAAAACTGCGTAGCCCCAAAAATAGTCATTTTTCTTTCAAGGCTCCTTTAGAAGTTACCAAAGGATTTAGTCTTCCTGTTTCTGAAGTGGAGAAGCTGGCTTCACTTTAAAACTTGTCATAGGAATGCAACAAAGACATAAAAACAAAGCAAAAGACAAAAATCTTGAGTAAGAATAAAAACAGCTACTGCCCCTTTTCTGCAGTATCTTTCAGAAACGGGATGCATTTTTCTCTGGAAAATCTAAATCTCCACATCTAAGGCAAGAT
Organism: Aphelocoma coerulescens; assembly: GCF_041296385.1. Taxonomy (NCBI): domain Eukaryota; kingdom Metazoa; phylum Chordata; class Aves; order Passeriformes; family Corvidae; genus Aphelocoma; species Aphelocoma coerulescens. The sequence goes on from NW_027184085.1 coordinate 31,152,815, forward strand.
TTTAGTATTTCCAACATATCTGCAAAAGAATACGACTACAAAACAAAACATGTAGTCACACAGCATAAAATACAGCAGCTATAAAAGGATAAATACAAATAATGAACACATCTATATTTCATCATGTAACAACAACACTAAGAAAACACTCTTCATAGAAAAATGGTGCTGAAGCATTTGTGTCTCTAAGCAGATACACACAGGCATGCAAACACATACAACCGATTTCAATCATGACAGTTGGCGTTGTAGTTTGGAAGCCTACAGTAATAAATGTCACACTTTATCAACACTGACTCACTTATATTCCTGACAGCACTGACAACAATGTAATTCGTTATATGAGCATATCCCTTTATTTAAATAGGCTTACATTAAATCATAATCTTAAATGCATGACAGCTGTGGGGCAGGCAAGTAAACCTACCGCCCACAGTGAAGTTACTTTGCCCACCTGTTCCCAAAACACCAGGTCTCTTCCAAACTAGAATACTTCTGGGCAAGTATGGAATGCCCGGCTGTCCATTTTGAATTCAGTTCTAACCACAGTTATCTGTAACCACACTGGGACTGGACTGATTCTTTCAAGGCCACCCTCTCAAATAAGTAGAGGCTTTTATTACCAACAACTCCATTAATCCCATTTGCATATCTGACTCAATCAATGTAACAGGCTAAACAGAGAAAACAGCCACTAGGTTTTGAAGCTGTAAACCCAGCTTTGGTGTGTCTACAGCTTCACCCACAACTTCAGGAACAGCCTCATTTCTACATGATGCTTGTGGGCAAAGTTAATTCCACAGCCACAGCAGCTAGATAGAATTGTACCTTAAGGCAGAGTTAAAATTCTGTCAATTGTTTGAACTTGAGAGGAAGAAACTTTCTCATCAAGTGGATTTCTCAAAACTTGTATTAATTATTGGAAGTTTAAAACTACTACTACCAGGAGCAGAGCTCATTCATATGCACATGAGCAACAGCTCATTCACATGTACTAATAAAAAATTGGAAGTAACTACACAAAACAGAGTGTTTCTACTGTTGGTCACAGAGGTACTGAAATGTTTTAAGCATTAATATCTGCATCAACATAATATTTCATACTTTCTATCTGGCAACTGAAACCAAAACCCATTAAAAAATCAAATTAAATCACCTGTGCAACGGCCAGGACAGTCCACCTTCAAGAATCACAAACATCTTGAGAAAATTGTTACTTTCTTTACAAGAGTCATACTATGAATGCAAAATTCTGACTAATCCTATTCTTTCATAAAACTAGGCTGGGCAGTAATGATGATGATACTCATGACAGTAATTTCTAAGAACATCTGAAGCTTCTCATACAAGTGATCTCATCTTTGAAAGCCTTGGAAATGTAATCAGAAGGTGAATTACCCATCTGAAGCTGCATCTTAACAGTAAATTCATGTGAAATAACAAAATTTTCATTTAAAATACTTGCATAAATAAAAAAAAAAAATTATTATTAGCTTTCTCCTACCATAATTCATCATCTAGTTTTACCTACTTTATATCTGGTCCAATGAGTGAATGTCGTCTCAGCATAGCCCGGGCTTGTGCATTGGTTAAGTTAGTGGTTGACTCTTCATTAATGGACAGGATGCAGTCCCCCACACCAATCCGTCCATCACGACTTATTGAGCCTCCATGGATGACACTGCGAACTATCACTCCCAAACCATGTTTATTAGAACTTACTGTCATCCCTACACAAAAAACACATGAAATAGTTAATGTCTTTGAGCCACAGCTCTGGGTGCCAAGATAAAGAAATGCAACTTGGGGCACAGGGAAAAGAAAAGTCAGTCAGCTGACCTATCAATATCACCAAGCCTATAAATGTTGCTCTTAGTCTCACCCTTTGAGATAGCAATTACAAATCACAATCACAGTAGCTTTACCTTGTTGTCATTTCACATACTCAGCTCAATACAAAAAAATTTGGGACAGTGGAAATTAAAGCAAAAAATAAGAAAGATAATAAAATTGCTTAAAAACAATTTAAAGTTTCCACTCTACTAATAGTTCGCTGGGTTTATACACATTTTACTTTTGTTTATGGCAACTCTCTTTGGAAAGAAGGTGAAATGATTAAACAGGTAATTAATAGGCAAAACTTTTGCACAGGAAAATGGGATTTCAGCTCCTCTTCTGCATTTGGGTGCTTCTTATCTTTTAAATAATCACAGCCAAACGTTAAAGCTCCAGCTGTGGCTGGCTTTAAAGAGCTGCTGCAAACTATGGGTGACACCATTTAAAAGGAAAAAAGAAGTGCCAGTTCTCAACTCTAAATTATTTAATTGATGCAGCTGCAGCTTTCAACATCATTCATAGTTCTTGACTCAGCTCCTTTTTTAAAAATGGAAGGTAAAAGCAGAGAAGCCATGTGTGTAAACCTGTCACTGTGCCCAGGCTGCTTCCCAGGCCAGAGCACACTCAGACTGGAAGAAAAATGGTACAGTCAAAAGCCAGAAGAAAGCAATATTCACATTCATACTTTGTACATATCAAGACCAGTCTTATTTTTCATGCATACAATGTCTGCAATATGCACCCTGCCCCAAGTCTGTATTTTCAGGCTGTATTACGCTTGGTATGAAATTTGCTTTGATGTTCACTGCACTTAAAATACTCATACACATAAATGAAAACCTATTCCACTGAATGAAGAGTTTATTGCAAAGAAAACTTTTTTATACAAAATCCAGATGCCTCAAAATGAATTGTGACCTGCACTTGATACAGCCTAGCAATGAGGCCAGTAAAGGTAGTAGTTAACCGAGCACCTCATCCCAAAGAAAGATAAACTTTATACCTGTATCAGCCTTTTCTACATCGTTCTGTTTTCAAGACCCTGACTTTAATTAGCCCTTTTGAAGGATGGCTGTTTCATGAAGGTGATACGCCGCAGACCAAGCATCCAGCCATCACAAAGCAGGTTACTCCAGGTCAAGGCGCCCACTGAAATACAGCATCACAGCTGTAATAGACTGACACCCACCTCTGCACAGCAAGGAAGTCCCGACTGGGGACTGTTTATAAACATCCAGTTCTGTGGACAGCCCATTTTAAAGCACTTGAGGAGTTACTGCCAATAGCCAGCACCAACATAAAGTCCTGCCCTGTCAATCCCAGAGAGTCTTCAAGAATATGCAGTTGGCTGGAAGAAACAGCACCAGGAACCTAAATCTAATCAAACGAACACACAAGCTGTGAACAGGAGGGACACATCACTGCCTTTCAACACAAAGCCTTCCTGGTGTGGGTTCTTGGAGGGTTCTATTCTTGTTCTCCCCCTCTCACTGCCCAGGGCTACACCAGAGAGCAGGATAGGACAATGAAAAACACTATCATCTGTTGTGTGTGTTCACTCCAAAACGTGTTTCTAGTCAGTATGCTCAGGAAGTTCCAGAGTGCAGATACCTAAAAACTTTGAACTTCACTACAAAATGATAGTATCATTAAGCCAAAAATAATAGCTATTAAATTTATCAATAACATGATTTTCAGAAACATTGAGGCACTTTGGATTCAAGTACAAATTTGAGGCAAGAAAGAAAACAGCTTGTTTAGACCCTTTTAACCATCCTCAGGAAACAAGACCATTTTGTGCTAACAACTACTTGAAAGTCTTGTCTGCAGCTCTTTGACCATAATGTTCTTCTACAGGATTCCTTGGCTATATCTTGTTTGTCCACTGTATTAGTACAGACATTGAAAATGCATTAAAATTGTTCTGTTAACATTTAGGAAAGACTAAACTCCTTTATGAGAAAATAAATTCTCAGTGAGACTGCACATTTCACTTTTGTGTTCACAGTGAGAGCAAATGAATCCAGTGTCACCACTGGATTCATTTGGACGAGAGCAGCAAAGAATGAATATCCTGTCCCCACTAAATGGAAAATATTTAGTTTTTACTAATAAAACATACAAGGGAAATCAAAATCCATATTCCTGAAGAGGTTACAAAAAAAGTCCGCTAACTTACCTAGGCTTGAATTGCCTTTTGCAATAGTGATAGTCTTCTCATACATGTTTTTGACTGAATTTGGGGGTGTGGAACTTCCCTCCAAAGATACTGGGCATCTCTTTTCCATTAAAAGCAATTGATCCTAAGGAAAAATAACATTAGTTCAGATTACCAACATAAAAATATGATTGGTCATACCGATCTCAACTACTTTTGCCTTATACAAAAGCCATGGACATAATTAAGTCAGACTCCTTATACACACATATATAGTCAGTATAGTCAGTTCATCAAAGATCAAACAAACATCATGATTTCTGTTTTCATTCAGGCAATATACTAAATCTACCAAAAAGCATGATTTTAATTTAGGGACATCAAAATTAGTAAGATGAATTCAAGGGCCTCAGATTCATTCATCACAGATGTCTGACAATTTGCCAGTACTAAAGTAACAAATCTTGTATGAAATTGCAGCTTTTTTAAGCATTTCTTAATAAACCACTGAACAGAATAAATAAGAAACACATGTCACAGTGACTGAAACATAAAGGAATAGTATGTTTGCACACTGCAGCATCACAGGTCAGTTTGTGAGCTGAACTGCACAGGCTTGCAAGAACACCATGATGCAGGACATTAACACCACTCCCCCTTGGATTCCTAGGCCAGATTCCAGCTATGGGCCTCCTACTTGCACTCATGCCCCTGTGAAGGTTAACAAGGGCTACAAAAACTCCCATGTCCTGCCCAGTGGGTACACTGTGGTCCAGCAGTATCTAATGATGTGAGGCCTTAGAAGACTTGTATATGCCCCTGTACTGCTAGGCTCTGAGGAAATTCTATCTTGATGCCAGAAATTACGCCCTGCTGGAAATTTCTAAATCCTGAAGTTTTGATGTGAGCTCACACATTTGAAGGACATTAATAATCAAAGAACTACATGTGGTTGTTGGCCAGTGACAATTTCTGTACGAAATTCTTTGGCCTAATTATAGGCTTTCTGTACACTTTTAAATTATTATCAAAAAAAAAAGGAAAATAACTGCTTTTTCATTGGGATCAAGCTATGGGGTAGTAGCAAGGCTTATATTTAGTACAATTTCTGGTGCTGTCTGAGATCCTGTCCATGTTGCTGTATTTTCACTTTCATTTTGGTTGATATCCGAAACATCCAGAGTCAGAAGATCTGTTTTAGTTAAATCACTTGCAGTTTCCAGGCTACAGTCCACTACAGACTTTTCGTCTCTCAGTCTCTGATCCAGATTCATGTTGTACAGATTCTTCTCAGATACATGGAAATCAGCTGCAGCATTTGGGCATTCCTCTCCAACAGACTGTTCAACACAGGAGACAATGAACAGTTACCATTCATTTGTAGTATAATTCAAAATGACATATCATGCTAAAACCTTAAACAAAAACTAATCTCATAGAATTTAAACATACTGCTGTAAGATCAGTAAGATCAACCTCATCTACAATTGCCAACAGGCATTCATTCTACTATACAGTGAACTTGATTTCTTAAACAATTTCTTCTGCTTTATAATACCAGAAATCAGTATAGTAAGTTACTAACTCTAACTTGGTACTCTTCAATAACTTTCTACTAACTTCAGCAAAGTAACATTCACTTACACATTCTCATAGTAGACATAATTCCAGTAAGTTTTTAAAATTCAAGCATCCAATTGTTTTTCTCAGGTGAAAGAACTTTGCAAGACCAATGTCTTTACTTTCAGCACACTTAGCAAGAAAAGAGGAATTCCATACAGCTCAGACATAAGAATGCAACATAATCATCCATTTAACTGAGCAGAAACATATTAAGATTTCTCTTCCTCAGAAAGAGCGACAAATACAAACTTGGTCAAACCTCAGCAAAAAGTGAATACGGGGGATTTGAAGTGTCACAACAATGAAATATAATAATGCAATTACAGAAGCTTACCGGATAATACTTATTGCAAATCTAACAATTATGGCTACAGTACTAGGACTAAGTTCTCTACACATTCGTTTAGACTTCCACAGCTCTGAGGCGCTGCCTTTGAAATGTTTCAAGGGATTTCAATAATCACAACATTCTGGAAAAAAAACCTTCAAATATTCTCTAGCTGACCTTTTAAAATAAGTTATTTTAAAAACATGTATGCTAATAGATTTTAAAAAGATACATCGAGGACTCAGAAGTTAGACTTACAGGCTCTGTATCAGTATTAGGGATTTTCCTCTGAAAAGCAAAAAAAGTAGTCAGAAACAACTACCTCTATCTGTCTTAGTTGTTATCCACTGGTCCTATTAATTGTTCTATTCCTTTTTCAAAAAGTTGGAAAGATTCCCAGGATTTGGGGATATTTTGCAACATTTTGTCTCAAGAGCCTTAGAATTCATTTTTGTCAACTTCCATGAGGTGCATACATGCTTGTTCTGTCCCCCGGCAAGAATCAAAAAAGCCTAACCAGCAAATAAGTAGTTTAAGTAACAGCTGAGAAGATAATTGAGCAAAGCCTAAATACAACTAATCTGTATGATATAATCAATGACATAATTTTCTACCTTTCTGAGAACAGAGCACAAGTACTATAATCTATTAAAATTATTTTACAAGGTTTCAAATACATCTGGGACATCTACTCTGTTTTGTATCCATTTCCAGACCAGTGAAAACAAGCATCAGATTATACTCAACATTTATTTCATATGTCATATATACATGTTAAGAGTTGCCTCATATGCTTGTTTTTATTTTTGTTTCACTTAAAGAAAAGTCAATGCTGTAATTTTTTAAGAATAACATAATTCCAGGAATTTGTAGCTATAGTAACATGTGGCCTCACTAGAGCATCTTCATCATTTTAAGTATGTTTTTCATCATCTATTTTAAATGTGATACCAAAGTGACACTCAGAACCTGCCAAGTGCCCTGCAGCCAGAAATAACTGAAATATCTCTGCATTCCTCATAGCATCAAGTAGTGTTGTTTTAATTTTTATTCCATTTCACCTGCTTCAAAGTCTTCATTAATGAACAGATTTTCCCACTGTGTTTGTTTTGTGAACCACAAATAGGTTACTTGACGAGAACTTAATACTCACCTCATACTGGTATACAGAGATGAACACTGAAAAGTCAGGACCGTGGCATTTTAAAAGAACACGTAAACCAAAGCTATCTTTAAGTCACTGCTGAAAATAACTAAAGAGTCTCTAGAGCCTCAATGTACTACATAATGCAGATCCAGTCTCTATCTCACAAAATGCTCCTAAGCATGTAAAATGCATAATCCATTTAAGTAACAATTACAGAGTTAAACAATGCAAGCTGTCCCACTGGCACAGCAGTGATGTGCTCTTCTGAGGATTAGGAGAAACCATTAGAAGATGAATCTAGCTTTCCAACCAGCGTCTCATAAGGGCTAAATGTATTCCAGAAAGGTTAACGGCAGTTACTGCAGCTCAGGTGTGGCAGAAAAAGCAGCAGCTACTCTACTCAAGACCACAGACTGCAAAACCAGTGGTTTTCAATGATGACTGCTAGGAGAATGGTATTGGAAGGCTTTAGGTTAGTGAAATAAATCTAAAGATTTAAAAGAAAAAATGAACATGAAAAACCATGGAAAGAAACAAAACACAGTCAGGTCATTATGAGTATGTGACCAAGAACCAAAAAAGCTACCGGTCTTCTTAACACTCTTAAATAAATATTCATTTATTGCTTTAAATAAAAATTATTAGCAGAGTTTTGATAGATACATATTAAATTACAGCATCATTATGAAAATTTCATTCAAAACCACAGAAACATACTAATTATGAAGCATAAAAGCAAAACTTAGGATGAAAATTTACTCTTGCTTTTCATACTAAAATACCATAGAGCAACACAGTCATTTTGTGTTACCACTCTTCACTATGCTTTGAATGACAATTATATTTTTCTAACAGACTGCTCACCACACCTTTAATACTACAAACACCTCACCATACTCCAGCTAAATCATGCCTTATCTAGCAAAAATCCAAGCTTTGTGCCTCCTATCTGCCTCTCTCTTCAACAAAGATATCTGCAAGACGTCAGCATTACTCTAAACAAAAATTTAACTTTGTAACAGAGCATTTTGATCCATGATGACACAATACATTTCTATCTGATAATACAGTGTGCTCACACTTAAAATCAAAGTTTGCCATCAATAAAACCATCCTCATTTTTACCTTTGGAGTTGATAATGGAAGAGAAAAGCTGTCGTTCACCTCACCACTACAGGCGCTGTCATGCAGAGCTGTCACTGAATCCTGGAAGACGTCTCTCTCTAGAGAATACTGTGATTCAAAAGTGGACTCATCCGCTAGATCTGCCTCGCCAGAGTCCACCTAACAACAAAAGCAATTCAATCAGCCAGGCTGTTGCCATCACACCACATAAGCTCCAAACACATGCACACCAGCCACTACATACTGATACTTTTCTTCTTTTTTTTTTTTGGTATTCCGTGTTTAGATTGAAATTACATTTGCACAGTGCAGTAGGAAAATTTTCTGCTTCCAGTAATAATCTGTATTACCACAACTTCAAAGCTTGCAAAGAATATCTGAAGTAAAGCCAGAGTCCAAACCAGAGGAAGTTGCGGGGCTGAGGCAGGCTCATGCCTATTAATAGAAGTACAAAGCATTGGGAGAATCCTACTGTAGTCCTTGGTGTCAGTATTTTGATTTCTTTAGGGCTTTTTTTCTTTTCTTTTAAATTTTCTTTTAAAAACATTAGCATGGAAAAAATAATGAGCTTTAGTTAGTGCCACATGTCAGGAATGTTCCCTTGACTCAACTTCTTAGGCTCAGTTATTTTTATATGCTTTTAAAAACAATCATCTGGAAACTGCAGTGTTCATTTATATGAAAAATTCATTACATTATATTTTTAATAGATTTTAAATTATTTTGGTTTTGACAACAAGATTACTATGGGCATTCCTGTGTCTCTATTTCTCTTTTATTTATGAGAAATAAAATTTTTAGAAGAGTTTCAGACATAGACATGAGTTGATGGGTATTTTTGCCCTTTGTTTTTTTAAATTAAACATAATTTTTCCCAAGACTCATATTCTTTCAAATACTAGAATATAATTAAGCCTAAAAATCCTAATTTATGCTGCTTTATATACTACACTTTGATTATTATTTTATCTCCCCAGCAGAGCTCAAGAACATAGTGCAGGCCAACAAAAATGATCACTGGGTTAAGAGCCATGCCCATATAATAAACTTGTATGAAGCAGATGAGTGCACCCACCTACAGAGATGGGACTAACTTGTTTTTCAGCCCCTGTCGTTCATCATACTATGAATTCATTATAGCAATAGCAACAATTACCTGCAGTAATTCAACATATTGATTCCTTTTCAGGGTAAAAAGGATTTTTTTTTTTTTTATTATTTCAAGCCTGAAGACTTAACTACTAATTCAAACTGGTTCTTTGCTGTAACTTACTCTCAGCTCATCTTCTGGAAAATACATATTTATTTTACCAAAGCTATGCTCTAAAAAAAGTATTGTGAAAATTCAGGACAGATCTGTAGAATCTGAGTACAGATCTGTCTACAAAAAAGTATTATCTCATATGTGCACTCTGAAAACACATCTTCAGCTGGGTGACTGCACATTTAGTTTCCTATTTTGCACATTCAATTAGAAACTGACAAACTTGATTGACAATTTTATTATGTCATGTATTTTCCTTGCCTTTTTTCCACAGGTTTTTTTAAATATGAACCACAGATAGAAGTCAAATTTTTAGATAGTTTTAATCTGATCATTTCAACACATCTTTAATTAAAGGCTCTTTAGAATATAAAACTCATGCTTCTTCTCAATGAATGGAGCAAGACAAATACTATTATCTAACTGCTAAAGGGAACAACCTGAAGAATTAAAAACATGCAGTCTGTTTAAAGGGAAGTTAATAAGCCAGCTTTGTCATCTGCAAATGTGAAAAACCAGCAAACATGCTGGAAGCAGTAATGCAGAGATTTTCACCTTGACAGGACCCATTTCAGGTTTTTGTTTAGTTTTGAGTTTTTCTGTAGTGAACTAAGTTCTGGTGTTTAGAAGATGCTTCCCTGCTCAAGTCCCCAGAAAATAAGGGCCTAATAATTTCAACATTAGACCCAGACCAGAAAAATAACTATAAGGATACACACTTAGAATAGATACATATACACGTCTATTCTGGGTTGGGGTTTTTTTTATTTTGCGGGAGGAGGAGTTGGGGGATTATTTGCTTTTTTGTAGTGCCCTATTTCCTGTGTCTTTTTAATCTGAGTTTTTATTGGTAACTTCTGGGCTATGTAAGGCACTGAATGCTCAGGTAAGCCGCATTGTTTGTACAAGTGAGCACCTTTTGACCTTGTAAATCTCATAATCACTGATTGATGTTGAAGGCTGAAGAATATTATTAGGAGGAAGTATTTGCACCTTTCAAAGACAGACAGAGCTCCTTGTAAGGCTGGATTACATGCAAAAAGGGAATATCAAAATCTTTCCATGGTAAAGAAGTGATGTATTATGATACACAGAAGAATAAGCACATGAACATTTTTCTAAAAAAGGTGAGATTTCCAAAAAGATGCTCAGTGCATGCAAGGACAAGTGGATGCAAGGATAGCCATGCACTTTTGAAAACATCAGCAAAGTATATTTTTTTTCCCCCCAGTAATTAATATATCACAGGCCAGATTCACAGCTCATGCAAAAAGCTGAAGTCTCTAGATGCCAGTTTCTACAATGTCAGGATCCATCCCATCTACAGTGGATGAGTAACGTAAAGACAGCAAACACTAAAAATAAGCAGTAATAAATGGACAGTGACAAGGCAACTCCTTTCACTACAAAATGCAAAGACTGAAGAAATCTGTGGTAAGTTGGGCCACTAACCAGAGCCAGCTCAGCATGGAAGAGGGCTGCATCAGCTGGCCCCTCTTCCTCAAGTGACTGGGCAGTGTAGAAAAAGCAATCTTCCTTAGCAGAGACATAGCCCTCCTCAGGTGAAAGCTGCAGAAAGAACGAAGCTCTGAGTCGGATGAGTGGCCTGAACACAGGAGGTGCAGAGTGCATTCTGCAAGGGGGGCAGGGGGCTGTTTAGAAAGGCAAATGGATTCCAAATGTAGCAAAGAGTTCATTTCAACCACAGTCATAGTATTCAGTAGGTAAAGAGACAACTTTTTTTTCAAATTTACCTGAATTGATTCAGATTCACACCTCATTCTGTAACCCCAAGTAACAAAAAAGGCCTATCCAGGTATACCACAGATCCCACAACTTAGTCTAAGCTAATTTTCAATTTCTGCTCTTAATAAAGATATACTAAAACTGCCACCACAGCTGCCAACAGAGAAAGAGCCTAGTAGCAAAGGTCTTTATAACCTTGCTAGCCACAGAGCAATCTTGTTTGCAGGCAGGAAGATTTCATCCACTCTCTGTTTTACAATTGTATCTGCCAGACTCTAGAGGACAAAACATAATTCTGACTATAAACCAATAGCTTTTTCCAATATAATTTGTTAGTAGGTGCATTTTGTCCAGTACTGCAAAAAAAGCAGTGATTATTTGCAATGTTAAATTAGTTGGCAAGCATAATAAAGGAAATACTGAAGGATTGCCATATGTTTACAACTTTTGGGAACAGAAACAAAACCCCCACGTATTTTCTCTTTTAAAGTGACATCTTCTAGAGTATGAAATTTTTGATTGCAATTAATATGGAGTCTCCAATAAAAAAAAAATAATTTAACAGAGCAGGTTAAAACATACTCTCTTACTATGAAAAGTAAAGTTTCTGGGAACTTAAACTACAGCCATTCCCTCCCACTCTCTCTGCAAAGATCTACTAAGAATGAAAATTTGGTATCTACATCCACAAGAATTACAAGATTATCAATTCATGAAAAGCAAAAATCAACCCCTAAAACTGCACTTGGGCCTACAAATATAGAGAAAGGTATCTTCCTCATATGTATGAACTAATGCCATTCTACTGATTTGAATTTAACCCATCAGGGACCTTAGTTCACTGGCATTCTTACTGATACACTATCTCAGTCACCACAGGTCTCCTTCAACTTCCTTTTTTGAATTGTTACAGACTATCTTCTAAAGCCAAGCTGGAAAAAACCAGTTGTATAGATGCACACAAATTGAAGACTACACACTATTACATAAACAAAGTGTGCTGTATGAATACAAATATTGCATATATACTTGTGAGGGACTGGAATGCTAATGGTCGATGAGTCAAACACTTGCAGAAGCAGCAGGTGCTTTGTTGACCAGGCACAAAGTAACCACCCAGATGCAGAGAGTGTACACACACACCACCAGAGACTGCAAGCTGGGTTTTGAGCCAGATAAGGGAAGAAGCTGGTAAAAAGCAAATCCTGTGAGGTGAGATAGTGCTTTTTACCATGTCCATTACACAAGTGGCTCAGGTGTGAAAACTCCCCTCTGGAGAAGTGCCAAGACACTCACACATATCCTGAAGGTATTCATGCCTTGTCATGGGCTATAATTGGCTAAACTACGTGGTTCTGAGAGGAAGCTGTAATATCTTAGATGTCATAAACCATCAAAGACTCTAGAAATGCCTCATGATCTACAGTGTTACATGAGACAGTGTAAAACTTTCCATCCCAGGGGAAGTACCTGGACATTCTCATCTAGCCTAAGTGTATACTAACCCACTGAACTTTGTGTTTCATGGGTTTCCCCTATCCCTGATGGATCAAGATTCTTACCAGCGGTTCAAACAAGGGGCATCAAAATCACAACAATCAAGTCTTGTCACTGGATCCATGGGTGGTGACTACATGCCTTTCTACCCTCATCCTTTCTCTTTTCCCTTATATATTTTCCAAAAGTATTACTTTTATGCTTTTATAGTGTTGCATTTCTAACCAAAATGCCTACATTTTAAAATTTGCAAAGCACCTTTTTCTACCTTAATGTTATAAAGCTTGTAAGTAAAAATTTGTTATTGAACCTCTTGAAAGTTTTGTTGTTTCTCCCACACACCACCCAGAATAAATCAAACAACCTCTCTGAGCAGCATAACAGGCATAACAATACTATACCCTGCAAAGGAAAGGAATTGGCAAATTCCAAGCAAATCAAATAAAAACAACTTTATGTCACCATCTCACACATTCAGAGAACTATGTGAAGTGTGCAGCGTACAATATTATCCCTGTCAACTTTCAGCCCTGAAAGACTCTGCTGGTTGCAAGGTGCTTTGCTGTTCTGTCAGCTGCAAGACAGGTGTGCTAGGTCCTGCAATCACTACACCAGCCATACACTACCCAAGCCACTCCTATATGCAAGACAATAGTTGGGCCACCCAGGTGTACCCCAAAACACACAAAATGTATGGAGAAGTCAGGATCAGTATGCACCAGCTTGAATGACATGAAAAGTACACACTGAATTCCCAAATCCTTACAGGCAGTGGTTTGGCAACTCCTATTTTAACTGTTCCTGTTGGGGCTCCTTTCAGTGCTTGCACTGCTTCCTCCAGGCTGCCATTTTCCAGGTTGATATCATTGACAAACATAAGCCGATCTCCAGGAAGAAGTCTGCCATCTTGCTCAGCCACACCCCCAGGAACTAACGAGCGAATCACAATTACAGTGTTTGCTGGATCAACAGGATCCTAATTAAATAAAGGAAGAAAAAGGTTTCATTGTTTTACTCTTTTATATCTTGAGAGGTGAATTTTTATTCTTGAGCTTTTACTAACCAGAGCTGTGTTAAGAAGTGTTGCTCCCCTCCAGATGAACCTTCAGTAGGAGCAAACCCTCCTGTCTGTATGGTCCATACATTTAGACCTCCACTTATTTTTAATTCTTAAACGTGAAAATTATTACTCCTTTGTAGGTGATGTCCCATCATGTATCTCCAGTACAAAATACTACTAAATTGCAGAGTGTTGTCCATACACATCAGAAATTCATATACTTCCTACTGCAATAGCGGTGTTGCAAATGCCATCCTCTCTTACACTCAGAGGTTTGAGGACACAGGTGGGCAATGTAGACTGGGGCAAATGTAACAATGTAGACTGGGGACAAAGGAGAGCTTTTCAATAACTGTCTGATACTTCATGGTCTTGCTCAACTGAGAAAGCACTCTTCAAGAGGCAAGTTCTTGCACATGCCTAATTAAATACTTACATGAGACAGGAATGTACTGATACAGGACTCTAATCAACAAGACAAAACAAAGTGGTGTTTGCTTTTAAGAAAGAAAACTGCTTTTAAGTGACCATCCTCCAATACACTGATTTTTATAAAAAAAGCTAGCATCAAATACTAGTAACAGGAACATATGATTCTGCTATAACAATTATCACACATGCAAAATATTTGTGTGATTCTTACAGAACTACATTCACAAGGAACATCATGTTAATACTTCCAACATGCAGTTCACTTGAGTGCATGAACAGAAAAAAACCCAAAAAATGTAATCATGTAACAGCTTTACTGATAGCAAAAGTAGAGAAACGTGAACATCTAGAAATCAGCACACAGTTGTAACAAGTTTCCATGTCAAGATGTACATCTGAAAGGATGGACACCATCGAGGTGACATGAGAAAGCCACAGGAACAGGGAGACTGGTGAAAGCTGGTATGGGAGAAAAGTGTTGATGGAGGGAGGGAAGGAAGGAAGGACATCAAGAAGATCCTTATCATCTGATGGCAGTTAATGCAGTAAAAAGAATGCCATGGAGCAATAAGACACTTCACAAGTGGAAATAACTAGCAGTGCTGCAGACAGCGCTTGAGCCTGAGCACTGACATCTTCCTCACTATTTTAATAACAAATACTTACACTGTAACTTTAGATGGCACTGCTTGACACACTTTTTGGGAAAAAAAAAAAAGAAACAAGCCTCTCTAGTCTATGTGCTAGTCTTCCTTAAGGTTAGAAATTATGTAGACTTTTCTACAGGCCTGCCATTGTATAAAACATGAGGAATGCATTAGTATGAACATAATTCTCCTAACTTTAGTCACTGTTCATTGGAAATAAATTGAAAATTTGATGGAAACAGCAAAATACCAATATAAATCTCAGTGTAAATTTATTATTCACAGTCTTATAAGAAAGCAAAACTTCAGTGACAGTGAATTTTTTTACTGCATATCGAAAGAGAGAACAAATGAGAATACACAAGTATTATAACATAAAAAAAAAAAAGCTAAGTTTCAGAAAGCTGACTAAAGTTGTAAGACTAACTCATATTTGAAAAATATATTAACCAATTTAAGGCACTTCCCACAAGCCTTTAGTACTGTTATCCATAAACAAAATTCAGTCACTAACCACATATGAACCCACCATTTGTGTTAATGCTCAGAAAAGGCTTAAGCAAAAATATGTTTCACCATGTGCTGACATGGACTTCAAATACTCAGGCTCACCTGTGATGTCTGATTGCAGAGCATCATGAGCAACATATTAAAGAGTAGTCACTGATTCATAAAAGACACTTGACTATGCCTTTATCCTTCACCTTATTTCTCTACACTGCTCTTCTCCTTATCAGTGCGCAAATGCAATCTCTAGGGCATAGGTTAATTCTAAGGAGTGCCCTGGGGCCATAATTTCCACCTGGAAGTGATCTCCAGATGTAAGTGCATATACTCCTAGGGACAAGATCCAACAGAGATCTGGACAGAGACCTGATCCCACAGCACCACAAAACAGCTCAGCAAAAGCCTACATTGACCACAGGGAGAAATTACTTGAGGTTCAATTAAAAATTATCCACTGGAAAACTGGGAACAGAAGGAATATTTGCTCTGGGATCCTGACCAAGTGAAGGCAAGAGACAGGCACTAAGCTGTTTATTGGGACACACCAAAAAATATAGTTTAGATATCTAGGAATTCTGAAGTCAAACACAAAATGATGGGGATGTTTAAGCATGTCCTCGACAGACAGCAGATAAGCAAGGGATTTCAGAATTACAGTTCTGGATTTTAGTAAATCCTGCTTTAAGCATTTAAGTCCTTTATTGGATCTTGCCCTAAACACCTCACTGCAGGTGCAAAATACATGGCTAAATGCCTAAATATGCTGGCTACATCATTTGTTGTCCCTGCGTCACTAGAAGAGAGCTTTCTGAAAACCCTAGTATACAATGGATTATCTGTTTTTCTGAACCAGTATTACCATCATCATTAGAACCTGCAGTCTTAATACAATGAGAGGAATATGTAATATAATTACTGGAATGCCTAAAATTATCCTTAAAATATATAGAACATACTGCAAGATCCAAACAATACGAAGTACTTTGTTCTCTATTCAAAGAAGTGCAGAAGTTACCTGATAGTCCAATATGCTAAATCCAAGCCCCATACTCCCTTTCTCCAGCTCAATGTGCTGTACTTCTGTTTCCCACATTGCCAAAGATGAGTTTTGCACCTCTTCCACACGCTGACCCTCATCGGCTGTTTCCAAAACTGTTCCCTCTGTGTCTGAGGAGCCAATGAATCCAAGTTCTATGTGACCCTGATAAAAACAGTAAAAAATCACCAATAAAATGTAAAGACTTGTGAATCTGTAGAGACAAACCCCTGCTTAAAAAAAAAACAAGATAAAAACTAGGTGATATATCTCTAAATACAGAAGACATGCACTCAGGAGATTTAATGTACTCTGATAAACCTAGCACAAAATTCAAATATCCTTTATAGCTATGCTCCACGTATATTAAACTACGGACTAGAAAAATATTTACAAAATGGAATTTCTGTCAAACAAAAAACTTCAAAAAACTTTATTAGTATATGCATTCAAAAATACAGGAAATACATGTTATTAAATTGTATGTCTAAAATATGCCCTCATTAAACAATCACACTGACAGTATAGTATAGTAGTAGTCAGAATATTTAATAAAAGTAAAAACAAACACACATGTACATACACAGACTGTTCTTCAGTCTGTTCTTCACTTGGTTTCATAGAGAATTTTAGAAACTATAAGCTGAATTTGGTGCCTTGCCTGGAACTCAGTTAACTGCTTCTCTTTTCATACAAAGGCTACTGGTTTGTATACTACACCCTGGGCTGTTCCTACATGGTTAGTTCACCAGACTGCCCAGAGCTATGCACTTACGAGTGACAGAAGTGTCAGTCGATGAATGCAATGTGAACAGTTATGTGCAATGTGAACCCAGAAAGCAAAGCTCAAAACTAGATTAAATACACTCAGATTCTAAAGAACACACAGCTCAACTTGCCATACCTCTGTATCTCACCTACACAACATAAAGTACAGTACTTAGAAAGACAGCCCCACATCCTAGAATATTTTTATCTATGACCAGGCAGGATTCATACCTTCTGGTGGCCTAAAAATGGCTGATAAACATCATTTGCTGTTTCCTATTTGTCTGGCTCCAATTTAAAAAATATTAGAACATATTTCTAATCATATAGAAGAACTTAATCTGTTTTTTTCTCAAGGAAACTGTCATTGTCAGTGATTGTTTAAAGATAAAAATACCTTTTCTGTGAGTTGAACCTCAGACAGGCTTAGACTCTCTAGTATTTCTGGCTGAGTGATGGGTGGAGCTACTGGACGACAGCACACCATTGTCACCTTAATAGGCAGCTCTTTCAAGATACTGACCACATCCTTGTGGTTTTCTCCAAGCAGAGAGATCTGATTCACCTCAATAAATAAATACACAATGGTTAGAACTACAGAGTATTTATAAGTACAATAAGCAAAAATGAGTAAAAAAACCCAAGCAAATCCCAACTCACTTATCACCTCCTTAAAAAAAAAGTAAAATAAAAGCAACAAAAATCCTCATGCTAATAGACACTTCCAACCCTTAATTTCTACTCAACTTGGTGCTCAGCACCAAGGTACACATCAAACTGAACGTGTAGTCTTTTAAATTCCATGACATCATCCTACAAACACCACATACACTGTAGCTTCATATTTCTTGCATTTATGTAAACCAAATTCACATCTTAATTCCAAGAAAATAATTTAGAAAAGTAATTAGGTGTTTAGTCCCTTCACTGAATAGGGATAATCCCATCCAGTCTTAATGCTTTTGCTACATATTCTTTTTTTGGTGACTGTCTTGGTTTCAGCTGGGATAGAGTTAATTTATTCTCAGTAGCTGTGCAGAGCTGTGTTTTGAATTCCGTATGAGAATAACATCGATAACACACTGATGTTTTGGTTGCTGCTAAGTTGAATCAAGGACTTTCAGTGTCTCACGTGCTGCTATTGAGGAGGTACAAAAAAACCAAAAAAAGCTGTGAGGGAACACAGCTGGGATAAGTGACCCAAACTGACCAAAGGGATATTCCACACCCTAGAGCATTATGCCCCCAGTATACAAACTGGGGAGTTAACTGGAAGGTGTGCTGTGTGTGCTGTGATCAGGGCTCAGGTACAAGGTCTGGCATTGGTCAGCAGGTGGTGAACACTTGCATCATGCATCACTTGAGGGTTTTTTTTCCTTTTTATTATCATTATAATTATTATTATACTTTGTTTAAATTATTAAACTGCCATTATCTCCACTTAAAAGGTTTTATTTTTGATTCTCCTCCTTATCCTACCAGGCTGGGGGTGAGTGGAGTGGGTAAGCAAGTGGCTGTACGGTGCTTACTTGCCAGCTGAGCTTAGACCACAACAGAGACTCATGTTTGTATGTGAAAAGTCAGGTACCAGATGAGAAATGTATGTAAGCATAGTTATTCACATAAATATATGTAAGTACATATGAAGTGACTACTCAACCACTAACTGGCATGCAGTTAGGTATGCATCACTCCCATGGTCATAACCTATAAGAAGAAACTTATGGCTCAAAAACCTTACTGAATGCGGACCCAGATAGAGTAGTATTTTATCTTACTTCCAGCAGTTCATCTCCACTGAACAGCTTGCCGCTTCGTCCAACTGGCCCTTCAGGTAAGATAGATCTGATGAAATGATGACCCACTGTAGCTTCAAGACTTATCCCTAACCCACTGCTTTCACTAAACTTGTTAACCACAGCCACCTAAAATAAGATGAAGAAATGGTTACACTTGTCATATTTACAGCCAGATCTGTTATCTTCCATTTTAATTTACATGTAATGAGGTCAAAATTCCAGAAGTGAGAAACCAGAAATACTGTCATATGTAATGGGGACAGTCAGGTAAAAACTAACTCTTTGATCACATGCCACTTTGCAATATACAAGTGAGAACTGTTTATGACAACAATGTATCTAATAATACATACTTCTGCAGACACTACATCTATGACACACGATTTTGCAGTATCTCCTAAAGTCAGATACCACTTTTAATCTGTATCTACAGTATACGTTCTATGAATTATTTACATTGTTACATTAAACCACTTATTCAGTATGCAGAATGGGTATGAAGTCTCAAGTTCTAGCTAATGAAGGGAGCTTTGAAACTAATATTAAATATTGTTTTTTTCTCTAATACACATTTATCCTCCTGAAGTTAGAAAATCGGTGAAACAATAGTCATGGGCACAGTAATCTAATGAGTCTGTTATGGTTTTGATAAAATACATATCTACATTCAAAATCTATAATTAAAATAATCTCAACATACTAAGGAACGTATATGTCATTTTTATACATGAAGGAACAAATACAATACAAACATATTTCTATCCATATGTTGTCAGCATAACAGATGGACAGATGTAAGGGCACTTAACAATAGTAAACAAAATTTACCTACCACTATTTCGTAATTCGAACCCATAATCCTCTGCCATTTCATCTTTGTAGTTGCTTCTTCTGTAGTAGTTAGCTGGAAATCTAAAATTTATATTTAAAATTACTGTGACAAAGAATTAAAAAATCTAGTCAATTCCTATAGCTGATAAAGTATATAGAACATGCACAGTGACACAATCGTTCCCATGACGTCATTGTCCTAAATAGGACTACAACCTTGGTATGTTTAGTCTCACTAAGCTTGAGTTTACCAGAGGAAAAACTCACAAAATAGTATTAAGATTCCAGCCATGCAAAACTAACTGTGTATTTTGAAAGACATGAAGTTCAGTCAAATAATTTGGTGTATGTGGCTATGAAGAAAGGATACGTATTTACACTAGCCTCAGAGGTGAGTCAATTCTTTGCCATTTTTCAAGATAATAGGCACAAAGGAAATTAAAAGGTTGCATTCATGCCCTATGTTAAATCAGACTACATGTGGGCTGATCAGACTACATTTTTAAGTATTTTAGCCATCCCCCTGAATTAAACTGTGTGCTGATCCTTTTGGACAGACCCTGAATTTTACAGAGGATGTCCAAAAACAAAATCTGGAGATTTTTTTTATTTTTAAAACCATGAGCACAACTGTGAAAGACTTTACTGTAAGCCCTAGAGGTCAATAATAGAATGCAAGAAGTCCAACCTCTTTGCTTTCTTTCTTTTTTTTTGCTACTCACGTATATGCCCACATACAATGACATAAAATTCTAATAGCTAAAGAACAGCAACAAACTTGGAAAGGAAGGGGGAAAGTACAGTGACAGGCTAGGTAGCAAACTGTGGAAAATCTTAATTCTATTGAACATTTATCTGCAGGTCTGAAAAAAAGGGAAATGCTTTCTTCCTGCTCATTTTCCCCTCATTCACATTGTCTAGGCTCTACAGCAGAAAGCAATAAAAATTAGTATTTAGATACAACAGCCAGCAAACACAGCAGGTTTGACAGGATACTACATATTCAAGGTCCATGGTCTTGGCTGTGTCTACAGTAAATATCAAAATAAACTCTTCAGATCTGAATGCTCATCAAAGGCAAAGACAAGGATCTTTATTACAAAGTTCTTGAATCCCACTGATTTTAGTAAGAATAGAAAACGACTAAGAGCCTCAAACACTGTTTTAAGTCTAGTCATTGCTCAGAGACATTACTAAGCATAAAATCAGATGTTGCATGGTGTTCAAATAGGATATTACTTTCCCCAAAGCCAAGACACAGTATCTGAAGGAAAGACATTAAAAAGAAATGCCTTCAGCTATCCAGGAAAATCAAAAAGCATAATTTATGAAAAGATACATTTTGCAGAACTTTTCAGTTCCCCTTTTTACTCTGGAAGCACAAAAATGTTACACATCAAGTTAACACATCAAGGTATGTCTGAATCTGAAAAACATATCATTACACAGGACTTCTGAAATGCAGAACAGTGTTCTAGGATCTCAAGCAGGAAAAAAATACCCATTAGGAAATAAAAATTTTGACAAAGTGTATGGGAAAATTTGGAAAATATCAGTGCACCAGAACTGACTGAATTTCAAACATTATCAGACAATACAGATTGAAATAAATGTAAACCCAAGAATTTGTGAAAAGGAAATTTTTCAGAAGATGTAGAAGCCCTGGAACTGTAGCTAGGCAGCTGCAGACAATTGTAAAGATAATGGGGAATGGGGAGGAAAAGGGTATTTTCCTAGACTAAACTAAAAAGAGTAGCTATGCAAACCTAGACTAGGAGAGGGCTGAGCATGTAGCCAAAGCAGACTGCTTCATGTGACATCTTCAGCATGTAATTACTTGCAGGCACATATGGTAGTCCTGTTCCTACAGCACTCATGATCAAGAGTACACGATTAAATGTACAACTACTTTGACTTTGTAGTTCTACCTCAGCTACAGAATGCACAGAAGATGGAAAGATGCACAAAACACCTGATCTTTGTGTAAGTACACTGAAGTGCATTTTCACAAAATAAAATATTAAACCTTGTGAACCTGTTTCCTGTTGTTTCATGTCATCTCCAATATTTACCACACTGGCACTGCATGACAGTGATGGGGACGCCTGTTCTATTTCATTGTTATCTGAAAAAAAAGAAGAAATCTTTTCAGCTATTTAGCTATTTTTTATGTTTAATACTCATCAAGCTCACAGGTATGCTCTGGGGCACCAACTCTCTTCTCCACTGGACTTTAGAGTAACATATTTGGCAAATGAAATCCGGCATGAGGGCCCAGAAGAAAAATCACATTTCAAAGACATTGTCTTCTATTACTGCTTTGCCTTCTCCAGTGAGTTTTCAATGGAAAAAAAAAAAAAACAACAAAAAACCCAGCACAACTATCAGTACCTGTATTTTTATGACTGAATGAAAATATATCTAAATATAACATCTTTTAGCAATCTTGTATTAATTTATTTTTTTTTCCTTTGTGCAATTCAGAAAGCTGACACTGAAAACATAAATGCTACAGACTTTAGAGATCTGCACACCTGGCACACTTTTCATATGTAGGAAACCCCTCCTACCATCAAGTTCTGTTATGCATGTTTCTGCCTGTCAGATGTCTTGAACACCTGCTGGCTAGAGAAACAGCATTCTGAACATTTAATCTATATTTCTTATTAAAGGTAGGAGTGAGAGGATGACATACAGGTAACATGCTAGCGGGTCTTTGAAAATCTTGTGCAAGGTGGGGATTAGGCATCCATTGACTATTTGTGATATACTTTCACTGACACCAAATTACAACACAAGCAGCTGCTTTGTGCTTCTGGCCCTTGTGCAGGATATTTTGTGTTTAAACACACTGACTTTCAAGATCTGGTACATACACTTAAATATGTGCAGAATATGTAAGTTAAAGCTGCACTAATCTCATGTCATCAGCAGCAAAATTAATACTGGTCTTTGGCTTCTGAACATTTTACACATCATTGTCAATACCCTATCAACTTCTAAATACAGGCTACTCCTCTCATACCTGTAGCTTGTAACAAGAGTGAAAGGAGATGAGACTGGTTATGCTCATCAAGGAGGGTCTTTCTCTGCTTCCTTTTGAATGCACTCTTGAGCATGAATAAAACATTTGCTGCCTTCTTACCATTCAAAAATTTGCAGGATCAAAGTCTTGAAGCAATTCAGCCAGAAGTGCAATCAAGGAGAGATCTTTCAACACTCACTTTGAAAATGTAGCAAATAATACCACTGTGTCTAAAAGATTAATCAAACCATAGTAGACAAAATTCCACCCTCATGTGCAGCAGCTTTGCACAGCAGCTCTGCCATCTGTAATAGGTACCCAGAATTAATCAGGCCCGTTTTATTTCCAGTTTGCATTTGAGAAGAAAAATGTTTCAAGCCAACTTTACAGAAAAGCCAGTTTTAATTACCTTTGGCTGTGGTACTATCCATTGTTTGGAAGAGTAAGTCCTTTTCAACAGGAGCACTGAAGTCCTCCTGGGATGGAATACGATTTTCCTGCTTAAGACCTCTTCTGATCAAAGTGAGCCGAACCGTTTGTCCTGTGTGCCGCAAAACTTCAACTGCTTGCTGGTTAGTAAAACCCTGAAGATTTGTTCCATCCACCTGCAGGATTAAGCAGCTTTTCAGTTCACCCAGGAAGAAAAAGTTCAGGGCAAAACAATGCAGTGAGCTCTTAGCATCTGTTAGCCTAAGCAAAAAGCAAGTGGAGGAGCAGGAACAAAACCTGTACAACTTTACGTAACTGGATATGCTAAGCACTCCCACTGAAGTACCCCACAGCTAGGTGACAACCAGCACCACAGCAAAGAGGGGAGGAGTGCCCACCATGGTGCAGCCAGGAAGATCTGCTCTGCAAGGTGGGAGAGGATACAGCATGTGCTGTGCAGGGCATATTGTGCAGCCTTTCTGCTCAACCACTTCAGCCATCCCTACCTCCAAAGAGAAAATACTGGGTGAATAAGCCAACACAGCCATGGCTAGGAGTTCTGGAGAGAGAAGAGTAAGGAGAGAAACATCGATCCACTGTGGTAGAAAGACCTACAGAGAGCAGTCATTCTGAGGTCAAGTAAACTCAGATACAGAGAAGTCTACTAATGAACACCATGAAGTCCAATTTCCAAATAAAACACTGTTGCAACAAATCAGGTGTTATTGATAGGTCATCATTTTAATATTTTAAAGAATAAAATTTTGGCCTCCTCTGTTTGAGGCTATTTGATTATCTTATTAACCCAGGGGTTTTTTTTCTGAAATTCAAAACTTTGGCATCTCTTAATTCTATCCCATTATCCCTAGCACCCACCATATTTTGTTCTTCTCCCTGCAAACTCCACAATATCCCATTATTTCTACATCTACCCCACAGGGCCTTAAATTTCTTAAATACTTCTTACAATACTATGTTCCTTGACTCCTGTATTTGTTTCTGCCTATCTACACAACACATATACTTCATTATTTTAATTCCTCCTACATGAGGAATGAATCCCCTGGACCATTAGTCATTTGTCATCCATGTCTGAAATTCTTCTAAATATAAAGTAATTAAAAATCAGCTGGGACTATTTAATTTTTCCTCCACACTTAAACAAACCATATTTAAAAAATGTTTATTATTCTTCTGTGTCTGAGATCACTCAAATAATTTTCTCCTTCTGCATTTTCAGTAGAAGAAAACAAACTTCGGAATAATTCATTTTAGCCATTTGTACTCAGCATATAAATCATTACAAAAAAGATACATACTTCCACAAACAAACATGTGGACACTTTTGGAAAAAGGTCGTAACCTGTTCTTAGTGCTGTCTTCACACAAATGCAAGGACAGATCTATGAGAGACACAAAAATGCACTCCCTGCATTCAGGACCTGATTTCCACCACACAACCAACAGCTTACAGATGAAAATATGTTCTTCTTTCTCTGAACACCTAAAACTTTATTGACACATTTTTAAAAATCATTTTGAAAGCAGTTGCCCGATTTGAATCAAACTTTGAAATTTCACACTTACTAACCTCCTACTGATAAAGAGGATATATAATGATATATTCTCACATACAAAACAGATTTTTTTAAGAAATACAAGTTATGTGCAGGTAGCATAATCAGAAAACATGCACTGAGATAATCTGTTAAAAAAGGACTAAGAATTGCAACACTGACAGTAAATATTTTAAGCAAGTACTAAATGAGCCTTTCTTTACAACTTAAAGAAGCAGAGTTTTGTAGACAAGCGATCTCACTTCTTCCTGTGTTTACTTACAACTATAATTTGATCTCCCACATGGATTCTGCCATCATGTTCAACAGCACTGCCTTTTGTAATGCTTTTCACAAAAATACCAGAAGCTTCTGGGATGAAGAAACAGGAAAAATTAAGTTAACTAAGTTATTTAGAAACAATGTAAATAATGCAACTAAAGGCATCAGTCAAAGCAAGGGAAAAAAAAAAGAAAACACAATCTCTAAGTAAGATAATAAAAGAATCATAGAATCAAAAAGAAAGTAATGATTTAAGAAAAACATACATATTATTATTATTTTCGAAAAGAATGAGCCAGATTAATGTCTGCTTGCATTGAAGCAGATTTCATTCAAAATCTTACAATCTCAAATTCACAATTGTTGCTGCAAAACAAGAAATATTGTAACTTACTTTAATCTAAATGTTGAAACCAACACTGACAAAAACCGTATCTCTGACTTTTGCCAGATTTGGACAGAAAACTCAGCTTGAACACACTAATCTCGCAATTTCTGAATTTTCTATGTACTTAATAACCATTTAAGAAAAAGCATGTTTGGAGAGCCAAACGGAGAAAATTATAAGTGAACAGGACTACATTTGAACCAGCTTTTAACTGCAGTATCAGTATTTGATAAAAGGACACAAAGTTTTAAAATCCCCAGAAAAACAACAAAATGAAACAAAAAAAACCCCCCATCAAAACAGAAACATTTTAGCTACTAACTAGTTACTACTTTTGAATCAGAAGGAAAAACAATATATAGAAAACAGCTACAGAAAGGACATTTTACTAAAGGAAAACATTTCAGGAAAAGTACACTTGCCTTTGAAAGAACTTCTATAGCTCAATAAAGTGAAAATATATTGAGTTCCTACATGCACATTTTGCACAGCTTACATGAAAACAGGAAAAATAACAGCATAAACTGGCATGAAATCATTCTGATGGTCACAGGCCTGCAACACTGGTATCAGAAATCTTAACAGCATCTACTCTCTCTGAACAAATGTTCCCACTCTGTAAAATGAATATGCTTGATGTGAAGATAATCCACTACAAAATGCATTTCAAAAGCTGTCAGAGCCTTTGCAGACCTCAAGCTAACTTTTAGCTGGATCTCAATATGACAAAAGTTATAAGGAAGGAGGGCTAATGACTCAATTCAATTTAGGAAAAATAAGATTACATATATATTTAAGTCACCTCATTGACAAGTTTCTTTTTTCTTTTTGCTGGGTTTTTTTTTGGTGGGGGAGGAGGAGTCAGGTTTTTTTTAAGCAGTTGTTTGCCCAGGTTTAGTGCATAATTACATCACTGGTCATCCCAACTTCCAAGCATTTTTATATCCTGCAACAGCTGTATGGTAACATGACAAGTTACTTGTCATTCACAAAAAATTCAGCCATGGTACTTGTTGTCCAGTAGTTTTATTGCTGCTTCTCTGACAGCAAAGTTGTTCTGCAACTGATAAGTCACAAAACTGAGTTACCTAATTAGTTCCTAAAACAAGAATATTCTCTAACATAGTTACATGCAGCACAGTAATTTCAAACTGTAGACTAGTGATACCCAAACACTAAATCAGTTAAAATTTGCTCTCAGATCTATCACATGTTCTACACCTTAATTTGTCTTTTGAAGATCCAACTGGAAGCTGCTAAAGAGTGGACCTACACAAACTGTGACTGTCTAGTCCAGTTTTTTTAATCCAACAAATTATAGCTATAAATTTCCAGTAATATAGCTCGTACCTATCCATACATTTTTCAAACAATATACATGTGGATACAAGTCAAACCAACAGCTCTTTGAGAAGTTTTATGGCACATTGAACAAACATCCCTTCCTAGCAATACCGAATTTGCCAAATTTCCCCTAGGGAGGTCTTACACAGTTCTGAATCATTTTTCTGAAAAATGTAGTGGAAATTACAAAGTAAAAATAAACAACCATACACGAACATTTACATATATATTTCTTTAAATAAATATATTTATTGTCTGCCACAGCCCACAGGTGAAGAAACATTTATTATATCAAGAGGTCAGTAAAAATTTCTTGAT
This sequence comes from Aphelocoma coerulescens, assembly GCF_041296385.1. Classification (NCBI taxonomy): domain Eukaryota; kingdom Metazoa; phylum Chordata; class Aves; order Passeriformes; family Corvidae; genus Aphelocoma; species Aphelocoma coerulescens. The sequence continues at coordinate 31,179,961 of NW_027184085.1, forward strand.
GTGCCAGCTGCATTATACACATTGTTTAAAAATTAATAACAATACCTCTTAAAACTACTCAGAATTCTACTGTGTTGTCTTGTAAGAAGGCTAGTTCTAACAAAAAGGCCTCAACCTATTTTACGACAGTTTTTCAAAAACACGTAAGCACAAGCTTTAGCCAAATGCGAAGATAAAAACTGATTTAAAAATACTGAGGTGGGATTTTATAATATTGATTGCTTTTATTCTTTTTTCTTTACAAACTACAAATAGATTTTAGATGGTTAAGTGTTCTTTTAATAGAAGCTATACCAAAATTAAGTCTTTGATGTACATACACCACAGTATGCAATAGACTGCATACTAAAGTGAAGGAATCAACAATTACCTGATGTCTTGTCTCCAATGTAACCAGCAATAGTTATTCCTAAACCCTGGTTGTTTTTAGTGAGTTCAACATTGAATTTCTCCCCATCTTCAAAGCTATCAACAGAAGCATCATCCTAATAAGAAAAGCACGATTAGAAAGGAAGCTTAATTTTCTTTAAAGTTACACCACATTCTTTATTGTCAGTAACACGCAAAATTAGATACAAACATAAAATAGGAAGTATGAAATTTGCTTATGTCTTTATTTGCTGTTCATCAGAGAAGCAAGAAATAGGTAACATTCCTCATGGTAAAGCAAGGCAGGGCAGGTCATGTCCTCCCCACCCCACTGCTCTGGGATATTACCTCTAACCTATCAAAACAATTACTAAAATGACTGGTGAAATTTGTACAAAATGAACAATTAATTTCTTTTACAGTAAGTTACATATATATGTACATTAATATGTAGCTTGCTGCCTTTCTGGGACCTCCTCAGAACTAGCTTTAGACTGCTGTGTTATCAAAAAGAAGAAAAAAATTCCAAATTGTGTTTTGCATTCTATTTGTTTAAATTTCTCTTCATCAACTATCTTTTTAAAACTTGTCAAGTTTAAAATATACTAAAAGCTGTCACTAGTGAGGCAATTACACTTCTTGCTTTTGAAAAGCTTAAGAATTGTGTTTTAGCACATAGCAGTTAATACTTTCAGCTAGCTAAGTAATTACAATCTCCATTAATACCTGCTATAACTCTCTGAATTTCAATAACAACGAATTTTGGGGTTAATTAATTATTGTTGTTAATGATAATGGAATACATATTAAAATCCTATTTTAACAATAGGGAGTTTGTATTGAAAGTTTGTATTCTGTTCTTTCTGCATGCCAAACAGCAGCTAACATTTTTTTTAAGTGCCAATATGGCAAGCAGGCAGATAGTAACTAAACCCAGTTTGACTAGATAAGTATGCGCTGAAGAAGACTTCGGGAGAGCTATGATGGTACCTGCTAAAAAAGAATCTGACTTGAGCGCTTTATCCGAGCAACTCCACCAGAAACCAAATCAAACACAAGAAAAATAAATTTCTACTGCATTAACCATCCCTCTGTTTGAAAATACAGGATTACTTTGGCCACAGCTAATGCCACTAAAAAAGATCCAACTTCTACAGCTTCATGAATTTTTACAGGATAGACATCTGCAGGTAATATGACAAGAAGTGCCCATTTTGCAAAGCCATTCTGGTCTCAGTAATAGTTTTAAGAGCATCATGAAGACTCCACCCAAACTGTATTTGACAGGAAGAAACTAAAAAACCAAGTTGTTCGCATCATCATCTTCACTCCAGACCCAAATCAATGAGTCTTGCATGAGTTAAAAAGGTGCTCCTTCCAAGAATGTGACTTTGTATAGGCAGAAGCAGTTCAAAAATAGCCTGCCTCCTGCCAGTACGTAAGTACCAGGAAAGAGGTATTGAAAAGTATGGAAATTGGGAAGGCGGCAAAAACCTCAAATTGTGACCCTTTGCTGCTTTGAGCTATTTCATCAGCACTAGAAATCACATTTATTCTGCAGCTGCAGATACATCTTTTAACATTGCATCATATAACCTCAAAAAGGCAAATACTGTAGAAATATACACAGATTAAATTACCAAATTCAATTTATTTTGAGAGATGCATTTCAGACAAGAAATACTAGGGCTAATTATCAATCCCTTTATCTAAAATGCAGAAAGGTTTTACACCTCTGAGTGCTGTAAGCACACCAAAGTACCAGTTTGTCTCTCCTCTTCGATGCTCAGGAGCCTCCATGTTAAAATTAACTTTCTTTGCCTTACAGCTACAAAACAGGGGATGAATATACGTTAGGTTTTCACAGATATCGTTATAATGGACAAAGTCATAGTATCACCATCATAAATTGTTGGATAACAATCATGCATAAATTGCAAGGACTTTTTTTCTTCTGACATGACATCGCAAATCTACATTGTAACCGGGAAGAAAATGTGTAGAAAAACTACAGGAAAAAGTAAAACAAAAAATTCCGTGTAGAGGTAGGCTCAAAAACAACAAACTTTTTCTTCTGTCATAAATTTACTTCAGATACTCACATTTAAATGTATCTGATCATAGCCATATGTAGCAAAACAGTACTGTTTCTGACTCCCATGAAACCAGACTCTGTTACAAACATGTAAATTACCTATTTTGTAGAGGTTTTGAGCTGACAAGTCATGATAATATTTACAGCATTTTTTAAGTGGCTGAGAGTTGTAGATGAGTAACAATACAGAGTACAGTCATCATCAGGGGAGTAAGGGTAGCAGCTGGCTGACTTTTTTTAGTAAACATCTAGCAAATGAGCAATGCGAGGTGATGTAGGGAAGAATTAGCGTCTGTGTGCTGGTTGGCACAGAGAGGAAAGTTGTGATGAACAGATGAAACTATATGGAAAGAAAAAAGGCAGGCAGACAGAGAAATGCTAAATAGTCAACTAGTTCTGTCTGAACAAAAGATTGTGTTGCTTCAGTTGTCCCAATATAATAATATACCCTCACAAGCAGCCCAGAACAGGTTGTTAATCAGATTGTATTTATGGAAGTCCTAAACCGTAATCCCAAAAGTCTTCAAAAATACAGTTCCTTGCACTAGAAACTCATTACAGCTAAATTCTCCTAGATTGTTAGATGAGAATAGTGCTACCGGGGAAGAAAATCCTAGATTTTGAGAACATAAACACAAAAGACATTCAAATAGGAGTAAAAAAGAATGGAAGTTTGCAATGGGTTACATATGTTCACTGTTGCTTACCTGTTTCTCTGCTGTGGAGGTTGGTACTGGTGTACCTGGAGGAACTGCTGGTAGAGGTGGCTCCTCAACAGGACCTCTTGCAATTACCAGTTTCACTCTATTTCCACACTGCCTTAGAACTTGTGCCACCTGCTCACTGCTCATTCCAGCTAGGTCTGTATCACCAATTTTCAAGATGTGATCTCCACTACACAATCTCCCATGCTGAAGGAAAAATAATGACCAAAAAATGCCATTTCTCCCATTTACCATACAATTAGAAAAAGAGCACATAGCTTTAGTCACTTTTAAGACATATGAATCAGGTAACTTTTTTTGGATGCCAAGTCAATATCTTGGTAACACAGAAAACAAAAGAAGGTTGCCTAATGGCTCACTAATGTTACTTGTAATTTCCCCAGAAATATCCGGGAGATCCTCTTTCAAGATGTCACACAAGCACAGAGAAAAATTGTATTTAGCTATGGTTACTCCTACTGGTGTTTAACAACTGCATGTAGATGGCAGAACTTTGGGTTTCATTTCCAAGCACACTTCCAAACGACATCATGCAAACATATATTCAGCTTTGCATTGCTACTAAAAAAACTGCTAGTAGTAGTAGTAACAGGATTAACCATGACTTCAAAATAAAATTAATTTCTCTCTTACTGTGATCCAGCTATCTGTATTGCTCTACACTGGTTTACTCTCTTACTGATTTGACCTTAATAAAAAACTTCACATGAATTTAGGTCATATGATGAGTATTACAGAGACAGGCTTGTAAAAGGAACCTATCTACTGATTAAGGAGAAAGAGAGCAGCAGTAAATCCTGTTCATGCATGTCCAGGCCCTGTTATCAGACCTCTACTGCTTTTGTTGGAAGATTGACCAGTCTCTATGCCTATTCAATCCTTGACCATCATTAGTGCAGTCCTAGGTACCTGTCTAGTGAACAAGCTTAAAATAAGCTGTGATAACCAAATTCAATTCACATGACCCCTTCAGGCAAGAGCAGAGCCTGTGTCTTGAAGCAGACACATGAAGCCACATACCTGCTCCAAGCTTCAGTAAGCTCAGTGGAGAAAAGCAGATGCTCTTAGCTGTTAGGGCACAGCAAGTCAATGTTTGGTGTACCTTCTACTCCTGATTACAACCAGCACATTCATGAAAGCATTAAGACTCTAAATGCATATGCACAAAACATATATAATGTTACAGATTTGAAAATGTGATTTAGAGCCTAATCCATCTTTAACATTTAAATGCAGAGACTCCTGCACTAAACACACCTTTACAGAGGAAAAATTTCAGTAATTATTGTTTCTTTTTTTTACATTTATTTGGATAAAAGCTACCACTATTTGGTCTGACCATGAAAGTAAAGAGTAACTTCACACCTTACTGAACAGTAACAGAGAGGTAGGTTGAATTTACCTGATCAGCCACCCCTCCTGGGAGGATGGTTTTAACAATCACTCCAGTTGACTTTCCTCCCACTATCCCAAATCCCAGACCTGAGCCATCATTCACCAACTCTATGGTCTCCACATGCTGCCAGTGAACCTACAAGGAATAAATATAAGCTTGTAAATGATTAAAAACATAGAATCATAGAATTGTTCAGGTGTAAAAAGACCTTTGAGATTATCAAGTCAAACTGCTAACACACGTATTAGAACTTGCACACTATTTTCTCGTATTTCTTGAGCCAGTTTCTGAGAATGGAAGGTTGGAGGAAGATGTACATATAATACCTTTTTAACAATTACTATTAGGTGTAATATTACATAAAACCAGAGTTGGGTAATGGGTCAGACCTTTTAAGAACTTGTTGAATGAATTTAAGCAGCAACCTAGGGCTGCCCACCTTCATGCCCCTTTGCAGTCAGAAAATACTGCTGCTAGAAAACCACAAAGGACTGGAAATTAAAATCTTCAGATAAGTGCATGTTCACATCAGCCATTATAACAAAGCACAGGAGAAAGCAAAATCCCAATTCAGTATTTTTAAGGATGAAAGCAGCACCAAGTATTGTGAGGCAGGTATCAGCAGAATTACCCCATGTAATGAACAAAGACTTCTGGGTTGTCTGATGGCAACAGCACTAGAATAAAGTAGCTCTGATGACAGACTTTGTGTTCTGACAGGAGAAAAACTGCTCTGAAAGACAGATGCTAACTTGCTCGCATGGGGCACTGCTTGAACAGACAGCTGGAAGCTCATGGTATTATTTCTCCTGAAGAAGAACTCACACAGCAAACTCATCTGAAATTTAAAACTGCAGCTGGTGCTGCACCAGGTACACTCTTGAAATAAGCATTTATTTTGGAATAATCAAGGCATTGCAAATTCAAAGCCCTGTGGTACCTGTTTGGAAATTCAGTCTTAACATAAATCTAGGGTGATCAAGCAAAGCCTGAAGGAAAAAGAATGGCTCCTAGTGCTCTGCACTTGAAAGCAAAGAGAACACGAGAGTTGGGAAAGGCATGCTAAAAAAAGCAGCATCAGCTGTGGCATGTTTCTAAGGAGCATCTTTTCAAGAAAGGGAAACTGTTTAGTGAATACAGAGGCAATCGCATAGAGAAAGAAGTGTGCCACAGCAATACTGCAGGAGAACAGGCTTCTCCCATGTGCTGGCAGGAAAAGTTAGGTCAGTCAGCTGCACTCCTGCACACAGGTAAAAAGAATAATTCTGACATTCCTTCACTAAAGGTTTTATGCTAATGATTAAAAAACACTAGAACAGCTCCTTTTTCCAGACTGATTGCTCTCTATACTTCTGGTAATTGACTCCCTTAAAGAAGGGCCACAGATGACTGAACAGCAAAACCTACAGAAACTGAATATAAATTGTTACATCCCAGGACAAGTCATTACATGAGTAAGATAAGAGGAAGAGAAAGTACAGTTACTATCACCATGTTTATGAACTGTGTTGTCTACACCTAGATGTGCAAAAGCTCTCAAAACAAAGGCATTGTAGCAGGGCTGTGTTTTGGGGAGTCCTTAAGTGCATCTTTTAACCTTACTGGAGCCCCCACGCTAATAGACAACAGAGAAACAAACACAAAAGCACCCATCCAGCTGGTGGTGCAGATCAGATTACGATGCCTCAAAAATTGTTTGCTCAAACTGAAGGCAAAGAAAAAAAGATCCCGTTTACTGCAACCTCAAAATATAGCTTCATCAAGTGTAGGAAGAGACAGGATGGAATTGAACTGCGGACTGTGGGAGGTGCCTGCAGAACACCATGACAGGACAAAGAAACTTATCTCCACTTGACCTTGGGGGGAGGAGATGCCACACAGCAGAGCCCTGTGGAGAGGAGCCTGCCAGAAGCTGCTGGACGGGTGGACAGCGAGTGATCACCCCCATATAGGGACATTAAGAAAGTGTGTTACTGACATGGCAATGTAATAGGTCGCTTAGTGAAAAATGCCATATAAGGAAACACTAGGTCTTGAAGAAGTGTAAAAAACCAGCTTCACTCCTTTGAATAAATATCTCAGATTCCCTGCCAGTCTGAATCCATGCCTTAGTCATTACGTCAATCAACTAAGGTAAACATGCTGTATTTGCATTAGTGGATACAGATAATTTGACAGATGGGAAGAAGGAATACATCCAAGATAAAGATTTTTCCCCCAGAAAGCCTAAGTATTTTCTACTCTTTGTAAGGAAAAGGTACACTAAAGATAAACAGAAGAAAAACCTCAAGAACTGTGAAGTAATGTACATACAAGTTACAAAAAATAACTCAAAAGACTATATGCAGTAAGTACATGACTGCACAGAACTGAATACACAGATGTTTGGGATATACTCACCGGGTTGGAATGGGCTGAAACTGTGCTAGCAGCAGATGGAGACCGGGAAACTACAGGACTGATGAGCTGAGGAAAAGTGCCTCTAGCCACAACTAGCTGGACATTATCTTTTGCTTTCTGCAGAATGCTGATAGCCTGTTGATGTGTAATTGTCTGATCAAGGGCTTGTCCATTAATAGCAAGGATTTGATCTGCTTCCTTCAGCTTTCCATCTCTGTCACATAGGTGTAAACAGGGAAGGGGGATGACAAAATAAATAAGAAAAATCAAGGAAGCATTGCCATAGAAATTGCAATATTTTGACAATTTTCCAGTATTTTTAATAACCTGGTCCCTATTCCCCACACTTTTTTAATCCCCCCCTGCAGTTTTGCTGAAAGGAGCTGATGTGGCACCCTGGTGATCACTCCCTTTGAAGCTAATCCCACTGCCACTCTCTCCTGGCTACTACCCCCTAGCCAGCTTTCTTCTCCCTGAACCCCCATGCGAGACTAAGCATATTAATCTCAGTCGCTCCCAACCACAGCCTGGGAACTTATGTTTATCCTTGACTTTGAGCTTCTTGCTTTACAGACCAAGTGCCCCACTTTGTTCAGTGCACCCATACTGAATATTCATCAAACCATGGAGTGGAACACACTTTCATCAATATGTTACAGAAACAAACTTTGTTTTGCTGAAAAACAAGGGGAAAAAAAAGAAAAGAAAAAAGGACAAAAGCAAGGACAAAGAAAGAACAGAACAAAAATGATAAAATAGAGCCCTTTTATAAAAGGGGAAAAAAGCCCTGAACAAATCAAAAAAATCCTCTTCACTTCCTGACAAAGGAAGCATCACTGTAAAATTACATACTGAGTCCTTCCCCAGATCTACTCCAGAGGAAGTGTATGAAGCCTACACAGTTGAATCACCCTCTCTTTCCTCCACCACTTCTTTGCATCCCAAAGTGGCAATGCTTTGAAAACAAAGGGCAGCAAGGAAAACAAGGATCTCTACTACACCAGCTTTTGTGAGCACCTACACTGTAGAAACTGAGGTAGAGCACTCAGGAAGAAGACTATTTAGCTTCAACCCATAGCATTTCACTTGTGAATTTGAACTGTTTTTCAGAGTGCTCTCAAAAACTTATTATAAACCCTGCAACAGCTGTTGAATGTTCCTTTTCTTGACAGTGAATCAGGCAGGGCCTGATTCAGTAAAGACAGGTCTCACCTCCAAGCAGTAAGTGAAGTAAAAGCCAATACGTCTCAAATGGGAAGGAAACAAACAAACAGAAAAAAAAAAAAAAAAGAAACAAAAAACCCACCTAAACCAAAACAAAAATAAACAAACAAAAAGAGAAAGTGGAATTTAGGGAGAGTCAAAAATATTGTAGAGATATAAAGCATGTCACATTTTGTAACTGATTAACTGCAATTAACTCTGTAGACCACGTTCTTGTCTGTCTTGCCCATGTTCTTATTAGACTTACAGTGCTCAGATCACAAATAATCCGAAAATTTCTCCCTAAAGCATAGTGAGAAACAGCACCAATATGACTCAGCCTCCCCACACAAAACACGGGAGTATACCACAAAGCAGTTTGGGCCAGGATCCTGATCAGCGACACACCTCACCGGTTTGCAGTAAACCAGTGCTGCTGCCATTTACCATTGAATTTGTGTGCTCCCTTGGGCACTTCTCTCCACATTAGCTGTGGAATCTGAGTTCAGCAAGCTATCATGATTGCTGAGCTTCTGTAATATCAGCTGAATATCTCTGTGAATATCCCTGACTTTAGGCCAAGACTTGCTTGACTTTAAGGCTGGGTTTCACACCTGCTCAATGGGACTCTACCTAACAAGTAACTGCCAGATACAGCTGACTTTTGTGCATCATATTGCTCTTCAGTGAATTCAAGGACAGCAAAATATGTATTCCAACCTTAAAAGAAATGACACAGAACAGTAGCTTCCCTTTCTTTCCTATTTAAAAATCCCAGGGAAATGACATTGGTAGTTTCTATAAATTGAGAACAGTTCATTCGATGCCTGTTACAACACTACATAAATTGTGGCAAGTAATTTTACATCTGTAATGATGCTCAGAATACGGAGAGAAACACACCGTTGTACCACAGAAGTAACAGCAGTAACAGAACTGAACTGCAGTGTCACATTAACACCTGGTATAGTAAAATATTCAGTAGTAATCTTACCTATGAGCCACACTTCCCTCCTGGATTTCTTGCACAAATATTCCTAGTTCTCCCCTGTTTTCACTCTTGAGTCCCACAACACTGAAGCCCAGACCACCACTTAGAGGTTTAGTAAGGTCAATTGTCTCAACAAGACGACCCTGTTCAGCAAAAGGTTAAAAATGAACAAAGGTTGAAAATGAAAAGCAGTAATAATAAATGTGGTAAACAACTTGGAAATTAATTTCTTATTACAGCTACAGCTGGGCAAGACCACACAAGCTAATAACTGAAACAGAGTTGTTCATTTCCCATTTCTTGCTATCATACAGAAAATATTTGAGAAATAAATATTATTACAACCCAGAAGAGGAAATCAGGAAATAACAGATAAATATGAAGAGTTTTGGTTCGGTAGTGACTGAAGTAGGATATATATCTATTTTAGAGGGTACAGAACAACTGTCAAGCAAAACCAGGAAAAGAGGATGAATTTCAGAAAGATGAAAAGAAGTTGGACTACTCAAAAGGCTCTCCTGAACACCATTAGATGTCTCCAATGCTGCTCTATTACAGATTTAATAGATAAATCCTAGAATATATGCCTGGGCATTCCCAGCTCCAACCACTGAAGGGACTCATTCACCATTTTTGCCTACTACACGAAAGTAGTAAGATTATAGAACAATGCGTAACAAGGTCAAAATTTTCCACTTTATTTCCAACAAAGTCATAGAACTAGCTTTCATTAATTATGCATACAAGAGCATGCTCTGAACAAGTATATCTCTCTCATGCACAGAGCAGCAGTTCTACAATGAGCATGGAAAAATAATGGCATGCTGATCTGTAATACACACACTGGTCAGCTAAGGACAGTAGTTCACAAGTGACAATATAAGGGCTAGTTTTTCAACTGCCTTCTCATCTACTAATTGTTTCTCAAACTAAAAGGTTACTTTTATATTACACAGTAAGTGAGCTCTGGTTTGTGTAGTAACTCAATTGATTTTAAGTAAATATCATGTATCTTAATCTTCAGATAATCAGTAATCCGTATTTTGTGGTTATTATATGACAAGGTTACCTGGGACATGTTTCTGATCAGCTGCTCAAAGTCATCACTAGAGAACTTCCCATTAATCTGAGGCGTAATGGATCTCATTGATGCTTCTAGCACATTAGCTGGACTGCCATTCTGCTGAGCCAACAAATATGACTCATTAAGTGGCAAGGACCCCACGTTCACACCATGATGGAGAAGCTGAGGGAATTCACCACTGGAATGTATGGGAGGTGTAATATTTACCTGTAAAAGATTGAAGGCAACACAGATCTATAGGCACAGCAGAAACCTTCTTATCAGGTAAGATCATAAGCCAATTGATCATTAGAAGTACTTCAAATTCCAATTTGCAATTTTTAACAGACATGTTAAGAAAAATTATCTTCAGTATTTATACTCAATGTAAAGTTGTGAAGTACAAGCATAAAACAAAAAGGTAATTGATGAGAACAACCTAAAATTATTTTCCACACTGTCTAAAATTCATTAGTTCCCATCAACATAGCATCTTGAAAAATTCCACCACAGTGTTAGAGGTAAACAAGTAGGAACAAACTTTTTCTGAGTATCACTATTTAAGGAAAAAAAAAAAAGTTATTTTACAAGAAAAAGAAAAAGCATGTGTATATTGATGAAAAAATAAGGAAATCTCATAGCTACACAGAAAACAAATTTCACTGGTCAGAGTTTCCGCATCACTATGTACTATAGCTACCAATGTGACTATCGGCATGAGCTAGGATTAAATATAAGATTACTGAACAAGGCTAAAACCACTAGGCTGACCTGAAAGTCAAAATCATGTATTCACACAGACAGACTTTACAACACACTTTTCTTAGAACAGAAGATAAAGTAAGAAAATTCTCCATTTAGCACAGCCACAGTAAATCACTTCTTTTCAAGCAGATCTGTGCCAACCAATCAAATGAATGGCTGCTGGCAATACAAAACTCAGGTGAAGCAGAAACCCTCATTTGCCTTTTGTCCCACTTGCCTGTGGACTGTCAATTGGTACTGCTTTACTCCAGATAAATTTGCTTCATACTTGCCTAGCACACCAACCATCACATTGCAATTTCAAACACTTTCCATAGTTTTATGATGCACACTTTCTAGCATTCTGCATTACAATACAGAAACCTAAGACTCCCCTTCCTTAAGTCATATTTTAAACTTCAAGTATCAATAAAAATTTTAAAACAGTAGACATATTTTAAAATGTCTACTGCACCAGTCTCAACTCTTCAAGCACGTTACTTCTATTAGTTTCATCATATCAATCCTCCAACAGTCCAGTCACTAAAAGGTCAATACTGTTCTCCATCATACAATTCCATCTCATTTGAGTGTTTTAGGAAAATTCAATAAAAGAAACATAATTTGTTGAATAAGTTACGTGCCTGGGAAGGCCCTCAAGTTAAAGAAAAAAATACCACAAGGCAACTGGAAAGGAAAGTTCTCAACATCATTTTTAAGTCTGCTCTGACATAAAAAACTGTAAAGAAGAAAATTTGGATGCTTGGAACTCAGTGATTTTTATATCATTTTGATTATGTTTTTTATCTGTATTTGTGAGGAATCACTTGGGTTATGTTTCAAACAAATTGTGACTGTTTTTCTCTACTCAATACTGAAGGAGTTCTTCAAAAAAGACAAGGCAATGTCCTTAGAGAATTATGGTTTTCTCCCTGGTAGAGAACTTGCACATTCTCATGCTGAAATAGAAGTAGTCACAGGGCGATTAATTGTTTTAGTTTTACATTGTATGTTTTCACTGACCAAATCCTGTTTGAACTGGCAATATAGTGCAACTTTCTCAATTTGAAATTTCATCCTTTTTCCATACTTGTATGAGCTGGAGCATCAGTGCAGACATACAGGAACTGAACAACTTCTCCCATTCCTTCTGCCTTTCAAAGCAAAAGATAGAAGTTGTTCATGTTTTCCTAAGACACATAACTAAGTAACAACTCCATTATTCTGAAAACACTGGATTGTTTTTATTTGCATGATGGTAAAAATACCACTGAAAAGAAGTGTTGCATACTACACATACTGCAGGAAAAGGAAAAAATAACCTTGCAATTCACACTAGCTTAACTTGAACTTTAAAAGCTTCTCCTCAAAATTTCAGTACAACAGCACACCTACAACACAGTATTGAACACAGTCACATCAAGAGCAACTGACAGCAACACCTCATTTTCATCACACCTTTTTTAAACAAACACAGCCACATGTTCAGTGGAGGATGTGCTTAGCACATTAAGCCAACCTCACATAAAGTGTCATCTGACCTCTGAAACTCTATGAAAAAAATAAACTCAAAGAAAAAATGTTAAACTGTTAACAGAGTAAAGTTTTTTGTGTGTGTGTGTGTGTGTGCATGTGTGTGCAAAAACCTCACATTTCACATCTCCTCTTCTGAAACAGACGTGGTTACACTTTAAAAACTATAAAAACATTTATAATGACATTTATAGTAGTACTTAAGATAGAAGTTCAAAAATTGGAGAAAAATTATAACCAAAGATGTGATGACTACTCTCTTCCATGTGCCTCCTGAAATCCAGGCCTATAGCATGAAAAAGCAGAGAATAACTGCTATATATTCTTGCTAACCACAGAAGTGTAGGTCATTCCAGGGGGAGCAATAAACCACAAGTGCAAATCTTGAAATGAAGTATTTTTCATAACTTATAAACTGTACTACTTTGCAGTAATACAATCAACCTAATTCTATTCAGAAGTAGCTTTATAGCACTGTGATTGTGTAACTACTGTATGAAACATTACTTCTTTGTTTCATAAACTGACTTATGCCATTTGTCCTTAACTGGCTTTCTCCTGATGGCATGAAACATCTTCAACGTGGACAGAATTTGCATAAGATAAAAAGAAAAATTCATAAATACCACTGAGTATGACAAAATTTATGTTTTAGTCACACAGACAGACACTAAATACAATCAAGCTGTGCTTCCATGCAGTAGCTCAAAATACTTTTTAAGACAAAAGCAACTACACAAGCGATGTTTGAAGTGTATCAACACTTAAAGCAATGTCCTCAGAATTACTAGGTCTCAACTTAGACAAAAAGAAATTTTCAGTATTTCTGCACTCCAGCTACTGAGCAGCAGCTCTGGACATCCCAAGAAGCACAAGACTGACTGCAAGATCCCTGAGTAGCAAAAAGGCCAGCTGCAACAGCAATCACACTGGAACTGAGAAAGTGCAAGCCAGAGGCCATGCAAGCACAAGAGCAGGGAAAGGCCCAGGACTCCCAGGAACAGGAACTGGCACCGGCACCACTCTGCTGGGTGCACCTTTATGACTCCATCCTCAGAACAGATGAAGCAGATCCCAAATCAGCATTTTTTATGATCACTTCATTTAAAAACACAGAGAAAACAATATTGTTGCCAAAAGGGGTTCAAAACACGAACTAAACATCTCTATTTGTGCAAAATAAAGAGTTAAGCGAGTGTTCACTGACAATATGAAAAGACTTTTCTCACTTCTTCCCTAAACCCTCTCTAGCACTGACACCCAGCTACTACCCACCACTACACTGTGAAGGAAAAACTATGGTCAAACTCACAAGTTAAAAAAAACCCCAACAAACAAAAAACAACAACAGAAATAAACCAAAACAACAGCAAATAAACAAACAAGCAACAACAACAAAAACAAAACAAAAACACCAAATAACCCAAACAAACAAAAAAACTCCAAACCACCATACTAAAAATCAAAACTGAGGAATGCAGCCCTGCCATCCAGTCCAACCACAGGATATTTTGTTCTGGCAGAGCTCTGAGCAGGAAGGAGGCCCAGGAGGAGGTGGGGAGGAGGAGGTGAACATGTGAGAGACAAAAAGGAATAGAAGAGAAGCAGCACAGGAATGCTAGTATGGTCTGTGCACTTTCTTTAAAATATTTCATAAAGAAAATAAAATATTTTTGAAAAGTTTAATACACCACAATCTCTATTTCTCTTCTCTGTCTCTTCCTTATCTTCAAACAACAAGACTGCTCTTCAGCATGAGAAAACAAGCATTCACTGAAGAACAAGGACAGAAAGAGACAGGAAAACCTGGTTCCTTCAGTGGTCCCCAGCTCAAGTGACTTGTGAAGTCAGAACAGTAACTCACAAAAAAAACATCCCTTTGTTGTGCCTAGACTTTTCCACTTCAGTTAACTTCACAATGACAGTTTTGCAGTGCAAACAAATCCTGGTTGCTCATTTAAGAAAAAAAACCACACAACTTTAAAGCACCTACCAATAAGAACCAAGGCATCAGATTTGCTGACTTTAGCACCACGCCTCAAGATAAAGCAACATAGCACTCTGGCCACACAGAGCACAAACAGAGGGTCGGACTTTTACTATCATCTCTATGCCTTGCAGACACAGTGCCTCAAGCCAGGAATACATCCTTACCTTCAAATTTATTGACATCCCGAGGCCCATAATGAAGTCTCACTGGTTGATCTACTTCTGCTGGGATACTTGCAAGGAATCTGTTTGACATGTAAAGTAAACTGCCATTCTGGCTTCTCTGGTCCCATCCCCTCTTTCAATCTATACTTTTCTAAAAGATGACCTCCCTGAGAATTCTGCAGTAGTCTTGTAGCTCTTTAAAAACTCATTAAAAACACAGGAGCAGTTAAACAGACTGTCATACTTCACCTTGAGAAGAATCAAACCCCTATTCAATTGTCATTGCAGCTCATCCTTAAACTTTAAAAAACTAGCCATCTTAGTCTCAAGTGGGTAGAGGCTGCAACATCCTGTCATTGCACAACTCAGCACCATTTGTCATCCTGTCTCAAACACAGCTCTGACTGCAACTGCTTGGGACACAACTTGTCTCCTTTCTCAGTCTGGCACAGCTTGGCCAAAAAACCTGGTCACTACTCACATGCCTTGCAGTTTTCATCAACCTGTAGCTTAAGAGTTTCAAGAGCACAATACCCTGCCAGTTGTAAAAAGGGTGTCCTTGAAGGGTGTCCTCAAAAGTGAACCTTTTAAAATACAATTTTTTTTTAATATAACTGCCTATTTCATGCTTTTATTCTTTGTCTTGTTTCAGTAAGCTTTGTAAATATTTAAATGAAACAAAATAAAAACAGACCATCTCATGTTATGTTCTAGGGAAGAAATCCTACATAGAAAATACAGGAAAAGAGCTGACACAAATCTAAGAATGCTGGAAACATATATTTACATGTGTAAGTGTTCATATAAGCACACATAAAAAAAGGGAATTCACAACCAAACAGCTCCCCTGTCAACTAGACAGGGTATGTGCCATGCAACATTCACAGACCACTAAAGTTATTTCGCAGATAAACCTGCAGAGTCAGGACAGAAGGTGAAGTTATTATTTGCTTTTTAAAAAATACATGCCTTAAATTACCCACCCTAGTATCAGCTGCTTCATTTTCTAATTTAGGCAAGTGTATTGAAAAAGATAACCATCCTTTAATTTCACAGCTAATGTCCAGAAGTGAAAATTTAATTTGTCATTTCACCAAACTTCTATTGATGTTTCAGGCATACTTTTATTTCTCATTAAATGTTCCCAGGGTCTTCACCACATAATTCACTCAATTTCTAGATGTCACTGTTAAATTCTCATTTTCAAAGAGCAGTGCAAACAAACCCTCAGGACAGTTTTTTCCCCAGGATTTTTTAAAATTACTGCAATGTCATCAAATCTCTAAATACTAAACAGGCAAAATCTGAAAAACATAGTGATGAATACAGCATGGGCACCATTCTAATTTATTTCTTGTCTGTGCAAAATAGCATCAAGATGATCCACAAGCAAGAAAGGGCCACAGTGCACTCATCTGCCACACAGCTTAAGGACTATGAGGATTGTGAGGAATCCTCCTCATCTCAGTCTGGTCAGAGACCAGATGTGGCTCCACACTGATAAGGTCCATGCGCAGAGTCTGCTCCCTCCCACTTCAGCAATTCTGCATACCACACAGAGCTGCCCATGTTGCAGGAGTCAACAGGAACAACTATTTGCAAAGCCAGATACACAGTTTAGTCCTAATTCAGTTACTGAACTACTCTCTATATTCTTCAAATTCTTATTCTGTTGACAAGAAAATTATAGCAACAAATAAAGTCAATATAGACAAACTGCTGACCCTTTTCTCAAGCTCATTGAAACCATGCAGAAAATTAATACTTAATACCCTGAGGAAGCAAAAAGGAGGCAGGAGTTCTGGCTTCTCCTTGATCTTTTATTCCCATATGAAGTACAAAATAGATGTTCATGTCCTTCTGAAGTCAACCATTCCATAGTTTTCCTCTACAACCTCATTTCAGCAGCATAAGACACAAAAGAGCAATCAAAGGCTCATAGAAAAAAAGTCCTAGACCTCTTAGAAAATATGCTCCTTTTGAAGGGCAGAGAAAGAAAGCTTTATGTTAACGCCCCCCATATCACCATTTCCCTACCCTGCACATTTTAAGTAATGAGCATATACATAAAAATCACATACACAAAATATGGCCTCAACAAAGCCCCGAAAAGTCAATGGTGTATGTCCCCAAACCTTCGGATCAGATGTTTAGTGTAAGATATTTCACTGTTCAACAAGCAGAAACACACACATTTTTACATTACCTCAACAAATTTTCCCTTGCACTTGAAAGAATGCTTTTCCTACCTGATCTCTCAGTTGTTGAACAGAAGTCTGAAGGTTCAGAATTTGGTTAAAGAGAGGACTCTGCAGCACTGATTTTAATAAGCTCAGTTTCTCCTCATTTGCAACGTCACCTCGATCCCGAAGTTTTGCCTGTAACCGCTCCATGGCCTGGAGGGCCCGATGTGTATCTGTAGCAATAACCATTCCTAGTCAATAGCAGTCTAGAAACAGCCACACAAGGTAACAGGTTTATATGTAACCCTCTTTACTGTTCAAACTACAGAGAACTTGAATGGCTCTGTTTTGAACAAAAATCCCAGCCCAAACATGTCGAATGAAGCAGGAAGTCAGAGGCAGACCACAAAACAGAAGCCAACGAAAACTGTTTTGTCCATCAAGAAGTGGGTTACAAAAATGAAAGAGCCTCCATTAAAATTCAGTTACAGGAACTGTGGCTACAGTCCACTGTAAATAAATAGTGGCATAAATAGTCATAATAGAAAACATTTGTCTTTTCCACGCAAACTTTTAATTCAAGAAAAGATTAAAACAATTAAATCAAGACGACAGGCTAGAAATTAAATACACTAAACATGCGATTGTACAACTTTTGTTTTCAAATACAAAAACCCAAAGAAAACATGCATTTCTAAGCACAGTAGATAATTTTTTTAAAAACCTCTCTCAGTAGTATATACCAATGTCTCAAATCATCACACGCACTTGATTTGGCCACAAAAATACTGTGATATAAATGAAAAAAAGATTACCAATGGTTTCCAACATGTTTTCTGCTTCTCAGCTTCTATTTCAACATTGGAAAGAGACAGTAAATATTTCCCTGAAAAATAACAGAAAGGAAAAAAGGTCACATTTATAGAAATACTAAACTCTGAAGGGAAAGAAAAAAGCTTGACTTTTGAAAGCAATAAACATCAAAATAACAACCCACAAAAAACCTATCTCCACAGATAATTGAAATAACCTCAAAGGTGACCATATTCTGACTCACTTTGGTGCTCCAAACCTTCCTGAAAACTGCTTTAGGAATATCTTTGTAATATTTTTGCATTTCCATATCAAAGCTGCTGTCTGCATATTGTTGCACAACATGACCCACACTGCTTTAATCAGATGCTATGAATCATAGCTGCCACTGGTATTTTACACTGTTTCATTGCTTTGCTTTTCAGTGATTCACGAAAGACATTCCCTGTGGGATCAGTTTTCAAGCTCTGTGTTGACAATTTCAGGTTCATGAGCCACAGCACATTTTTTAGAGTTACTTTTGAAAGAAAAGTCATATAAATCACAAGGCTACAGGCTTGCAGGACTCTCACACTAGAACCTCTACTATTAACACTGGAATTGAGACTCAGGTGTGGATGATAGCTGAGTATTCATCAGCATGGGTTTCCAGGAAGGAAATTCTACACTAAGAGGAAGAAATTCTGAAATTGCTTTGCCTTTTCTTTTTTGTTGTTTTTGGGGCTTTTTAAAAACATACACCTGCAATTGCTCAGAAATTTGCAGTGATAGAACATGTTTGATGGAGATGGATAGCTGAGGAGAAGTGAGGAGTTCAAGTATCATTGCAGGTATATGAACTGTTGATCTTATCTTTCACAATAGTGCTTTTGTTTCCTTTATAGAAGAAAACAGTTAATTATAGCATCCGAACTTGAATCTGGAGAACTTAAAAACATACAGAGCTTTGATCTCTAAGCACTCAGGTAAAGTCATTTTTTTCTTGAAACTTTGGATAAAAAGAGGAAAAGGATTGATGTCGGCAGATTGCTGGATAAGACAGCCTAACAGGATCATTATTTATAGAACCTGATCATTTTGTCAAGTCTACACTGTTTGCAGTTTGTGCAGAAAAAGCAAACCAAATGGGTTTAAAATGGTTTCAAGTTCCATTAATATGACTTCCCTAGTTTCAGTATGCCTGAAGCTTCCTATCAGTTTTATTCACAGAATCACAGAATAGTTTATGTTTGAAGAGACCTTAAAGATCATCTAGTTCCAACTATACCTGGGTACTCAGAGCCCCATCCAGCCCACTACAGGAATGCAGAGTCCACAACCTCTCTGAAGACTGAATTTGAATTTAACAATTCATTGATATAGAATCACTGATCATCCTTTTTAGGACAACATACAAAATTCAAACCCCTTAAACATGACTTTGTCAAAGTAATGTTACTCTGTGATCCAAATTATGCCTTTAAATAAAAATAAGCTTTTATGAAGTATCCGTTCTCTCACTTGGCAAGGAAAATCCCAGCATGTGATTACCAGATCTTAAAAACAATCCAAATAGCTTGTATTTTCACCTTGTCACTCTACAAAACAGGACAAAATGAAGCCTATTTTACATGGGAAGGGCTGGATGAGATTATTTAAACATCATGAAGGAAGCTGACTTCCCCAAACCTTAATCACCCATAGCTTTTATTTCTAGAGTAAAAAACTACTATTACTTATATTCAGAGCCCCTATTTAAAAATAGAAGCATTTATGTCATCTCTGTAGATGTTCTCCTCAGTGGCACTGGCAATCAAAGCAGTGCTTTCCTGTTTCACTGTTCCAGTTCTTTCTCAATACCTACTCTTGGGGCTGTGTAGTGGAAGGAACCAGAGAACTGTGCAAAAAATTAGAAAAGGAGTATTTTTCAGTCATTTCATGTATCACAGCACTATATGCACAAGCACATAACATCATATGCTCAACAGATGAAACTACTCAGGGAAAATACAGGATCAGTGTTCTGCTTTAGCTCTGCAACAACCTCAAGAAGAGATGCAGCTGTAAAATGTCTCTGTTTTTTGGAGTAGCTAGATACTGCTTTAACTTAAAACTCAATTTGCCTAAAATCTCATTCTTCTTGTGCTGTTTTACAAGTGACATCACCCAGGGTCTCCAGTGTGTTCATGCAAACCTGAAGGTATGAATTCTAACAATTTATAGCAGAAGATTCTAAAAGCAGACACAAGTTCTAAACGTATCTATAGGTTGAGATTATGGTATCTAATTTGCAATGAAATGAAGTCCTTAGCTCTGCTAAGACACTCATTACATACTTTCAATTTACCTCATGCTTTAGAGAGAGGCGTGAATACTGCTCTAGTGTCATGCCAGCATCAGCAAATCCATTCTGAACTCTCCGTTTATTTCTCCTTATTTGTGTTTATATTAGCAGGGAACCCCTCCCCAGCTGGCCAGCTTAATGCTTCTGTGGACTGCAGCAATAAGCATGAGCAAGACCAAAACTCTCATCAGAATATTTTCCCTCAGATACCTCCTCTGAGGCAGACACAATGCATTGAGGCACCAGCATTGCAGGCCAAGATGACCCCTGTTCGCTCCACCTGCACTCTGAAATAGCAAAAAGCCACGTGACTGCTCCTGCTGTGCCACATCCACGCTAACAAGTGGGATCTGTCAGCACCAGCTTAGTGGCACATTAACATAGTGGAAGTACTGGAGAAGCAACCACACATCTGTCCAAAATGCACTGCAGAGACATATCCATAAACACCACCACCCACTACAGGACACCCTGGCCTTTAAACCAGCTTGCTTCTAGGTATTTTAGCAATAATACCCTAGTGAGAAGTAGAGTGGCATGCATGATTACATGTTGAAAGGGCTAATAGTGAATATTTTTATAATGGCATCATAGATTTCTAGATGCACAGTGGGAAGTTTCGTTCTGATCTTCTCATTTTGCAGTTTCATGGCAGTCTGTATCACAGGAACCTGAAGCCAAAACCAGCCCTTCTATACATGATACAACAATCTTCATACCTCAAAGAGCTTACTAGCTTAGCACAAAGTAGATTTAACTATTTTTGTATTTCAGTGCTGAAGTTCATTAACCTCTTCACAGTAATAAGAAAACAGGCTGTCTGAGTTAAGACTTTATTGGTAAATTGAAGAAATACTGTTAAGCAAACAGCAAGTTAAATTTACTTTCAAGTTCTAAAGACACAGGTAGCTGGAAGCTGTGACTTAAACAAAAACAAACAAACAGCCAAACAAACCAAAAAGAAAAAAAAAAAAAAAAAAAGGAAAAAATCTCAAGCCTCATCATCTTCTCTTTTTCCTTCTGTGTTAGAACATTAGAATGGACAACACAGGTAATTTTAGAAAGGTATGTGGTGACAAAGGTGCCATATTCTCTCCAAGAATAAATGACAGTTAAAGATGATCCCTTTCAAGTTTGTACTTCTGAAATGTGATTCTTCTCACGCTAATGAACAAAAATGTGTTATATACACATTTTGCCACTCTTTATGCTACCCTTCTTTGACAACATTGGTTGCCAGAAAACAGCTGGCATGTTGCAACTCTGGTTTCTTTCTGTCCACTTCTGAAACACTAAATACACAGGCAGCAAAATTTTTTAGAAAGTCCAAAATTTATTTGATCACCTCCTTTCCACTGCAATCACAGAAGGCATTTAGCTAAACAGACAAAAGATTCACAAAAATAGAAAGATGACCCATTTCCATTGATCATTCTTTCACACCTGATTAGTTTCTACAAGGAAACCTACTCCACCTACTATTTTGCAAAGCCATTTCAGATAATACCTTGGAAGCTAATGCTCATAGCACTGGATTAGGAAACATGAAATGCCAAAGATAGAAAACACAGTAATAGGCTTTCCCTGTAGCTCCTGCATTACTTGAAGCGCTCTGAGAATACAGAGGAAATGCCTATCTTAAGAGTGATCTCTAGGCCCAAACTTTGGCTTGGAGTTGCATGAGATTAAAATTAAATCTATTTCAATTAAGCAGCAAGGTGACCACAACATGCATTTTTTAGCTGCTAAAAAGAGTATTTTGAAACTGCTAATCCAACAATTTGGCCTGGATTTGTCTGTGCTAGAGATATCCTTTAGTACTTGATTTTTATCCCATATCATCTTCCTCCCCAGTTCTCTGGCTATCACTCAAATAGGCATATTGCATTAGCACTGTGTGGTGCAGGAATGGAAACAAAACCACGCAGGAAGTGGGAGATACTAATTACTGCTAAAGTTTCTGCTTTGCCTGCAGATTCTAAGAGTTCTTCCATTTTTCCCAGTTAGCTCTTGAATGCTGGCTACTACCAGGAGGAGAACTAACGTGGTCAAAATTAAGGCAGGGGAAACTATTCACAGTAAATAGAAAGATCTCATGCTTTTCTACATATTTTTTCTAGGTATTTTTCCACTGTCACAAATGCAATTTTGCTGCTGCATACAGCACTTTCTTAAGCACACAAAAGGTGTGAAAATAAATGCCAGAGTGCAATGACCAACAGGGAAAAGAGAATAAACAAAAAGTGGACAGGAAGAAAGAAGGGGAAAAAAGGCTAGCCTACCATTTTATTGACAGGATGCAAGCTTGCCAAATTAACATCAACCACTTGTTTACATCAGCCAAGAGACTCTAGACTGAGGACTTCTGGATGACAAAAGAGAGAACGGATTCAAATTTAAGGATTTAATACAAGCAAAATTAATGTGCACTGTTCCACAAGGAACAAAGCAGAGTTTCACCAACTACCTGGAATGTAACAAGCAAGCAAGAGATGCCTGGCATTTACATTTAAAAGCTATGCTAATGAAAATTGTTCTGAAACATTCAAAGCAGAAATAAAAAGGCAGTACTGCACAGCTTATATTAAGACTAAGCACTTTGAAAGGACATTACTAGCCTCTTGAAATTTAGCAAAATGTTAAATGCATCAAAAATAGAGAGATGTAGTGGCTCTGTATGTTGAAGAGAAGTTCTGTGATAGAGCTGAACAGCATCATGTACTTTGAATAAACTATGAAAACAGGATTTTGAACATTCAACTACCTTTAGCCTTCTGTACACATCACACTAATATATTAAAGAAACTTAAAAATGCCACGAACTGGCAATCTGTTCACTGTGTATAATTAATAATGTTCTGTAACACTGTAAGAAGACCTACATCAGCATAAGATATAACATCCATGTTAACTGACATTCAACTAATAATTGCATCTGGGAAATGGGCCTAATTTATCCATAATGATTTCACCTACTGATAAATGTGTATGATATAGTGTATTCAAAAGCGATTTGTAAAGACCATTCCAAAAACAACAACATAGGGTGCTTCTGGTGGGATTTGTTTGGGAGTTTTTTGTTAATGAAACAAACAGATCATCTTTTACAAAAAAGTATTTTTTCAGTAAATATCTTAAATTAAGATCAATTGGAATCCGTCTACATCAGCTTCAGAAGCCGAAAAGCAACTTTTTAGCATATGCAGAATATATGGGACACTAGGTATACTGAATTAATGAAATACAGGTATGGTTAATATTACCTCTTTACGTTTTCAAGCATAGGCAATTGATTACCATATTCATTAAATTCAATTAAACCTGATGAAGCATAGATGTTACAGCAGTTGCACCTCAATGTATACTGGATTCTTCACAGAGGTGAAAACAGCATACATAAATGAATAAATACAAAGCCTCTCTGAACAGCTGCCAGTAAGCATCAACAAAGAGTCACCAAGTTCCCTACAAACTGAAAATGTAAATTTCTCTTTGTGTATTGTGACAATAACAAGTGACTTATACAGAAAATCATAACACTGTGTAACAAGACCACTGTGCAAGGGATCTCAGATGCAAGGACAGGGTCTGAAAAGCCTATAAAAGAAATACTTTAATATTGCCTAGGCAAAAATAGCATATTTTTGTATTGACTTGTTGAGAACACCAGCAGTGAAACAAAACTATCCTCATCAATGATGATACAGTATCCTGCCAGCATGGCATTGTATTAGCCAAAAGTGCTTCACCAGAATGCTCAAATATAAAGCCAATTAGAAAATGTACTGGGCGCACTTCACAGAATTTTAGAATTTTTTTATGTGAAACATGGAGCAGAGATTTAAAAGGTCTTTAAAATGGTCCGCAATATACTGAATAAAATATTACTTGTTAAAACCATCTACAGCTATCTGCATGACTGAGAAGCTGTAAGGCATTCCCCTCTGAAGAATTCACAGACCAGGACCAGGTGGAACAAAAAGATCATCCATTAGTATGTAAGTAGCGCAGTTCTCTTTCCCTAGTGCTGATACTGATCTAACTTTCCTCATGCGAAGAGGGGAGAATGTATCCAGTTCCTAGTGAAAAGCTTCTTCAAAGCACTAAGGATACCATTAGGAACACCAGGTTAATCACTAAATGTTACATGCATGTTACTGTTAACAAGATAGGAGAGATAAAAATAAGCAAGCTAAAAATGCATAACAATAAAGAAAATTGATGTTCTCTGTCTAAAAAATCCTCCTTGTTAAGGTATGTCCTTAGATATTTTCCACTTGCATTCTTTTCTCCTAGTGTTCCAATTACTTTCAATTTCCACAGAAGCATCAAGTAACACGCCCAAAAACTATTTTACCACTTTCCAGTTTCCTTTTCCAGTTTAGATTCTTCCCTACGAACCAGTCGCTGTTATCTTGTAAAACGCAGTGGCGATATGGAAACCACAAGACATCACACAATAGAACTTCTGCTACTGCAGAATTCAGACCCTTCCGCTTGATTTCAGTAAATCACTGCTCTCCTACAGCGACAGACTCCTGACACCCCCTCTGGCACCAAAGCAAGTAAGGACGTTTTCTATCCAACAGTTTATAGTGAGAAAAATCTTCTACACGTATTAAGACACAAAAATACAACTGGACGAGGCAGTGTTTACAAAAGCAAACGACAAGGAAAAGGAAACAAAAATAAAACCACAACATTTCTCAGCCAAGTGGCAAATCAAATTTGTTAAGTGCTGTACACGGAGTTCAAAAGGTCGGCTTTGTGAGTTTTTCTTTTTCTTTCCTCTTCCTACTCTTTCCAGTAACTTAGGGAGGTGCTGGCAGCAAGGAGGGACACGAGAAACGATCCATCCCTTTTCTTTGCGCACCCAAACTCATCAAAGGGTACAACCGCGGGCGCCCCTCGCCCTCCGCTTCCACCCAGCCAAACCCGTTACGTTTAAACGCGCACGGGGAAGCGGCTGGAGCGCTACAGCGGGGCCGGACCTGCGGGGAGCGCCGATATCAGCACGGTAACAGGTACCAGTCCCGAGAAGCCGCGGCCGCCGCCCCGTCTGGAGCCGGAGGACACCGCCAGTGTCGCCGGGGCCTCCGGTCCGGCTCTGGCTCCCAGCGAGTGTCAGCGCCGGAGCCGCCGCCGCCCACAAGTGCCGGGCGAGGGCCGCGGCCGCCCGCAAGGTCTGTGGCAACGGCGACAGATGAGGACACCTCCTCCCGTCACGAAACACTCGCAGGGGGTGAAAACGGAATGCGCGAACGGGCAGCAGGGCTCCCTGAGGATGTGAGGGGAGGTTCGGCTTTTGTTTACGTGAGGACAACGCTCCGCCAGGCCGCCCGAGCCGCGGGCCGCCCGCCGCAGGCCGGAGCCCCGACCCAGCCCGACTCCCACAGCCGCTCTCACCGCCCGCGGCCGGCTGGGGGCGAGAAAAGGGGGATGTGCCGGGACACAGTAACAGGCTCAGCCCTCCCGCCCGCAGCTCCACGGCCTCTCTCCTCCTCCAGCCCCCCCGGCAAAGCCCGTCGGATCAAATGGACAATAATAAATAAAACTTGGAGAGACAAACGCGTTTTAAAAGGCCGTTCAAACTCCAGCGACGCGGCGGGCCCTCCCCGGCCCGCATCCCCACCCTCCCCGGCCCGCATCCCCACAGAACGACGCGGGCCAGCTCGCCCCGCTCCCCGCCGCCCGGCCCAGCACCCTGCTTACCCCAGCGGCTCGGTGGGCCCCGCCGCCCGGCCCCGCTCTCCGCCCTTCCCGCCCCCGAGTAGCGGCGCTGAGCGAGCCGCGCCGTGGGGGCAGCGCGCTCGGGCACGCCCCGGCGGCCTGAAACCTAATCCTGCCCCGCCGCCCCCCCGGGCCGCCGCAGCACCCCCCTCCCGCGGGTCTCACCGGGGAGGGCTGGGGCGGCCGCCCGCAGCGACGGTGGGCGGGGGTATCCAGGGGATTGCGGGGCACGCTTGGGGGTCTCGGCCCCGTCTCTCCCGGCCTGTCGCGTCGCGGCCCTTCCCACAAAGTTTGTCTCCCCGCGGCTGCCGGAGTGCACGCCTTGCCGAGATGAGACGGGGGAGCCGGGCTGCCCCTGTTTACCCCCCCGGTTCGCACGTGAAGTGAAGGCGGCGGCAGGCTGGCCCTTGCCTCTCTCCGGTGGTGCGGTGCCGCCTGAGGCCGGGCCTGGCTCCGCTTGCTGCCAGCCCGGCCATCGGCCATACCCCTTCTGGTGGAACAAGATGAGCCTGGCCTGGAAGGGAGGAAAATAGGAAATGTTTGGAAATGTTAAAAAAAATTAAAATGCCAAGATCAACAAACAACACATGATGAAGTTAGACAAAATTATTTATAAGGTCACAGAGTTAACGAAGGGATGGCTTTTCCCTCGATGCAGCGGCTGGTTGGTGTGTTAACTAAAATTTTGTAAGGAAGGTGCTGTGGCTTTCATATATATATGTCTAAGAATAAAGCACATAATGCAGAGGTGTTTGCAAAAAACCCGCAAAACATAAGTTCAGCTAAAGGTGTAATTGTTTTGCTGTTTGTTCACTTCTAGCAAATGTCATCAGGGTCACGGCTTCACCTTTTCCTTTACAAAAGATAATTTTTTGGTGTAGATGCTCTCAGGCGGCTCAACTGAGGTAAACCCCCTGCAGAGGGAGATGGACCCCGGCTGTCCACCAGGCATGTTGACTCTGAATCTGCAGAAGCTCCGTGAACATTTTGTCTGCTTGCCTTCTGTCTTGGTTCGGTTCTTTTTCCAAACAGATTTTAATCTTAAGTGTCGTCATATTCAGGGGGGAGGGGGTGGAAGTGTTTGGTTGTTGGCTTGGTTTTTTGGGTTTTTTTTGGTCACACAAACTTTTTAAGGAAACCTAATGTTATGAAGATAGAATGGAATACTGCCCTATCTATTTTCAAGAGTATCAATAAATGCAATCCCACTACAAAAACTTTAATTAGCAGGACACTTAACAGGTAAACTTTAAGAAACCCAGCCCTTTGTACATTTTTAATTTTATTTAGAAAACTGAATTCTGAAAAAATTTGAATCACTAAACAATATTTCTCTTGCTTGCTCTTGTTACAGCTGGTGGATTGAAAAACTCCAAATGATTAGCTGCCTTTTCCTCTGCTGAATACTGAAATATGCATTTAATTACACCTTTTTAACAATAGTTCTTCCACTTTTTAACTAAGAAAAGTAATTCTTTTCCCTTGTTCCCTTGTTGTCTGGCATATGCTGGTAAGCATATTGCTTTTTAACCAAACAGAGGCTCTGCTATAGCTAGGACATTGAATGCTCTATAACTGTCCTACCAACTTTGTGTGTTACATGAGCCTTTATTAAATCCAGAATAAAGTCTTAAAAATAAGTTACAGTTTGTTTCCATGTATCATTGTTCAATGAATAAGCCACAGTTGATTTGATAAGTACAAAATGAGACAGCTATTGTAATTTTTTCCTGTTGCTCAGGCTTTAACCATGGCATACAACTGAAACAAAATACAGTGATTCTATTAAGTCTGTTTGGACAAAAAACTGGTCAAAATTAGGTGCAACAGGACTCCTGATGTACAACAGCATTACTTGCATAATACTTCTTCCTGGTGCAATTTGGTTTTGTATGGGATATACCTTTCAGAAGTTTTTTAACATACAGGCTGCTATTTTCAAGTAGAAATACATTTTAAATTATATTCAGATTTTGTCAAGTCCTTGGAGTATATATTAAGTAGATGATAGTTACTGAAGTTCAGAACATTGGGCTACCTTAGGCCTTGCCTGTATTGAAAATATTTGCATGAGTATAATTATGCCAGCATAGCTGTACACACAAACTGAGCCCTCTCAGTGAACATACAACCCTGCATACAATAAACATAAAACTGTAATGGGAATTTGTAACACAGTAACCTAGTGAGCTCTTGTCCACAGTAGCTGATGCCTCTGATGAAGAGCCATGCAGGCACAGTTCTAGCATACAGCAAAACAAATTGTTAGGGTTTGGAGTACACACCTGGTCTTGTGGATATAACTGGTATTAGCTTTAGAAAGTTAACTTGAAAGACATCAGCAATTCATATTTACTTATTTCTTCCTTTTGTTTTAAAATAAGACCTCTTCAGCCCCTTCTTAGAAAAAGAGGGTCACAAAGTATTAATAATTTCCATAGTGTGGGTTACATTATGTACAGTGACACACCATGTTTTAAGTTATGTCATGGCTTTGTTACTGTAAGGAGTGTGGCCACTGTTGTTGTGCAGTCTTGAGAGATCCTTAAAATATGAAAAAGAGAATCTACTTTGTATTTCAAGGCTAAATGTCTTAACTAACTACAAATACTTGTTATATCTACACATATTTATTCAAGTGATTTTAAATAAAAATTGCAAGCAGTTTTTTAAATCCTAAGCTTTTATCAAAAGACTGCTATGACTACAAAACCATAACAAAATATTCTGTCCAAAAGGTCTCTTAAGGAAAAGGTGAAGAGGGTCTAAAGAAACCCTCATTTTATCTTCTCTAGTATTAACATCCTGATATATTTCATTTCTCAGGTCAATTTATAATATACTCATGGTCAAAGTATCAATATTGGATGAGATGTCTGCCTTGCTGATTTACTTATATAAATAAAATATTGATATTAATGATCTGCTGCTTAGATTTATTAGAAGACATGAAGGAGAAGTAAACTCAGAAAAAAAGTGTGCACAGAAATAACAGGGTCACCAGAAACAAGGCTGTGTGTCCATTAAATCATTCATTAGGCTGCTGTTGGGGATGCAGCCTTTTAAAATAGTAATGGGAACAGGATCTAGGCAATGAAATGAGGCCGATTCTGCTCTGAGTCACAAGTACTGACTTCACTGTGAGAAGATATTGCCTATGAAACATATTTGATGACATTTATGGCACAGATCTATTTATTCCCTAACAAAAGAAAGTATTCATAACAGTAATTGTTTAGTTTCACCGCTCTGGGTATCATATTTGGTATGGGCATTGTTATTGCCTGCCCCACTGCAGAATGGGTAGAATATATATTTTAGGGACCAAGAAGAATCCTGTCAGGAAGGACTCAGGATTATTTATATGTTTTATATTTATGCTTGAAATATTCCATTCCTGAACTTAGAATAAAACATGAAAAGAGACCAAGAAACACTTTTCATAAGTACTACCTTGATTAAAAATTGGATACGTTTCTGCTTTTACAGCCTTACTCTTCAATATGACAGCATAATTTTCTTAATGTATATTCATATATATATGCATACATAGACACAATATTATACTTTTCATTATAGCATTTGCTCAAATTTTAAGTTAAAAAACCTACTAGTTGCCATCTTCCTTTTTAGAGAAGGGTAATAACTTATTTTATAAATTTTATTCTCAGCTATGTAAAGCAAAAGTAATCCATTGCATTAAGTGGAATTAAGCTGTAGAAAACCAATCTGAGATCAAAGGTAACTATGATCCTAATTGCTATAGCTGCTAATCTAAATATATTAAGTATGTGGTTATGCATTTTGTCCTTATCCAAATAAGAATGGATCACCATCTTTTTTTCATGGAGCTCTTTAGAGTAGAATAAGTTATACTAGCAGAAGCACACATTATTAGATATAACACTCTTCTCATCATCTCAATGTAAAAGTTACACTTCAAAAGTCAGATGGTGTAACTATGCAGTTACTTCTATTACAGGAGGTAACACCATGTATGTAGTTACACAGAGTTAAAATTGGGCACTTTCTCTTCATGTTTGAAATTTACACAGTTTTTGGATTATTATGCTAGCAAGCAGCAAATATTAGTTTCACTTACTGAAGCATGCATGTTGGCAAGAATGGTGCATAGATTTACATTTTAAAGGTTCTTTGGGAAATTGTCCTCCCTGGGGGCATACTTCGTAACTGTTATGATTGCTATTGGAGGCTACACATATGCGCAGAAGGGAAAGTATGCTCCGTAAGGTAAAACAGAGTAAAAAAGTCACAAAAGGTATGTTAATTATTTATAACTACAAAACAAAATACTTGAAATTATGACAAATTAAAAGAGCATTTATTTACACACAAACAGGATTTTTTAAAGCCACAGGCCTTGCTCACAGCAGAGAAGTGAAGCCAAATAAGTGACAAAGAATATTAACCTTATCATAAATTCTCCAGACACATAATACCTACAAGGAGTGTCTGGTTTCATCAGATTATGGCTTTTTTTTTTTTTTTTTTAAATGTTGTATTTTGCTAGAGATTTCCATATATTTGACAGACTCTACTCTCAGACAACCTAATTTTAAAAGTTTTTTTCAGAAGTCCCTCAAGGGACGTAGTCAGAGCAACATGTGATCTGGGTATGCTTGTCAATGCAACAGTTGTTCCAGTATTTGAAAAGACAAGGCAGTATCTCATTAGCAATTCTTGTGTTAGGAAAAACAGGAGCTCCTGCATGACACTTCCTTTAGTTCTAAAAAATTCAGAATGAAAGGAACCTGACCTGACTAGTTCAGGAGTTTATGTACAGATGAATTGACAAAACTAAAGGAAAGCACAGCAATATGTGTAGAATGATTTGTTGTATGGCTCTGCAATTTATCACTGTCCGAATAGTAATTGCCTCCATATGCACTACTTAGCTAATCAATGTATCTGATATCTTGCCCTGTGCAGTGTATGATGCAGATTACATGTAAGAGTACACATTGTCTTCAAGTCTCTGCTTCTGATCCAAATGTGAAATTGGAGAAGTATTTTGCTCTCAGTGATTTTCAGAGTTAAAATCTTAGGAAAAAGTACATCTCTGAATTGGCAGTCTTAGGACTTTTGTTCACAAAAACATTCATGATATTACCCATTTTGGATGAATAGTTCCCTACCTACCAAACCATCAAAATGGTATCAACTCACTACACTGTCCCAGCCATGGACCTGTATTAGAGCTGTAGCCTGTTTGAGAGGGCAATGAAGTTTTACAGATAGCTTTGCCAAGGCACTGTGTGTACACAGAGACCATGCAACCAACCTCGTTCCATTGCTTTTCCAAGGGATCTGATTCCACGTGACTCTGTATGTTCTTAGTTTTAACTTACATGTAGAGAAGAGGCAGAAATGTACGTCTGTGTCCTTTTATCTTGTTTATGATGTAGGTGAACTTTGGGTTGGGACTAATTACTGCTATTAGTATTACCGCTGTTATTAACCGCCTTTAGTACCATTAGACCATAGTTGCATTGAAAATGTGATTATTACAGACTAGGAATTACAGCATGGTGTTTGTATCAGTACAGAGAGTCCAAAATCCAAACATGCAAAGAATATATCCATCTGCCTGTGAACTTGAAAACTACATATTGCTCATTCGCATCAGCCCAGTCACTTATGGATGGCCAGTGACA
Organism: Aphelocoma coerulescens; assembly: GCF_041296385.1. Classification (NCBI taxonomy): domain Eukaryota; kingdom Metazoa; phylum Chordata; class Aves; order Passeriformes; family Corvidae; genus Aphelocoma; species Aphelocoma coerulescens. The sequence continues at coordinate 31,211,358 of NW_027184085.1, forward strand.
TCTCCAAAGAAGGCTACTCCACTATTTTGAAGAAGCTATCCAGGAAAAAGGCTTTAATAGCTATTATACCTGTCCTTCCATACCAAAGGTATTTTATTTAGCAGGATTAGCACCTGTAAAAACAAGAAGAGTGGAGGAAAATTTTCTGTTATTGAAAGTATGTCCTATTAAGCCAGCTGGATGTAAGGAGGAAACTTTTGATGCATTGTGCTACAGACTATTTGCCCAGATATGAGTGGGCATGTTTGTAATTGGCTGAGTTTCTGGGGTCTCAGTCAGGTTCACTGATGTAAATTCCTTAGGATTTGTTTGATTCTTTGAAGGTCTTTTCTTCCTCGGTTCGTACTCAAGTGCTGTAAAGTTCACCATTCCTACAAGCCACAAGAAAGTACTAAGAAAACGATGAAAAAACACAGAGAGAAAAGAGATTTCAGCAGACCAGAAGATGTAAAAAAGTTGGCATTTCTGGAATAAGCTCATTTATACAAGTATCTGACAAATGAAAGTTTCATTTTAAGTTTGTTCTTAAATAGGAATTTAACACTAAGTGAAAGTCATTTTAGCAAATGGAGCAAATTTAAATTTAGTCCAACTGCAACATTAAAAAGCTCTGTTAGAGCAGGAAACTAATTCAGTAAATGCCTTTTTTCTGTTAAAGTCCACTTTGATTTAGGTCAGCTGCTTGTCTTATAGAGAAGGGTTCTTCTCATAGTGGTATTGTCATAAGGAGCTCTTAAAAACTTTGATATGAAACAAGCAAATTTGCCCTCAGCTGGTCAGTAAGTGCCAGAAACTTCCATTATACATAAAAATAAGAATCAATACTCCATCTAAACTCACAGTAGTAAGTGGAATCCCTCATTTTCAGGAGTTAAGTATCACAACCTTGTATGCAAAAAATAGTTTGTTCTCTAGCTAGATGGTGTAGCCACTGTCATTAGCTAAGTACAATTTTTTTTGTTTTCTCCAGCCTTTTAAGGATTCATACAGTGTGCAGAGCACAGGACAAGGTCTCAAGGCTGTAATAAGCTTCCTCCAGTTTTATGACTTGAGACAACATTTAGTCCCCACCCAGTCAGAATCTCAGAGTATGTTATGCAAAAACTGGCTCAGATGAGCTGCCATTTGTTTTTTTCATTATACGGGTGTCCTTTATTTTTTGTTGCCAAGGGACAAACCTAGAGGAAATGGATTTAACAACTGCAAAGTGATGAATTTCAAAGCTTCTGTTAATAATATTTGAACTCTGAATCTAATTTATACGTAGTAGGAATGAATAATAGTAATGTCATTTCCAAAAATAAAATTAAATAACTAAGTAAAAATCACTCTTTCCCTCTCATGCTCTTCTCTTTCATATCCCTATTATTTGGGTACTTGAGCTTTGAAAAACAGAACTATAAATGCCCAGGCAACTACAGAAACATATGAAGGTAAGGAAAACAGAAATATTGAACCTAGTCTGTCTCATAATCCAGTATTGCCTTAGCATACCCAGACCTTCTTGAACGTGAGGAATGAAAATTGCACAATGCACACTTGTTTGTAAATGCTACTCAAACAGCAGAGAGGAGCTGCTTCAGACAGCAAGAGAAATGTTTCTACACCTCCTGATCCCTGTTGTATGTTTTTCAATAGGAAAGACTTGACAAGAGAAACAGAAGTGAAGCCAGCATCAGGAGAAAAATGCTTGTAGTTTTTAGGACTGCTGTCTGCATAAACTAGCTGTATACAAAGTTAGACCCTCTAGTTTCTATATAACCCCCTGCCCAGCAAGACAGAGTGCATCATCACACTCATGAGGCTACAGTCAGCCTTTCTCCCTCCCTCCTGCAGTCATTAAATTTGTTCTCCTTTTGTAGAATCTAATACATGACAACTCACAAGGACTTAATTGCAAGAACATTTCTGGGGCTTTCAGACATCCATGCTTGCAAGGTCACCCTTACTGCAGATGTCTTCTACAGGTGCTTTTTGTTATAATGCCACTGTCCATTCCACTGTAGTGAAATAAATGATGGACCTGGGTATAAAAACTATCCTTAGAAAAGTTAGAGAGAAACAGTTCTTACAGAATTAATTCAAGTTGGAGAGATTCAAGAGTCTTTCTTCAGATCTGTGTGAGTACCTAGAGAAGGCTACCAGTATTGCTACACCCAGTACCTAGCCCCATCCAGGTCTGCTGCCTGAGAGCCACCAACATTGTATTTGGGAAATCTAATTTACCTAGGTGAGTCCATTTTTGTTTCCTAATATATTTCTGGTCTACCCTCAGGTAAGTCCTGCTAGAATTCATAAACTAGGTGTTTTTCTATCTGATTTTGGAGACTGTACCCAGACTTCTCTGCTAGAAAATACCTTCCTGTGGAGGTACCACAAGGACCAAAGGGAATCCTGTGTCTCCATTTTTGAGAAAGAAATTGGCATACAGGCATATGAATTGAGATCCCTCTTGGAAGGGATTTAAATTTACATTTCTTGAAAAAAACCCCTGTGTTATCCTCACTATTAGTATGCTGAGTTGGGCACAGTCCATGCCTTTGACACCAAGACTGTTTCATCTCATCCTCCTCATACATGGCATTATTGACATCTAAACCCAAAAGTCTTTCACCTAAATCCCTCCAGGAATGTCATAGTAAAGTCCTTGATCAAGAGAGCCTTCAGTCCTACTAAGGGGAGGAAATAAAATTGGTAGAGTCTGCTACAATCCAGCTGGAGAGTCTGCCCGTGAAACTACTCTGTATATATGTAGATGTCTCTACACAAAAAGGAACAAGCCTTTGTTTCAGGGATGAAATAACCAGAAAATATTGCAATCTATAAATATGAAGTAATAGGAAATCCCTCAGCCCAGCAAGTGAGAAAGATTTGAATATCCTTGTCTTATGTTCTTCCTTGCTAAGGCAGCTTTAGGGCCAGTATCATTTTCTAAGAAAAATGGTGTCTGCCTATACCTCAGTGTTTCCATGAAGGCCTTGAAAGCCACAGCAAGGTCATAGGTATCTAACTTACTTGCAAACTTTTAAGAAACTGGATCAATCATATTTTCTTTGGATCCAGATTTACATTCATTACCTTGGTTTTTGTCTCAGGAAAATCCAAATGGTCTCTTATTTCATGCTATGCTTTCAGGTCTGGGAACATGAGCTTAGCTCAGCTGGGTAGAGTATGGTGCTAATAACACCAAGGTTGTGGGTTTGATCCCAGTATGGGCCATTCACTTACCAGTTGGACTTGATGATCCTCGTGGGTCCCATCCAACTCAGAGTATTTTGTTATTAGTTACAAAGTAACATCTTTAGCATGTTTATTTGATTTTTTGTATAAATTTTCTTTAGAAAATCCTTGAAATTATTTAACAGGAAAATTCATATGCTGAATAGTGTAATAAGACTTATTTTGCCTCTCCAATTTTATTCAAAAATTGTATTTTTATCCCCAGTTATAAACAGTTTTGATAAAAAATACCAGTTTTGCCTTCTGACTCTCAGCTGTCTCAGGCTTTCATTAAGCCATAAGCATCAACAGTCTGATTGTGGCTTGTGTACCAAGTACAGCAGTGACAGGCATGCCTTGCTTGTAAGTGTACTTTTCTTACAAGAGTGGCAAAGCAATAAGTGATTTTTCAACCTTGATGAGATATTTGAGAAATCCAATTTCCTGTGGGAACAAAAGTGCCTGCTAATTCAGAGGTACTGAAGGCACTTGCTAAAACTGGGGCATGGGGTGAAATGCAAACTCTAAGTAATGTGAACATCTCTTAAAACTCTGTGAGCATTTCCCCAATGAGTGAAATAATAAATCTGATAGATTTTTGGCATAGATGCTTGAAAGACTTAAAAAAAAATAGATTTATACTTCAAATTAATTTGGCAGATGGGTCCAAGAAAGGTTTCTTAATTTCTAGTCAAAATTTTTTAAAAAATCAGATGGACACCCAAGATAAACTAAAAGAATATTCGAGGAATACGTTTATCAAGTGTCAGATGAAGTGGGGCATATAATGTTATTAAGTATCCATCACTGAAACTTGCTGCACTTATTAAAAGTCCATAGGGCAGGAAAGAATTCAGGTCCCTAGTAGTTTCTCTGCAGAGTTCGCCTCCATGGTGGTTCAAGCTGCCACTGGGATCAGTCCTGACTCCTTGTTGCTACTTAGCACTTCAGATATGCCAGCATGTCACAATACACTGCTTTGCAGGGTCAGAGCCTAGCTTCAGGTATTCAGAGATGGCTGAGGTACTGGAAACATTAGATACACATTAGTGCATCTTCAAGCCTGCCAGAGTTCAAGAATCGTTTGGAGAATGCTCTCAGGGATATGTTGTGGCTCTTGGGGATGTCCTCTGCAGGGCTAAAAGTTGGACTTGATTATCCTTGTGGGTACCTCCCAACTCAAGATATTCTATGATTATATAATTCTATGACTCAGCTAATTTGCTCTGGGCAATGGAGCATTTTGGCTGAGGTAGACATTGTGCAAATGTAATCATCCTGCTCCTGACACCCATGTGGTTGCATAATGTAAACACAACTATGAAATATACACTGCAAGGAATGAAAAATTCACATCAATGTTTTACAATACTGTAAATTACAGACAATGTTTGTAGTGAAAATTGTTGAAATTGTAGATGCACAAGTTAGTTGACTGGGGCAACATTTTTTCACAATAGATGCAGTAATATTTACTTCAGTCTATGCATACAGGAAGCCAGCAGTGACTGGCTTGAGGGACACTATAGAGCAGAAAATGGGATAAAAAGGGAAAGTGGAAAACAAAAGTTCATGACCTCTTCCACTGCAAGTACTAGGTTCATGAAATGAAACTGAAAGTCATGACTTCTCTAGGCAGCTTGTTGTAGTGTCTTATCATCCTCATAAATAATTTATTCCTTATGCCCAACCAAAATTTCACTACAGGCCCTGTTAAAAAGTCTCTTTCTATCTTTCCTATCAACTCTACTTTTAGTACTGGAAGGCTGCACTAGGAGCCTTCTCTTCTCCACGATGAACAATCACCATTCACTCAGGCTTTCTTCAGAAGGAAGGTGTTCCAGCCCTTTGATCAATTTTGTGGCCCTCCTCTGGACCCACTATTACAGATCTAAAATCTGACACCCCAGATTACAGAAAAAGTTGGGCTGTCTTGCCTAAGATGACCTTCCCAGCATCAGTGATTTGACAAATTCATGCTGGAACCCTTGTTTTGACTACTGAAAGTCCTTCAAAGGTGGTTTTCAAGTCTACTGTCATAAAGTACGTGGTAGGTTTGGCCACAGGTGGCAAAATTTTCCAATACATAAGGCATGTGATGGAAAAATTATTACTTTAAATATTTAAATGCTATATCTACTTGCATGAAAAGTTTCTAAAAGCATCTGTAACAACTTACTACTATTCTCACTTTTGTCTCCTTGTAAAGAGAGCAAGCTCTGTCTCAATATGATTATAGCTGGAAAATAAAAGGTAAGCTCTGGGTCTGTTTAGGAGTACTAAAGTCTCATTTTCAAATATTTAGGCTTTCTAGTTACAGCAGCATTTCCATAATACCTTAAATAAATTCAGTATTTGATATTCACCCTGAATATCAGTTTTGTTTTTCAGTTACCACAGCCTTAGGCATTACGAAATTATATGTAAGGATTATTTTGTACTGAAAATTATAAAAAAGAATGTAATTCTCACAAATTAACACTGCAAAAGAACTATGTTTTTAACTAATATTTGTGAAGTACTTAGTTGGATGGCTCCAACTAAAAGCTGGTTTTCATAGTGTTACTATCTATAGGAAGAACAAATCAGTCTTTTAAATACCTTTTCAAATACTCTTTTAAACACTTTAAAAATAATAACCATTTAATATAAATTAGCTTATATTCCTAATGCCTTGTTCTAATGCTACAATGAGACCATGTGATGTCAAGATGTTTAGATTGGGCCAGCGTGCTTGTAATTCATTGTAGTTTTAGAAAGCTGCACATCATACAGGGAAAGCATTTAACATGGCTATTGGTTAGCAGTTTCTCTGGGCAAACTCATTGAGTTGTGTATCCGTATAAAGACCAAAGCATACAAGGATTTATTGAATGTGGTTATGATGTTTAAATTAAAATAATATAAGATCTTCACACATTCAAAATATCCTCACATTTAAAGCTACTGATAATCAACTTCCCAACTTAGGAAGGATGTTGAGATAACTCGAATGCATCCAAAGAAGGGCAAAAAGGCTGATGAAGGGTGTAGAACACAAGCCCTGTAAGAAGAGGCTGATGGAGCTGGGGTTATTTAGCCTGGAGAAGAGGAGGCTCAGGGGAGACCTTATCACTCTCTACAACTGCCTGAAAGGAGGCTGTAGCCAGGTGGGGGTTGGGCTCTTCTCCCAGGCACCTACTGACAGAATGAGAGGACACAGCCTTAAGCTGCACCAGGGAAAGTTTAGACTGGACTTTATGAAAAAAATCTTCACAGAAAGGTGACTGGCCATTGAAATGAGCTGCCCAGGGCGGTGGTGGAGTCACTGTCCCTGGAGGTGTTAAAGAAAAAGACTGGATGTGGCACTCAGTGCCATGGTTTAGTTGATAAAGTGGTGTTAGGTCATAGGTTGGATTCGATGATCTCAGAGGTCTTTTCCAACCTAGTTAATGCTCTGATTCTGTGATTCTATGATATCTCTCAACATTTTAACCTCCCAAAATAAGCATTTAATCACTTATCCAGACTACTGTACCTCTATCTCCAACTTGATAATTTCTTACACTTTAGATAAAGTCCAAAGCATGAGATAAAAAATATAAACATGTTTAAGGAGTGTGTGAAAATGTAGTTCCTGTGTGACTGCAGGTAAACCATAACTCAACACTTTCAAGTGTTGCTCTGTCCAACTTAGCAGCATCCTGTAATCTGTTATTTTGGTATTTTGTGCATGTAGATTTAATGCTAAGCATAGATAGAAATTAATTGACAGCTGCTATACAAACCCTGCAACTTCATTATTAAATAAATTAGCTATTCCACTAATTGTTCCAAAGGATGTTAGAAAGACAAAGCATACAAATTTCTTATTAAATATCAAAGGAACTTATTTCTTAGTCTTTTTTCTCCATCCTGAACTGGCAGAGTGTTGGGAAATAGAATTATTGGGATCAATAAAAGAACTGTAGCAAGAGCCTGCAAGCAAAAGGTCTGTGTGAGAAAAACTCTCCATGAGAATATTCTTGTGTGAGAAAAGGCCTGGGAAACAAGAAGGGAGTTTTGAGAAGGTACAGCTGTGTAGATAAGCTCGGGAGAGAAGGGAGGTGAACTCTGAATTCTTTTAATCATAACATAACTAGTAGAAGCCTGCCAATGTAGTCTAATTAGGTAGAAGGAGAAATGCACTTTGATAGGTTTAAGCCACTTAAGGGTTAACAAGCCTGGTATACTGGTATATAAGTGCCTGGTATACCGGTATACTGGTATATAAGTGCCTTTGGATTGCTAATAAACAGAGTTTTGCTCTTATCAACCATATTGGCTGGTCTGCAATTCCTCCCCCCGCCGGAGTCCCCAGGCTTTCTCCTTTTTACAATTCTAACAGCAGAGTACCCAATGGGTCTTCCTCCTCTAGTCAAGATAAAAAATTTTGATATGCAATCAGAGAGCTTAGCCGAAATCAGAGAGAACATCCCCTACCCTGGACTTTTTAAAAATGAAACTGGAAATCTAGCAGTGAAACTTTATTTAAAAGGTGGTTCCCTAACATATCTTTTTCTTTCCCAGATTTTGAGGAAGAAAACAACTAAAATATAGCAAAAGTTATCTATTTTAAGGTTGCAGACTGATGTTTAAAAAATAGACTGACATACTCTCTTTTGTGTCTTTAATAGCTGAGGACACTTTCCCTTGAAATTATATTACATTTTAAGTTTTGTTTTGTTTGTCTTTCTATGCTTAAAGGACATGATTTGTGAACATTCATGTGTACTGCTCCCTGCCTATCAGCTTTTTAGCATGTTCATTTTTAATGGAATTTCATTCCACTTCATGATGTGCCTGGGCAGCTATAAATTAAAAATTCATCCAAGAAGTGTCAAAACAACTTCAATCAGAGGTGATGGCAGGAGAAAGTTGGTTGTTTTTCTGTGCTCATGCAGACATTGTGGTGCAGGATGTCTCTACTGTCAGAGTCATAATACAGCAGTTCTGATGACATACTAGGGCTATTTAAACATGACCCAGATAAACATGTCTCCTGTTAAATTTGGGTTGTATACTTGTTATGTCATTGTAATGACATTTGGTTAGTACCAAATTATCCTGTAGCATCCCCATTCCCTTTCAGTGGATCTCTAGGGAGTGCTAAAAAACCCCAGCCAAACTGGCTGGTATACCAACCAAGCAAAACACCAGTCCAAGTAGTCAAATTGTGTGGTATACGTCCTTACAAATATATGCACCTTAAATATATATATAAATGGAAATGTAGATTCTTAAAATATATACCATTATTAGCAAGATCTGAGGAAAATAGCATAGCTAGTTGTAATAGAAGAAAAAAAAAAATGGAAAAGGAAAATAAGTACTTGCACAAAGTAATGTTTTCTTATATCACAACTTGTGGTATGTAATTTTTTTACGTGGCTTGTAATTTTTTACCTTAAATGTCACACATAGTAGTTAAAAATATTATTTTACCAGTAGATGTCAGTGCAACCATTGAACTCAACTACAATATAAGAGTATATTCTTCGTATTCACTACTGCAGACAAATGAAAGTGTACTAATGAAAGTTATATCATGAAACAGTTAGTGTGATGGTTTTGGAAAATATTGAGTCTGTTTTTCTTACGCTCTTTCATTTATAGCTTCAGAAGCTTGAAGGGAGCTTCTGTTCAAAAAATATAAGAGGTATTTTCTAGGCATCTTCTTTACTTTCTGAACTTTAACTCTAAATTTTCTCTTTTTTTTCCCTAAAACCTATGGAATGTACATAAATATGTAGCATTAACAGAAATAGGTATTGGAACTTGACTTTTTTCAACCAGAAACCTAGGATTATCCACCCAAAGGCACAGCAATAATGTACCAAAGATAACTGTAGCTTTCTCTGATCTTTCCAGGTAGAGTTCAGAACTGAGTGAACTGCATGGTGGCTTATATAGACGGTTAAGTTGGTGGAGCCATATATAATGAATTGTTATGTTTAGAATCTCATTAGAAAGTAAAATAGCTTACTGTGCTGTTCTTCCTTATTTTAAGTTTTTGTATGCCAAGACCGTGATTCTTTATTTTTTCCTGCGATAGCTGATACTAGTCGTGACACTTATTGCAGAAAATTAGATTTTCCATGATGATTTAGATGTTAATGGTGTCATTAACTGTTGACAGAGAAACACAAAACTTGCTCCAAAACCCGAAGTCCATGGCAGAATGAGATCTGTTAAGATGTTTACCTGAAACCAAAGAAGGAGAAGCAGAGAGAAGAAAAACTGTTAAATGACAGGTAAACTGTTAAAGTAATTAGTACAAACTACTATCAAGTTAAATAAAATCATTATGGGCAAATTGTTCTACTTCTCTGAGTTTTAAGAAACTCATGTGAGGGCCCCCAGGATGGAATAGTAAACAGAGTAAGCTGAAAGGTAGACATTTCATCAAGCTATATGTTCCTGTCTCCTCCCTCTGACCCCTGTTATCTGTATCTTGTCTATATACAAATATCAGTTTCCTGTAAAGAGGTGGAATATTTTGTGAATGATTTGAGAAATGCCCAATGTTCTATAAAGATGCCAAGATAATTGGGAACAGGTCTCTTCTTGACTAACATCCTTCTTGGCTTCATGAATCATAGAAAGTTTGACATTTCTTCATCAAACTCAACAGACGTATTATTTACAATCTCCACAGTTCTCCTGAAAGCCAGTAATCAGTCCCACATTGCTGATCATTACCAGACAGCTGACATTAAGATGTATAAAGTACATAATATGCAGAACAGAAGAATGGTTACAAAGCTTGGGATGAATAAGCCTCAGTGACACTAAGTTCTCTGATCAGATATGTGAACAAGAAAGAAGAGAGACGAAATCAGGCACCCATGAGACTGTAGTTAATACAAAGCCTGGAAAATGAAGTTAGGATCAAAGATAAAGAATACTCTGTATGAAGGGACTAGCCTCTTAAAATCAACAGACCTGTGAAAGCAAATGGAATGTAACACATAACACTGCAAAGCCTTTCACCCATTTTTTTCAGTACTTCTATCAATCACACAGCAATACTCCATGAGAAGGGCTTGTCCCTGTGAAAGAGAAAAAAACCTTTCCATTTGTCGCTCTCTGAGGAGCTAAACATCTAAAATTAGTCAGTGATATTTTGACAAGATTGAAGAAAAAATTTGCTCCCCTCAGTACTGAAGTTGAAAAGAAAGATGCAGGTTTATAACCATAGGCAGAAGATAAATTTCACACAGTATATTACGACAAGTACAGATTTTCTTGGAGGGAAGGCTGTATTTAATTAAGCACTAACATTTTTTGTAATACTTAAAAATACCTTTAAAAATTGATAGAACCCTGCCTGTCTTAAGTTGCCAGGCTGTATAGCCATTCAGACTTTGCTAATATTTCCCAGATTAATGTTCATTTTGCATTGCCTGCACCATAAGAGTAAGATCTTCATGCTATTATATGTGCAAGGCCTTTCATAACCTTTGGTGGTTTTAATAACCTTCTGGTGGTTTGGCCTCACCACTAGGCATGGAAATTCACCCCAGTAGGGAAATCATAAAATCCATGAGGAAACCACACCCATCTAGGATCTCACTTCCACACCTCCTTTGCTCACTGCTCAAATGGCTGCTTTCCTTGACACACCCCATCTGACGCAAAGACAGCTCCCCTCCTGAGCATGGTCCTTAGAGGGGCATCTTTCCCCACACAGGTGAGCTGAGCTCAAACCACAGCCTTTGAAGTGCCTGCTCGGGTGCTGCAGGGTATCAACACACTGTGCTGTGAAAAATGACAGCTCACCAGATGGTGGCATCACTTTAATGACATATGCAACTTGGCTAAATCCTATTTCATCCCACTTACTTCTTTCCAGGAACTCAGCAAGTACCAATTGCAACCCATCATAGTAATTCTTCACTGCCATAAGACAGCAAGAGTCTCCAATTTCTATAGCTTTGTAATGAATACTTGACATAACTTGATGAGATAAGCACCACTGCTAGCTTCCTCAAAGGCTGGAGTGGGTGGCTCTGTGTTTCCTTAGCCTCCATATTATTTGTTGGTGTTGAAAAAGTAAAGGAAACGTGAACTGAGTAATAGCATAAGAAAGGTAGCAGCTCTTCAGGATTTTTTTTTTTTTCTGTCTGAAGACAGCTAGACCACTTCATTTACTGGGGAGGATCTTTAAGTGAGAGTTATCAGAGAAACCCACAAATGGGACTGCCTGTCCTAATAAAGCTCTTCATAGCAACAGACATAAGTGCACCCTCCGGTGTCACAAGTGGTTTTCCAATGATTTTCCTCAGTGATACAGTGGTATAGGCAATACCTGCGTGGTATTAGGAAGAAGGCACTGGATTTCAAATCCATAAAGCATCTAGGCACCAAATTCCTAGCCCACAAGCTTTCTTTGCTTAGGTCTTCAACACTGAATACAAACTAAATGGGTGCCAGTGCCCTGAGTGCCATGACTGTGATAATGATAAATGCACAGTAGGCCCTGAATTTGTGCAGGATCTGTTGCTCCAGATGGATCCATCTAAGTCCATAGGGCCTCATGGGATTCATCTGAGAATACTGAAAGTTCTGGCTGGTGTCATTGCAAGGTCTCTCCCAATGATATTTGAACAGTCTTGGACTCTGGAGAGATCCCAGTTGGGATCTGGAAGCTGGCTAATGTTGTCCCAATTTTCAAGAAGGGCAAGAAGGATGATTCTGGAAACTAATGTCTTGTCAGTCTCACTTCAGTGCCTGGTAAAATTATGGAGAAGAGTATTCTTCTGGGAGTTATTGAAAAACACCTGAAGGATGGGCAGGTATTGATCAGAGCCAGCACAGCTTCATAAGGGGAAAGTCCTGCTTGTTAAACCTCATTTCCTTTTATCACAAGGTAACCAACTTAGTTAATCAAGGGGAGCCAGAAGATATAATCTTTTTGGATTTCAGTAAAGCTTTCAATGCTGTCTTTCACAGTATCCTCCTGGAAGAAAATGTCCTGTGCACAACGCAATAAATTGCTTGTGAAATGGGTGAGCAGCTGGCTCACAGGTCAGGCACCAGGGGTTACAGTGAATGGGGTGACATCAGACTGGGGATCTGTCACTAGTGGGGCTCCACAGGGCTCCATCCTCAGCCCTGTGCTCTTCAACATCTTCAAAAATTATTTGGATGCAGGACTTGAAAGGATACTGAGTGAGCTTGCCAATGACCCTAAACTGGGAGGAGTTGTTTGACTCTCTGGAAGGCAGGGAGGTCCTGCCGAAAGACCTTGATAAATTCGAGGGCTGGGCAAACACCAACCACATACTGTTTACAAGGGAGATTCTGGATTCTGCACCAGGGATGGGGCAACCCTGGATGTATGGACAGACTGGGTAATGAGATGCTGGAGAGCAGTGCCATGGAAAGGGACCTGGGGGTCCTGGTCAGTGGCAAGTTGAACATGAGTCAGCAGTGCCCTGGCAGCCAGGAGGGCCAGCCCTGTCCTGGGGGGAATCAGGCACAGCATCACCAGCCTGGCAAGGGAGGGGATTGTCCCACTCTGCTCTGCACTGGGGCAGCCTCACCTCGAGTGCTGGGGCAGTTTGAGCACTGCAATATGAGAAAGACATTAAACTGTTAGAGAGTGTCCAAAGGAGGCCAGTGAGGATGGTGAAGGGCCTTGAGGGGAAGCCGTAGGAGGAGTGGCTGAGGTCACTTGATCTGAGGGCAACCTTTCTGCAGTCTAAAACTTCCTTGTGAGGTGAAGAGGAGGGGCAGGCACTGATCTCTTCTCTCTGGTGACCAGTGACAGGACCCGACAGAATGGCCTGAAGTTGTGTCAAGGAAGATTTTGGTTGGATATCAGGAAAAGGTTCTTCATCCAGGGGGTAGTTGAATACTGGAACATGTTCCCCAGGGAGGTGGCAGAGAGAGTTCAAGAAGACTTTGGACATCATTTTCTGACACACAGTGAGATTCTTGGGGTTGTCTTGTGCAGGGCCAGGAGTTGGACTTTGATGATCTTTGTAAGTCCCTTCCAACCCAGGATAATTTATGATTCTATTATTCTAACAGTTTGGTGAATTATGCATGAGCCTTCATTCATGGCAACAGAAGAAAAGCCATGTCATCTGAGAAAAACATAAGGACATGCAAATTGGCAGTAAATTCAATGAGGAACTTGCCATGTTGCAGCCTCCGGGCTTTGTTTCTTTTTCTAGCCAGTACCAGGTGCCTAACTAATAAAGACTGGCACATACAAGAGTGAGCAAGGTTAGCTTAGTCAAAGTTCAGTTTCCTCTCACACTACATGGTGGTGCCCTCAGGACTGCAGTGCTATGGTTCCAACAGTTTGACATCAACAAAAGGCTCGCAACACTTTAAAATACTTGGAATCAAACATACTGAAGGCATGCATCATGAAAGGAATAGAACTGCATATAAGTGTACATTGATGGGAGAAATAAGAGGAGTTTTACTGCTCATGTTGGCCGGACCCATTACACAGATACATTAAAAAAAAAATCCACATCATCTGACTTGAAACACAAATAACATAGTTTGTGTCCATGGTAGAGCCAATTCACTGTTTTAATTCACAAAAATATGAATAAAACATAGTTTTAAAAGACAGAAAGTAGAGTCTTAATATAATTTTGCAGAAAAGGACTTTTTTAAATAGAGAGTGACTGACTGAAAACTACAGATGCAACTAAATATTGAAGGCATTTGGAAACCTAGCCCAGATGCAAATTTTTGTCTTTGTGTCTGTAAAGATCTAACTTAAAAGTGAGAAACGAGCATCACGAAGCCTGGAGGTGAGGTAGTAATAGAAATGTGGGTGTGAATTCTGTGATTCAGATGTGTGCCTTCATACACATACTACTTTTGTGGGCACCCTCATCTTTATGGAAATGATGGATTCCTAAAATATATACCATATGATTTTTAGAATAACAATGCCTCAGTTTTGCATAAATTAAACAGCAGATCCTGATAACTAGGCTTTCCCATTTACATTATGCCTCAGTTCCAAATCCATGGGATATAAATGAGAGCAGCATATGGTCCAGAATGGGAAAGCTGTGGGACTTTCATGTATGCACCATGGGAGCAAATGGCTGTCCCACAGATGGTGGAGTATTTAGATGCATCTCCTGTATGATGGATGCCAACGCACAGGAGGATGAAGACATGAGTAGCCTCTAGAGGTCCCTGCTGGCTGGCATGCCTAGAACAGATGCTAGAGCTACACAAAGGGTTTGCAAGGATAGCTCTTTTTATATCTTGGCTTTCCATTTTCAATGCTTGTCTGTATGTGGAAATTTATGGCATAGCTGAATTATCTTTCCAAAAAGCTGTACTATAGTTAGAACTTCTCTTTGACAGCAATAATAATAAAAATAATTTTATTTCAGATTAATCACTTCAGTTTTTTACATGAGCAGTGCAGGGAGCAAACTTTTTTGGGGTTGTTTTTAACTCTCTTGGCCTAGAGCTGTGAAGAGAAATTCACAAATCAGAACAGATGATAAAGAAAGGACTGAGAAGCTACTTCCATATCCCACAATTCCATAGGCACAAGTTATATACAATGCCATAAGCATTGACAGAGGCAAGCATTTAGACACAGCCAACAGGGAAAATATCACTGGTAGGAAAGTCAGGACAATCTTTATGTGAAAACTAAATCAGTCCACCGGTATATTTTGAAATATCAGGTTTGGTTATTTGGAGAAGAGCTATAAGATGTTAAAAAAAAAAGAAGTTGTATTTCAAAAACTGCTTTGTATTTACCTGTGAATCCATAGCCATCTGTAAACAATAAATGAATTAGCCCACAGGGATCCTAGCACACTGGTATGTGTCCCATCAGCTATAATCAAAGCATGCATATAAAGCAGCAGAAAATTGTCGCAACAAACAGATAAGAAAATACTTGTGACAAATGACAGCACTGAACTTAGTAAAGCAAGGCACTGTGAGCATAAAAAACTCCTCTCCCTGGCCTTCCTCCCATGGCTAACCATTTCTCCGATACCCTTGCCTGCTCTGCATGCACTCTCCTCCTGACCTCTCTCCCATTTCCTCCTCCTACAGCCATGCTCCTTTGCCCTCCAGATGATTTCATTAATACTTTATAGTGTTGCTGGCATCAGGATTCTTACCACAGACTGGGAACTTGATGTCCTTTTGAAAATGCCTAGCTGGGCAGCAAGGGGCAGGCTTCCATGTGGAGTTTCGGAGAAAGCAAGTGGTGGGACCTACGCCAGGAACAGAAAGGATTGATCCTTTTGCATTATCAGGATAAGGACTTCTGGCTCAGAGCCTGGCTAGCAGAAAGGAGAGTGGAAACACACTAAAGCAGGCATGGGTGCAGAGATGTGGCAGAAGAAGAGTACATGGTTAACTCCATAGAGTGGGATTTATACTATTGAGGAATGCTCTCTTCTGACTGCTTGAGACCCCAAAAGTGTCTCCCACATGCTCCATACACACATGAAGTATGTTTCTTCACACTTTTGCCTCCTAACCCTTTTTTCCCCTTCTTTATACAAAACAGAGAGAGTTTTCTTTCATAACAAAGTTAAAGTGAGTCAGCAAACTTCCTTGTAAGAATTCATGTCAGTCCTTCAAAAAGCTGTGCTAGCACTTTCTAAGGATAAGGGTCAAGAAAGACCAGAGATAGATCAGGATTTTTTTTGCACTTGTCCAGGTGTAGCTAAAATCCCAATTCATCCACAGCATATAAGAAGAATATGATGGGTAGGTGGAAAATTTCATAAAATCCTTCTATGTTTAATATCACAGAACAGATGTGGATCTCAGATCTCTCTAACAGGTTCACTGCACTGGTGGAATCCAAAGAACAGAGGTTTTTTAGTGTGGTCATTTTATAAATCAAGAGCAGACTGTATGTATGTTGTAAAAAGCTTAATCCCTGATTTCCCCCCCCACCCTTGTCTTTCCTTTAGTTATTTCTTTGATTTTTTTTTTTTTAATTCAGTTTGTGTTTACAGTTAGTTTTATTAAGGCCATTCTGCTTCATCCTACTTTTCTGTTGCAAACATCTGGGGGGTTTTTTATTCTATTTGTTTTTTTCCCTCTTAAATAATGGTGAATCATTTTTCTCAGCCTTTCATTAGCCTTTTCTTTGAAGTGTTTTGAGATTTTCAGAATTCTTTTCTGTGAAGATCTTTTCCCCATTTCAATCCCATTTTTGAGAGCAGATCAGTTCAATCTCTCTCCTTCTAGCTTCCACTTTTTTGTCCTCAAAGTCTCATAGTATTTAGAACTAAAATGCCTTTCTAGAGATTACTTATTGAAAACAATGTGTCTATACAGACTGAAAGTTACAATCATTCCCTGTCTACGGAGCTCTCATGAAGAAACCATTTGGTCTTCAGCAGATCCATAAACACCCATACCTACCATATACATAAATGCATGACATGTATAATGTGATTTAGTGTTGTATATTTGAAAATTTCACAGCTAAATGGGCATAACTGTATAAAGTCAACTGCCCTCTCCGCCTCCAAAGGTGTCTCAGAGGGGACCAAATGTATCCCTGAGTAGTTTCATAACAGTCACTGAAGTAACACAAAAGCGAAATCTGGCAGACAGGGTTCTGGTAGATATCAAGGACCCATAAGAGACCTAAATTTATGAAGTACAAAGAGTGTTAAAAATGAAAAATAATTGCATGCATAACTGGTTACTATTTTTTTCCTAATTATGTTGTTTGAATTTATACTATTATCTTTTATTGTTACATTTACTTAGTAGGATGTTCCACTCACAAAGTTGTATACACAATGACTGACAAGTTGTATTTGATACAGGCAGCGTCATGAGTTAATTTACTAAACATTTAATCATTAGACCAACTTTCACTATTAAAAAAACCCAAAAACATGAAAGGATAACTAGATTTCTAAGCACTCATAATAAACTTTCAAATGAAAAATGCATTATTTCTTCAGTTACAATAGTATAGATCAAAATTATGACCCTTTTTTTTTACCAATTTAACAGAGAAGGCAATTAATCTTAGTAATTTTTTTTCCATTTCTTTTGTTCTATGTAAGATCACAAAAAGTTTGATAACTTCAGTAAAGCCAGGACAGGCAACTTATTTCTTAATATAGAGAATATCCTCTAATAGCTAAAACAAAAATAGAAAGAAAATCCTGCTAGTCATGAAAATGTAGCAAATTAGCTCTTGGATTTCACTGCATTTAAAGTTCCAAAGTTTAAATTTGACCTGCTTATTGGCATCCAAATGAGTAATGGAGGAGTTTTATTTGGAAATACTCTTGGAAAGTATTCAACCCAGTTTTGGCAGCAATAATTTTGCTGTAGTTTGGGAAGAATTTCACCTTCTTGGATTGTGCAATTTGCTGGCATTAATTCAGAAGTCATCTACCAGAATTATGTAATCTAGGTCTTAAACACATTCAATGAGCATTTTGGGAAGAGTCACTAAAAGGACATATAGTATCTCTTCTGTTTTGCATGTGGTATCTTATCTTTAGTCTCAAATACAGAACTTCCAAGTCTTAAGAAGGACTTTCCAAGCAAGGAAATGTAATACAGAGATAACAACATTTGGAGTTGGTTTACAATTTATTCACTGCTCTGCACTGTTAATTTCTCTCACTGAAATCAACCTGGTCAGAAACAACTTCTGAAAAGAATGCCATCTCTTGTGTAATTCTTTTTTTCCACACAGTTACTTTGGCTCTTAAGTTCCATTTTCATTTATTAATTAGAAACTTAAAGAATATTTATTTTTTATTGGATTTAATTGTCTCAGTTGCAGAATCATAGGATCACAGAATGCTTTGTGTTAGAAGGGACCTTAAACGTCATGTAGTTCCAACCCCTGTGCTGTGGTCAGGGGCACCTTCCAGTAAAAGAATCATAGAACTACATTGTGGCTGAGGCTAGCCAGCACCTCTAGTGATTTGCCAGTCTTACTTCTGCTTATGAGAGACAGACCAGAGAGCCTACAGCAGAAACAGCTACAACAGGTTGCTCTGGGATATGTCCAGTTGGGTTTGATTATCTCCAAAGATGGAGACTCCACAGCCTTTGTGAGCTTTTCATGAGTGTTTGACTGTCATTGCGGTTACAAAAAAAAAGGGTTTTTTAAACTTATTTTTAAGCAGTATTTCTTGCATTTCAGTTCAGTTTGTACCCACCACTTCTCATTCTGTCACTGAACACAGCTGAGAAGATTGTCTCCATCTTCTTTAGCACCCCATCAGGTATTATGGATTAGAGTCTCCTGAGCCTTTCTTAGGGTAAACAGCAGATGTCTCAAGCTGTCTTCATATGGCAGATGCATCAGTACTTTCAACGTTTTAATGACCTTTCACTGTATCTTCCACAGTGTGTCTATGTCTTTCTTGTACTGGAAAGCCCAGCACTGGACCCAGCATTCCAGGGAGGGTCTCACCACTGCTGAGTGGAGAGAAAGGATCACATCACTTGATCTGTTCGTAAGACATCTTCTAACGCAGTTTGAGATACTGTTGGATTTCTTCATAGGAAGAGCACATTGCTGACTCATGGTCAGACTGCTGTCTACCAGGACCCCCTGTACCTCTTCTGCAAAGCTACTTTCCAGCTGGTTGGTTCTCAGTCTTTGTTGGTGAATGGAATTATTCCTTTCCAGATACGGACTTTTCTTTCCATTAATTTAAATTCATGGAGTTCCTGGCATCCCACTTCTCCGGTGTGTTCAGGTCCCTCTGAACGGCAGCAAGGACAGCTGACGTAACTAGCCACTCCTCCTGGTTTGTATCTTCAGCAAATTTACTTAATGTCCCATCATTAAGATCATTAAAACATGTTAAACACCTTTGGACCTACTACTGACTCCTGGAGTAAACCAGAAGTGATTATCCTCCAGCTGGAATTTGTGCTGCTTTCACAACTCTTTACCTAGTAAAGAGATTTTGACAGCTTTCAATCCACCTCACTGTGAAGGTATTTAGTCTATACCTCATCAGCTTTGTCAGCATTTTCTATGATAGTGGCAAACACCTTGTTAAATCAAGCTTAATAGCCCTGCCCCTCCCATCCATAAAGTCCTTTTTATCATTGTAGAAGACTATGAGAATGGTTAGACATGATCTGACTTTATATATCCATATTGACTTCTTCAAATACCCTGCTTGTCCTTAATATGTTTTAAAATAATTTTTCAGAATTTTTTGGGCCACAGTCTTCCTGAGGATTGAGATGAGGCTGAGCAGTGCTTCCCCAGATATTCCTTTTTGCCCTTCTTGAAGACAGGAGTGATATTTACTTTCTTGCAGTCATGAGGGATCTTTCCTGATCACCATGACCTTGCAGAGACAACCAAGAGTCACTTCGCAGAGACAACCAAGAGTCACTTCACAGAGACCTGGGCTAGCTCTCTCAGCACTCACAGGTGCTTCTTGTGAGGTCGTGCAGAACCTGTGTATGTCCTGTTCACTTAAATATACCCTAGCCCGATCCCCCTCCAGCAAGAGTAAGTTTACTTTGCTCTAGATGCATGTTTGTTGGTTTTAACTGACTGTTTCTTAAACTTTAAAATAATTTTCAGAAAGGATTTGGTCAAATACCTCATGAAATTTAATAATCACCATGACACAACATCCCTGCATCGCTGCTTGAAAAATTGACACTAAAACTTCTTCTGAAATTTTTAGACAGAAGAGTTAAGAAAACTATTTTTGTGGGAAGAGTAGGAAGAGACAGGTTGGCTGAATGTTAAGGAAAGTTTTGAGAAAAAATAAAAGTGTAAGAAGTCCTTCATGTGAAGTTAAACATTTTAAATCACTGAAATCAGAATGCAGTATTGAACAAATTTGCATCAGCAACCTTTATGAAATGGACTTTTCTCAGATCTTCAAGATAAGCAAAAAAATATTAAATATCCAAGCTGGATCCAAAACAAGACTGTGCAAGTACAGAGTTCTTTTTGAAAGCTCCTACTATCCAGGAGTAGGTCAATAGAGAGTCATGAATGTGTGTAGATCTGGTTGCCATCCATGCTAGAAGAGCTTACTGGGGAAAAAGAAGACAGTGAATACTGTCATCAAAATATCATCTTCTGCCAATACTAAGATTTTTATACAGAAATAGGGGCTTATTTTGAAAAAAAAACCCTCTTTTTAATGTAAGGAATTGCCTAAGACAAGGTAAAATAATGAGTACCCCAAGCTTGAAGAGTATGAAAAAACCTATCCCAAAAAAAGAACAAAATGCAATATGCAGACCTTATAAAAATAAAGCTTACAATAAAACAAAGCTTCTGTCCACCTGTTAGTGCCATAGACATTATCCCATGTGCAATGAAGAACCATCACATTTATGCCAGACATGAAACAAGACTAGATGAATCTCTGGAAATACAGGACATAGGCAAAGATGAAGGCTTAGATGTAACTTCACTGTCTGGATTCATCTCTGTTCTTTCTTTATATTTAAGCACACCACCAACTGCCATATGATATGTAGCTCAAAGTAAAATGAACAGTAAAAAAGTTTGATCTACACCAGCTGGCAAAGAGTTGGTTTTATGCCAACACTAGTAGGACGTGCAGGAGCTGTGTTGGGATTTCGTGGCATTGCAAAAATATCTGCACACTGAAACATCAGCTCTATGGAGTTATCTGTTTCTGCTGGGTGTTACCTGTCCGGAAACAAATGCTCACCACCCAGAAATGTACTTTACTTTGATACAGTTCAGGAAGGAATGTTCTTTGGGGAGAAGGAAAGACGGAAACAATGGTAAATGTTGAAATCAACCATCAAATCTACATACTTATAAATACACTCAGTGTGAGATCAGGAAACAGGAAATGTGCATGGTGTTTATTACCCACACACAGCAGTGAGACCAGCTGCCTACATGTCCTGGATTGTTCAGGATAATCCTGTAATTAACATTGCACCTCAATGGCAAAAAAAAAAAAAGGAAAAAAATATCCTCTAGTCATCGCATACTTGATGATGGAGGTGTGGAGGAAGAGGGCAGCAAGGAGCATTTAAAGACCACTGTTAAGAATTTTTGAGGAGCTGATTCCATGCCGTGTTCACAATGCAGTTTTCCTGTGCACAAGCACATCCTTGAGCAGTCCAGAGAGCTTCTAGAGATCTTGTGTCAGGACATCCTGTTTCTTTACAGCAGATATACAAGTTGTATTTGTCTTAGAAGCCAAGAGATGCTACTGTAGAAATGTAATACTAGACATAATTCTACCAGTGCCTGGTGCCAACAGAGATAAACACATATGATAGAGATATACAACTATGATTAACCCTTTAAAATTTTATTTTTATCCTAACACCTCTCGCCATGAAAAGAAAAGGATTTCTGAGATCTCAATAGCTGAATGGATGGAGGCCATTGTAAGGGGAGACCCCTTTGTAGGAATGGCAAAGGCAGAATTCCTCTCTGGAAGACACAAAACTCAAAATGATTTCGATTTTTTTTTAAAGTGTTTAATGGATACTCTATGCATCTGAGTTTCTAAGAAGTATATTTTCTTCAACTTTAAAATTCAATATAATGAGATAAGGCTGTTTAGAGCACAAGCTAAAGTGTTATTTCAGGATTAAACCTGCAGAACTATTAACAGGTTACATGATAATATAAATAATAAATAAATAAATAAATAATTAAATCATTTACTGCTTCATTCACAGACAGAAATGTTGCCACTGAGCAACAGAACATCTTGGTGTTTATTAAGGACCATTTGACCATGGACAAATTACTTTCACTGATTTTTGCTAGCTGTGAGAGAGAGTGGTTTGATGGCAGGACTGCATAAGGGAAGACATGGGTCCAATGATTCATGACAACTGAACCTTACCTGCAGTATTTTAAAGTGAAAAAAAATCAGCTCATGCAAAAATTGTCATGCCTGTTTTTGTAAGGCTGTTTTGAATTCACCATCTCAAAACTCACATTCTGTAAAACATATAGTAGTAAAGATTATTGATCTATCAGAGAGCAGCACTACAAAACAGCCTCCCTGGTTTGTCTAAGACAACCTCTGAAAAGAAGAAGGAGGAACAAGATTTCTGATTTTAGGCAGAGATAGCCTTTATTCTCTGTCTACTGGGTTTTCACTTAACCCCAGGTGTTACCTGAGAAGAAGCACAGCCCAGCACCTCTGCCACTGAGCAACAGAACTAGTGTGAAGATATTACCTTCAAAAAAATTAAAATCCTACCTTTTTGGGGGTAAGACTGTCAAATATTGGTGCCTTTTCCAGATGATATTCCATACACACACCTAAATTCATTAAATGATCTCTCTCTCGGCTCTGACTGACAGTGTAAAATATAGTGGGTGACTTAAGTCTTTTGGAGTTCCCCTCTACTTCCTAGGCCCACAGAAGACATCCTTTTTGCTGTATATCCGCCTTGACGCTGTATTTTGTTCCAGACTTGTGTTCATGATGTGAATGTCAAAATCATGTCATTATGACCAAAAGTGAATAAACAGTGCACAAATTCTCAGTGATGTTTCACTTACATACCGTAACAGAGACATGAGCATTTAAAAATACTGTGCTGTAGTCTGCTCCAAGTGCCTGCTAGTTTAGCAAGATATGAAGGGTTAAAAATTTCTCCTTGTCCTTTCAAAAGTTTCACTTTGGTTTTAAGCTTAAAATAGCCTCCATTTCATGTATGTCTCCCAAAAGGGAGCTGTTTGCAACAAGCTTTTTCCTTTTCTCCCTGCCTACAGCCCCGCCTGCACCGACCAGAGCCTTCATTCTCCCAGCCAAGGCAAATGGGTTGCAATTCCCCTTGGATTTCATCCACAAATCCCCTTAATTGGCAGGAGAGATTGCCATTGAGTGGTGTGAAGGACTCTTTCCTCCACAGGGGTTGATTGTGCTGCCTCCACAGGACTACCCGCACCTGCCAGCCAACAGAGCAAGAAGCCAGCACTGGTCATCATCAGATATGAGCCTCCTGCCTAGTTAGAATACAATGCTTTAAAGAGCATGTCGGGAAGACTGCATGGAGTGCATTTGAATATAGCATTATTTTTTTGTGACGAGCACTATTGCGCTTGGCACTCAAAATGAGTCAACCATTGCAATACAATGTCCTCCTCTTTCTCGATGGACTGTGTAGACTAGTATTTATAGTGAGTATTTAATGCTACCTAAACAGGGGTGTCATCAAGGGATTACAGCCAGAGAAAAAGCACAGAGTTAATGACAATGTATCAGAGATCAGCTCTTTGTCTTCTGCCTGTACCACCCATAAGAGCATCCTTTACAGTGCTTTTAGCTTCAGCATGGTAACTGCAGAAGAAAAGGTTTGTTCATAGAGGTGTATCACCATGGGAGAAAGCAAGCCAGAGGAAAATGCTCAGTAGCATCACTTTCTCAACTGGAGGGTACTTACCAGCAGTGAATGTGAAGAGCCATGTGGGTTGGCAGCAGTCAGTTCTTGCTTTCAGGACCATAATGTGCAATGCACAATAGTAACTCTTTTCAAGCTGGTGCAGCTGTTCAGCTCCATCAAGCACCTACTGAGTTGAAGGGTAAGTGCTCTATTTGAACACTGAAGCCTCCATTTCGAAAGGCAAATGAATTTCCTGAAATCTGCAAAAGCCTTAGCAAGTCATGCAAATAGCATACATGAGTTGGTCATGGTAATTTGAACACTTAATTTGGATACCCGTTTCCTTAATAAAAAAAAAAAAAAAAAAGAACAATAAAGCCCTGTGTTCCATCTGTCTCTCTAACTAACTAGCCATTTTCAGTCTGTTTGTAGGTCCACAATACAATGTGAGCTTGGAAGGCAAGTGGACTAACCAACTTTACAACACTGAATAGAAACAAGCAAATACTTTATAGAAAAATATTCACTTGGCATATTTCTTACTTTAGCCATTCATAAAATTCCTGCTATCATATACTTTCTGGGAAAGTTTTTCCCAAATTGTTACTGTGTGTAATTCTTGCTTTGCACTTCACATGGCAAGAAGTAGTTGGACCTCTAACTTTAGCAATGTGAAGATCAGATTGTCTTGTTCTGTTTTTGTCAGATGTACAAAAATATTACAGCTAGGTCAACTCATCCTCCAAATTCTCCATATAAACTTAGTACTGGATGATGGAAGACTAGGACTTGCCAGGTATCACAGTCTTGAGCCTATGTGTCTGAACGGTTTCTAGCAAGACCACAGATCCTATTCACAGTGCAATGGTCATGACCCACTTTCAGCTGCCTTGCAAGTCATGCTGTAAGTGTGCTAATGTGTAAATGTCTAGCTTGGCTTTGGATGGATAAGGGAAAGGAGCATCTCACCTGGCAGTCAGTACCCCTGCCAGTGGCCATCAAACAACACTGCTTTAGGTGAATCTTCTGTGGCTGTGGGGGTTGGATTACATGATCTCCAGAGGTCCCTTCCAACACTAACTATTCTATGATATTGTGATCCTGCTCAAAGCAATTCTCACACTTTGATGAAGGACCAGCGACATATTTTAATAGTCATATCTACTGTTCATTCTTGCACCTACATGTTATGCCACATGATCACTGCTGAGTATGCCAAGTCCTTCTATATTCCGCCATCACAGAAAAGATTTCACATTTATAAGTCCAGTCTTCTTGGTTACCTGGAGATATTCACTTAAAATGTGTTGCTTCCAGCAATAATCTGAGGCAAAACATGAGCAAGGAGCAAAAACTAAAAGCAAGGTAAAGCTGAAAACAAATTTATGTAAAATGCTTATGGATACTGGAGAGGAATGTTGGCCCTATCCCTCATGATGACACAGCACTCATTCTTGAAACAGGAGTTTAAGCTCTCACTTTTCATATGACGAATATTGAAGCTTCTTTTCCTTGTGTGAGCAAGATCCCTTTAGGATAACTTGAAAATTAGCAGAATGCTGCTGAAGACTGTTGTGCTATTTGATCACTCACCCCAGAAATATTACATGCAATGTAAGGTAATTTAAGGTCCCAAACAGGCTAATTGCACAAGAGAAAATTTTATCCAAAAACAATAGAAGCTATGAATGTTTGGAAAAAAAGTGCTGCTGCATAGATTTTCTCCGGACTAGATGTAATTCTATAGAAATGTAGCAGTCTGGCCAAGAGAAAATTAAGGAAATTAGCTTTGGTAGGGTATTTGTTTTGTTTAGTTTTAAATCAGAGAACAGTTTATGATTCTAGGATTCTGTGATCATTATGTCTTTGCAAATGAAGCATTCAGACAAGAAATTCAAAGCTGGGAAAATAGGTAACTTGAAAGATGAGCTGTTCATAATTAAAAGGATGTCAGCTATTGAAAGAATTATTTTCCGAAACTGGTTTTCCTGCTGAGATGGGATTTTATTTTTCTTGTACCATGCTACCCAGTAGGAAAAAAAGGTGGGAAGAAGGATGTGGTCACAAAATCTTACAGCTCCACTTCTGCAAAAACTTAGTCTCACTCCATCTGCACAGCTTCAGTGATGCCAGTCATAGCTCATACAATTCATACTGGTATCCTCTGTAGCTACATTATATATGCCCACACTGGGAATTAGCTGCTAAGGAATTAAAAATGAAGGCAGAAGCCTAGGTAGTAGAAAGGAAGGGACAGGTTTAGAAATGCAGCTCTGTTACTGCAAAGGGAGGAAACTCCTTGTTAATTGGCCAAGCCTCTGGTTAGGGGTTTCAGTTGTACTTAAAATTCATATGAAGTTCACTTTTTTACACCTAGGTAAGAAATTATGTAGTATGAAAACACAATTCTGTTGAAAGTCATGGGTAATATAAACCAGAACTGTAAACCTCTGCCAAACTTCCATTTTAATCATCGTATTATCTCCATCTTGTCTTAGTACTGAATTACTGCTTGGCCTATACTTACACATACATGCAGTCTTCAATGAGGTCTTAAATCACACTTCAGGAGGCCAGTGCCCTCATCAGTGCTTTCTTCTTAACCTCCCTAATTAAGATAAACAGTTTGTTCACTAACACAGAGTACTGCCATGGTTTCCTTGCAGTTTGGGGGAAAAAATATACTGCACCTGTCTCAAAGGTAAAATTCTTGCTGTATTTAAAAACAACAGGGATTTTATGGAATATAAATATAAATTGAATATTGCTTAAATAAAACAGTTTTTCAGACCATCTCATAACATTTTCAGGCTGTGTCACAGTATTTTGCAGCTACAGAACCAAACTCTACTGAAGATATTTACATGTATGAGCAACTACCTCTGTGATCTCATTATTAATATTGTATGTGCAGATACCCGTGTATGAAGACTGATTAACCTGGCTAAATTCCACTTTTGGATATGCATTCTGAAGCTTAATAACAGTAATTTTATGTAGCTGTATTTAATGTTGACTGAAGCATCCAAGATTCAGCCATCCATTAATACATTAACATCTGAAACTTTCTTTGGAATAAAGACCACTATTATTTCAGTCCATTAAATTCTGTGTTTGATAATTCAAACTTTATTATTTTCTTCATTCCTTTGCTACAACAATTCAAAATACCATTTAAAATAAATGAAGGAAAAGGTCTTCTTAAATGGGAAGAAAAACACTGTAAATGTCTACGAACATTTGTTGCCTTTGTCCAATTTTAACTGTTTTGAATGAATGATTAAAGGTGAAAGATTGATAGACAAGAAACTGCTTCTTTTTCTCTCCTGGTACTAGACTCCAGTTCAGCAAACCAAACTAATTTATTTGTCCTGCTGTGTCACTTCTCCATTTGCTCATCAGTATGTCTGTTATTCACTATTTAAAATATTTATTGAATAAAGATCACCCTGGGCCACAGCAGTGAGTGAAAACTTCAGTCATTGAGAAGGAAGAAAAGAAAAAAAGGCAGGCAGTCAAGAATTAAAAAATATATTTTTGTAATGAAACTCTTTAACATAAATTCCCTCTGCTAATAACATGTAGGAAAAAAGTTAGTGACTACTTCTATTGTCAAGCCAGACTCAATGGGTGGTTAATCCTAATTTGAATTTTAATTCAGTTTTAAATGAGTGTAAGGAGTGTGAAATATTGGACTAGAACCATTTATAGTGAAAGAGAAACCCTGGAGCAGCCTTCATCTACACATGCTTTTATCTGGCTGCAAAAAAACCATTTACTCTTTATAAAACATTTTTTTACTTCATTTTTCTTCTTTCTTTTCAGTGATTATTCTAGAATGTCACAGAAGCCTTAATACACTACTTATTAAGAGAAACGTGCCTGTGTCAGAAGTAGTCAAACACAAAAGTGTTTGGAGTTACTAAGCACAATTTACATTTCTGTCTTATTTTCCTGTACTTTGTTTGTGTGGTTTAAAAGAGAGGCACTTTGTCAGAATTGCAATTTCATGTTAAAAAAAAGAGAAAAGAGAGAAAAATAAATGGCTTTTAGTACCATGCCTTAGTATTGTAACTCTATGAAGGAACAGCATTAGTCAGCATGGTATCTAATTTCTTACCTGCTGAGTTTTGAGGCACATAAAATCATATACCATTCTCCAAGACACAGAAAGCTTAACAGCAAAGTTTACAAGCAGCCTGAGAATTAAGTATTCTTTCCTAAACAGTGTCCAAAGACAGCAAACAACTATGTTCATACTCAGCATACTTTAACTTGGTTAAACAATCTAAAGACATAAAGGACCATCTTATTCTTTGGCCACATTATTTTCAACCAATGCGATTTTCAAGCAATGTGATTATTTATTCAATAAACAAGAATAAAGTAAAAAATTAATATGAAGATGAAGAACTAATTTAAATTTTGCAGGGCTCTTCTAAAGGTGAAGGTTTGGAACAGTAGTCTCATTTCTTCTTTTTCTGCTATGGTCAATCAGACTGTAAAAGTAAATCAACCAACCAACCAACCAATAAATATGACCTACAAATTGTATGTCTGCTTGTAAAGTAAATACAAACATAGACAAAACCTTGATGTTTGATGCTGTGAGAGAAGTCAACATATACTTGTGCACTCAGCCTAGTTTTGAGAGCCAGTGAACATCCCATTGAAACCTGCGGCAATATACATGAAGGAAAATTACAGGTGTCAGTAGTTATCTGTGCCTGTAGCATGCTTCTGTTGTTCAGGAGTTACTGGAAAGCATCATCAAGGTAGATCAGACTGCTCATTAGGATTATGAGGTAGCTCAGCCTTACAGTGAAGATGTCATTTTCTTGGGAGGATTCTATACCAGCAGCTCGTTGCACTGCAAATGCACTTATTAGCCTAAATTTTTATGGTAGCACAAAGCTAAAGCTGAATCTCAAGAGATCAAGAGATCCTCATAAAGGGAAAGATGTTGGGGAGCACATGGCCTGAAAGTAAATGAAGTTGCTTCCTCTTTTTATCTTTTTTCTTTATTTTAGGTTTGGGGTTTTTTTTGGGGGGGGGGGGGGGGAAAGGAAAAAAAAAAGAAAGAAACTCCTTTCACCAGGACAAAAATATGTAGGTTTGTTTATTATCCATCTTCTGGCACAATGTGGCCCTGGGGAGCAGGACACAGCTGTGATGCACAAAACCCTGAATGCAAGCACAGCCCAGCAAATGTTCTTACTTTCCAGGAGCTCCAGCAGCACAGCCATATATAAATCTACCCCACAGCAACAGTTATGTGTAAGGCAGGAGCATCCTGTCAGGGACATATGGACCTCCCCAGGCTGCTGATGAAACCTGGGGTGCAAGGCTATGGTCCCACATGCAAACCACCAAAGGGATGTGCAGGGAAACCCACCTGCGCCCTGTTTCTAAATTGGATCCCATGCACACCCCACTCCCGACCCCTCTGTCTGGTCCCAGCATTTGCAAGCAGGGGTCTTTCTTCCCATAATTGATTATGCTGACCTCTGCTCTTCCTTGCAGCCTGAGGACTGCCTTTGTCTCAGCTCTTATCTTGGCAGCCCCTCGTCCCTCATCCTCACCCTGTAACCCACCGACTGGAGTTTCCTGTTTTCCACCCCTGCACACAGCAATCTCTGCCTTATCTCCCTGCTGGTTTCATTCTCAGCTCCATCTGTTCATTTGACATTTATGAACCTCATCAAGCTTTTGTTTCAGACCAATCCAAATTTAAATACCTTCCATTGTATTTGTGCTTGCTCGGTTCTCACATTTGTCACTGGGATGATAACTGTGCTGAATAACCTAAATTTGGTTCTAAATTTGGTTCTGACTTCAGCTTCTATCCTTTTCAAAAAGCCTGCCATGCTTTCAAAGCCTCACAATGAGATCCCCATGGCTAAAACAGTCCTTTTTCTGCTCTATGCCTGTCAGGCATTCTCCAGATGCATGAAACTTCTCATATAAGCATAGCTCCTCATCCTTCCTGCCCCTGTCTTCTCCCAGCAGAAAATGTATTTATTTGTCTTCAAACATCATCTGATTTTGTCAGACTCTTTCTTAGTTTCATGCATTTAGTGATTTACGCTCCTGTGAGAAGCATTTTTTACTATACCAGAATGATTCTGCCATCCCTAAATTAAACAGAAAATCTTTCCTTCACCTGGCCTTCCTTCTCAACAGAGAGGATAGGTTTGAAAAGAGAATACATTTTTAAAAAGTATATTTTTTAAAACATTTATTCCCTCCTCACTTATGGTTATATCTCTTGGATGCTTTACTCTCTTCTGAAAATGTCTCGTTCCTTCATAATTTTTGCTGTAGTGAAGTGTTACATAGATAAAGGCAGGAAGGAAATATACCTAACTTAATTTATCCTTATTTTTATCTCAACTAAATCTGATTTAAATCCCTCAGTTATTAAATCGGCTTGATTCCAAGTATGCCACCTGCACAGGATACTACGCTAAATATGCTGCAATCAGAATGCCAGCTCAGGAGCTTAAACTTAAAGAAAAAGATATCCTACAATTCCCCTGCCCCCTGACAAACAACATCTTGAAAGCAAAAAAACAAAAGCCCTTTCAAGCTCGCAAAATGCAGCCTAACATTGATATCCTAACTTTTTAGATAATTTAAAACTCCACACTCCCTAGTCACCTTACTAAAACATCCACAGAAAATCAATACCTCACTGTTGTGGATTTTTTTGATCCATAAACTAGTTGAGGTTTTATAATACTACCCTAGATTCTTATGTTAGAGTCTTTGGCAATATGCAGGTATCCTTCTGACTAAAACAGCTACCAAATTTTCCTTTTATTTTTAGTCTTCAATTTTTTGTGTTCCTGTATTCCCCACTAATACCTGCTTTGTTCTTGTCCAAATGATTCTCTAGACAGACACTTTTCCTTCCCAAGTACCTAGTAATGGTTCAGACAAGTTTAGTGAGTATTTCTATCTCAATCCAAGCCATTTTAGTTCCATTATCAGCATCACTGCTCAACACTGAATTTTATTTAATGTATCTATCTTTCATTATTTTTAGGACTGTTTAATAATCTTCAGCAAATAAATCACAACTCTTCCCTTCTGTGATTTCCCAACATGCTATAAAAAAATTTTGCATTTAAAGATGTTTTTTACCTTCTCTCATATTTTCCAGCTTAGTTCACAAAGTGATCAAAACATAGACAAAGAATTTTCACAACCTCTAAAAATCAATGACACCCATTTTGCCAAGCCATAGAATGAAATGATGATCACAGCCTGTATTGCTACACTATAAAGTCAAAGGAACTCATAAAACTATAAAAATTAATTAACAAGGGTATCTTTCTAAAATTAAATATGACAAAGGACCACAAGAGTAAACAGAGGCAATGCCATAGTTCTGAACTTGTTATTTCATGACGAACATGTGATCAATTAGCAACACCTGTATTAATAGCACAGCTATCTCAGAGTTGACTTCTGACTTTTCCGGGGTATAACATGGGGCAGCAGGATAGATTTGTGCAATTAAAATGCAAACACCTGGGCTGACTTTTAAAGACCAGATGTGCTTCAATTAAACAAGCCCTGAGGTTTGCTTAAAACTAGCACCTGCTTCCTGGATACATGCAGTCACCTGGGTTTCTGTGTAAATTTTAAGTTTTGAATGTCTTTGGTTCTTTTTGAGTGGGAAATGCCTCTATTTAGGTAATTCTTTGCAAGCAAGTCAAATTACCTTTTCTGCAAGGTATGTTCCAAATTTAATTTTCACCCTTCAGCTTCCTGCAGAGGTTTGCTCCTAGATGTTGTAAAATAGCCAAGAGCTAAAAGCTGCCCACTGTGCTGTCCCATAGTGCTTAGTTCTTTTGATACCTTTAGCTACAGTGAACAATGGCAGAATTGAAAGCAAACCTCTAATGAGTCAGCACAGCCGATTAAACTACAGCATCCCTTAGGCCATGGCAAAAAAGGCGAAGTTAGTCAGTAGCTGTACTCTAGTTTCTCTTGGCACCTTGTGGACATGTTCAGAGGCTCTGCCTGGCAACTCCCTGGCTTATAACAACACAGATTTGACTTTGGGGATGAGCACATATGCATCCTCTGACTAGGGACTCCCTCATGCCATCTGTTGTGTGCCAGCTGTACTGAACCAGCATGCACCAAAAAACCTCACACATTTTAAGAGTTGCAGGTAAGACAAAGCCGACAACTGCCTCCTGGTGAGCAGATTCATAATTAGAGGAATAGGGATTTCCACAGATACACAAAGTGAGCTCAGTTGCTCAGCTTAATAAATCTCAGGTTCTGCACCCATGCTGTACTTAAAAATATATTAATATATTATATTTGGAAGGTAAGAAATTAGCCAGATGATATCTCAGCCAGTATGTCTTTCAGATATTGGAAGGAATTATCAGTGTAAATCACTGTCTACCTACTTTCCTTGCAGCCTTAGTAAATTATAGCTGACACAGACGAGTTTTAAAAATGTTAGTTTTTGTACTCAAGGGCCTCAGCTACATTAGGAACTGCTTGATTTTAGGGTGTTTTTAATCCCTGGTGGGATGTATGCTGAAGGTGTAGGGCAAGAAAGCAGGTCTCAATTTTGTGTTCCAATACTGTTTTCAGCAGTTAGTTGTAAACTCTGCAGTTTGTAAGCATCATAAGCCACCTGGCCTAGTAAGTGGTCTAATACAGCAGAGCAGAAATACCCTACCTCAGTGAACGAGCAGCCAGCACTTTACAGGGCCTGTCCAGTGGCAAACTGCAGAATAAGCTGCAGCTGTATTCAGTGAGGCAGGCTGAATTTTTGCATGGAAGAAACTTGCTAGGGACTTTCAAGGTAATGCAAAAAGCAGAAGTGTCCTTGACTTACGGCAGAGTGAGTCTGGTTCCTCAAGGTGCTTGTGTCCCACTCCCTAAGGCATTGTGTCTCTATATGGGTTGGCATAATGGTTTTCAAACTCTCTTGATTTTTATTCTAACTCCTCTTTTGATTGTTCTGCTCAAACAAAGAAAATCTCCTATATTTAAACACAGTTTAGAACAAAATCACTTCTAAATCTGCAGGAACTGTTTTATCTCCAAGGCAGCCAAACAGCATGATCAACAAAGCAATCCATGACTATTTTTATCAGGGTGCCTGTGGGGAGAACAGATATTTGATGATTTGCCTGGAGCATCAGAAGGCTTAGCATCAGCTTCTAAAGTGTAAGATACAAAGAGAGGAACATGAAATGTTCAGAATGTGTTGGACTGTCCTTCTACAGTGTCTGATGGAACTATAGGTAAATGGATCATTCAGTTTACCCAAAGGTGTTCAGCTTGCAGAAGCCAGAGGGAGCTGACAGCAGCCCTTGATATAAAGACAGCATAAGCACGAAAAAATTATGGTTCTCCATCTACAGCATTTTCAGAAAGCCTGACTTCATAGCTAGTACCTCTTGACAGGTTTTTTCCCAGCAGGTCATTTCCAGAAGGTAAATAACTTACACACCTCAGTAGCACTTAGTGAATTACAGTTCCTTCTGCTAGTATGTGAAAGGCACAGACATGTACATATGGTATAAGCATGCAATTATATAGGTCTAAACACACAGACAAACATATAAGAAAAAATGTGAAGCTAATAATGGGTTTAATTTGTCTGCCTTTTTCTTATTTTTAATGTGCATGGTAAACCTCAGAAACACAGTATACATCAAAGGAACAAGAGGAGGAATTTTGTTGGTATTTTGATGGTGTAAATCACAGAAAAATGATGGAAAGGATCCATTATTCTATTAACATAAAAGCCTCCTTTTTTGTGCTCAGTCATCTGAAGCTGTAGCTGGTGAGACTTTGCTACTCATTTGGATTAAGTGCCCCATGTTGCTTTGTCTTATTTTGTGATCTCTAGCTCAAAATTTTAGGGAAAAATTGCCCAGGTATTTAATGCTAGGATGCAGGTTCTCCTTTACCAAGGAAGCACCTGAAGAAGTGGAGAGAAACTCAACTCTTCTGTCTCCCTCTAGCACAAAGTTTCTGGGGGCCAGCCCAGGAAAGCTCTGCCAAGACCCTGCCTGCCCCTTCTCCTGTGACATTTTTCTTCAGTAGCACCATGATGCTCCTGAGAACATGATGCAGCTTGGCATATAGGAACAGCTCATGTTCTCTTTTGTGGGCAAGGCACTGCCAGCCACCAGCACTGTACTCTGCTCCCTCTCACATCCCCATGGCATGTACAGAGGTATACAGAGCGAGGAGGGAAAGCAGATAGAGAAGTAATTCAGAGAGGGAAATTAACTCCAGTACTACATAAATGGAAGAAACAATGATGTGGAGTTCTTTGCTCCCAGAAAGCAAATTCCAGAGATGTGAGTAGGAGCTGGGTCTGCAAATTGGTATGTGCATGCAGAAATTATCCAGTGGAGGCCAGGTTTTGCAAGATGTTTAGGTGGCCACAGATGCTGATAGACACGTAGTCCCAGATCCTCGGAAATATTTAGGCACCTATCTCTAGTAAAATTAAAGAATCTTAATTGAGTGTCAACATCTAATTAATTTCTGTGGGTTTGGCCCCTGTGAGTTTTCAGAGAGGAGGCCCTTATCAGATTCCTCAGGTACCTACATACCTTTACAGATCTGTCCTCACATGTCTAACTAAAGTAAAACACAACCAACACTGTTATTTCACTTCCTCTAACCTGCATCAACAGGTCTTTTTTAGACAATTTAAGCTCAGAAATTGCATGTCTGTAACTTAAATCCTGACTGAATTGATAGTAGGCTGGTCCTTTTTAACCTCCAGATTTTAAATTGGTTCTGCTATAGGAGTTACTGGCACTGGTCCATAGTTTTTCCTTCTGGATCTCATTCCCCCCAGTAATAATCCTTCATCTCCAATTTTTGCTTACAATATTCAGGTTAGGACTGGATAATCTTGCTTTACTTTTTGAAATTAACCAGTAGTGACATTTTTAAGAAGGCAGCAAATATATGTAAAACGCTCAGATATCTGGATCTGACGGCAAGAAGTCTGTTTCCTTACGATCACATGTAATTGTCACAGATCCATCTTACAGCACATATCTTCACATTCTACATGTTCTCCAGCATGTACAGGTAGTCCAGTGCCTTTATATCCTTGCTGTCAGAGCAACACCCAGGCGATTACCTCGTTCGGTCCTGCTGTGCTCATTTAATTTCCAATGTAACTTCAGCTCGCCATTCCTCTGCGATTATATTCAGTGATTCACTTTGATTTGTCTTTTTTTAACCATTGCAGAAGTTGGCATTTTGACAGCCCTGAAAATCATCTGTTCAGGGAGTAACAAGCACAGGCAGGACTGCAAATTTTCCCAATCCTGTTCAGATAGGATACCTCAACTCCACAAAAGAAACCACTCTCACATCTAAAAGCTTTTTCTTTGCTCAAATCATTTGGGTCTTGCATTCTTTTGTAAGGCAGCATGCCAGCATGGACTGGTTAATGGTGGATGCTGCAGTACCTCTGTGACAGCACCCTGATATGGACCATGTTCCCAATTTGTAGAAGCCAACATCTGACGGCAATATACATTTTTTGTCACAACTGCCTTAATTTGGATTTGAACCAAAGACCTGGACATGAAAGGCAATATTTTAGTCTCTGGAGACATTCAGTATACCTTATCATGTCTTCTTTTCACTACATATTTTCTTAAATCTTTGGGTTTTTTAAATTCCTCTTCTAAGCTTTTATTCATCTTCCTTGAACCAGAGTTAGGGTCCTCAATAGACCATGACCCACATATTACAGAATCTCTACTGCACTTTTTGAGTTCTCTCTCTTCTAGGTATGACCATGCTTTCCATGGACCAGAAGAGTTCCAAGTCTTTCCTGTTCTTTGTCTAACCTCTCTTAGTATAAAACATCCCATAATACCAGTGGGTTTGGTGTTAATGGGTACAGTTTGATTCTGACTCTCTTTGACAATGCTAATAAACTTCCTGGCCATGGGGAAGGTCAGACTGTATTTCTTCTTGTCCTGCATGAAATATGTGCCATAAAATTAAATGAAATAAATATTGCCTCTGTCAGTAATACGTGATTTTAATGGCACACTTAGCTATCCTGAAGTATGATTTAACAGCAATGAAGGCACTTATAGCATCCAGCCTTATTATGAAATAAATTAGTATCCATCATAATGGTGTGACACTGAATCCTTTAGACAGAGTCCTCCCCATTGTGTTTTTTTCTAAACTCCAGAAGTAACAAGAAACAGCTTCTAAAATTTGCTAACTTCATTTTTTTTCTGGGTGCACTAAGAACACTAGCAGACAAGATTATTTTGGCCACTCTTTGTCAACAACCTCATTCCAAATTAAGTGAACCATAGATTTTTTTCCACATTTTTTTTCCTAGTCGCAACTTGAAAAAATAAATTCAGCAACATATTTTACTGCATCCATCCTGTTAGAATTCCCCCCGTTACCCAGCTACAGTTTGGCATGTTAAGTATGTACATGTGAGTCCTGAATTCTCCTGATCTCAGTGACCTATTACACATTATTAAAACCAAGCAACATGATAGAGTGTCTGTGAGCTGTGAGCAATTGAAAGACAAAGCCTGTGAAATCTGGCTGAACATGCTGTCCTTCTGGTGGAGATAATTTATGGTTTGTTTTCATTTCTTCACTGAAGTGCCATGATGTAACCTTAGTGACCTCTCATTTATGGGATTTGTGGTAGCTCAAATCATCATCAGGCCTTCATAAATGCTCCCACAAGTAACAACACAAAGCAATTCAACAGGAATTTATTGAGGAATTTTGATTAAGTCCTGAAAACGAGAATGGACTGACCTTCACAAAGTTTTAGCTGAGAAGGAAAATTTCTTGAATCCTAAGGCTTCTAAGATTTTCCAAAAAATGTGACCACATAAAAAATTCAGTTAATCCCTAAAGCTTAAGAATCATTCACTCACACACATTGTATTATGTTTATGCATGATGCCAGGTTAATATAAAGTACTTGTGCAGTTATTTTCCTTTATAGTTTTTTCTTTCCTCCTTTGAGGATTTCCTTTGAGATTTATGTAGAATGCATGTGGGTACTGCAACTGTCATATCAATCATATTTAGTAATTTCTTTTTACAATGTTATACACAAGCTGCAAACAAAAGAGTCATTGATATTAAAAAAGTAACAATTATTGTCTGCAAAATCTGAGTATTATTATTTTACCTGTAAACTACAAAGAATTCTTTCATTGTTACATTGTTAAATAGATTTGCTCCTTAAGGAGACAGACTGTTTCATAGCAAATTTTGGTGGTATTATGGAAAGATACAGAGCAGTTTTTCAATGTTATCTCTTTAAAGTGATCAAAATACTGGACAGGAAATAAGCCTTAAAATATGGTGGGTTTTTTTTCATAGGTACAGTAGAGTATTAGAGTGTTGTCCCTGTCTTGCTTGCTTTCTTCACATCTAATATCTGAGACTTAATGTTTATATAATCTTAAATCATTTCCAATATATTAATATATTACATTGATCTACCATTCATCTGATTGTTGAGAGGAGGACATTAATGGTTTCCATTAGTGCATTTTCTAATTTCCACGTGTTCTGATGATAATAAATCTTTGCTTCATCCATTTGCAAGGAGCAGCTGGTTCCAGCAGAATGGGCTGCATTGCAGATAATGGAGGTTTCTAGAAGGAGAAAAAAAGCACACAGCAATGACTGTCTCTTCAGCAGGGAGAACAGCAGGTTCTTTTGCAGAATATGCTCATGAGAAAGGGGAGAATGCGGAGACAGGCAGGGATGCTCAAGCTGTAATATGTGACTGGAAATCTGGGGACCAATATCAGTCTTGTAAAACCAGAGAGGAGGGGTGAGGGATGAGGCTCAGTGTCAGGGCTCAGCAATGTGTCTCCCAGGTGGGAGGCAGCTTGAATCTAGGCCCCTCAAACTGGGGAGAGTGACCACATACCTACCTAAAAACTACACCAAAGAACATAGCTGTAATTACTTTTGTATTTGTTATCCCCATGTGGTTGGCTTTGAACTATTTTATTCTCTGAGTAGCACTGAACTTTAACATTTTGTGCAGTTCCTATATATTATCTGAAGAAGACGGGTGGGGATGAAGTTGAGTGGGACTAAATATGCAAGGATGGTGTTTATTTGATAGACCAAAAGAATAAACACTGCATGTATTCATAGGTTTGCACAGCACCTATACCATTAAGAAATCTTCCTTGTTTTTTCTTTGCCCCTCAGACTTGATCTAGGTATCTTCACTCCCTGGCTTTCCTGCCAACACCATTACAAAGGGGACTAGTTAGCACATTGCTATTCAAAAGTCTTCTTTTCCATTCTAAAACTTCAACAGCCTGGAGAAGCACTAAGCTTTGGAGCACAGAGTTGAAAATTTGAAATGTTCTGTGAAGGAAAACATCTAGGCAGAAGAGCAGTTTTGAAAAAATGCAAGTTTTGTTCTGGAAGGAAACAATGATGTTCAGCCATGGCATCCTCTACTCTTTCACCCTGAGAGAAGAACTACACACCCAGGAGCCATCAGAGGCACCAAGGAGTCCCTCAGTGACTGATAGAGGTATTCACTTCACAACAGGTAGGCCATACAGGAGTGCCAGTGCCCAGGCTTCCACCTTGCAACAAGACTGCCACAGGATTAAATGCCCAGATTCTTCACCTCATGGCCTTTTCTCACACGCTCCTTGCATTTCAGACATTTTGACAGATGCTAATTTTCACAAAAAGTGCATGTATTATGTTGAGATCTGTTTAGATATTGGTGGAAAGAGGCCATATAAATTTGTGTCTTCTCTTGTTGTGATCAGATTTTGTTAATTTTCATGTAACCACTGCATGTTTAAATAACTGAATTCTATACACTTCTGGGAATTTTGAAAAGTATAAGAGTAATGTAGGCAGGGTGAGAATGAGGTTCATATATAATGCGGAACTCTGTTGCTACTCAGGAGTGAGTCAGGAATGCCTGTTTTCTACATGCTGTTCAGAAAAAAATATAGCGTATTATAGTGTAAAAAACAAAATAGCTAATGAATCACCAGAGCTGTTCCATGTACCAAACTTTTGCATTTTTGAGAGAATCCTTCTTAGTCTGATCTGCTGTATATCTGAAAAGCAGATGCCACCTCTGCTTCATCTATTTGCACAGTGTAAAACCTGTGGCAGCACTGAACAAAGTAAAGATGATTAGAAGAGCTTAGAGGTAAGATCCATGGAATCATCATTCCTCCTTTAGGCACAGACAATAATAAAAGGTCATGAAGTTGTTTTCCTTGGCAAGATTTCAATGTTAAGTGTCTAAAACATAGCTTTGATGGTCATGACTTGGCAAATCATCCTTAAAAGTATCACATGCTCACACATATTGCTCAGTTTGAACTTGGCCTGACATCATCAATTTCAAAGTTGGACACTAAAGTCAGGATTTCATAGTTTATTGATAAGAAAAGGAAAAGAAAAAGAAACAGCCCAACCTTTAAAGAAGATGTTCACCTACATCACAGAGAGAACATGTACATATGCAAACCTGTAAGATAAAAAGCAAGGGTAGTACGAGGCAAGAATTCTAATGCAAAATAAACTGTGTTAAACAAAGCATCTGCTGAACATGGGGTGCACATTTTGCCAAGATACTTTTTGGAAGAATTATTTTAGCAGTAGTATTGTACACAGTGTTTTAGCCAGTAAGTTTTAAAATTGAATCTAGCTTTGAAGTGGGTGAGAAGAACCCAGACAATTAGTTCCAAGAAAAAGTGGTCATGAACTTGAACAAGTTTTCTACTCCCACCTTCACCATAAATACTTCGGGAAGCTTTTAACAGATTGTCAGACTCTGAGGACTGTGTCTTAGTGAAGAAGCCAGGAAAGAAAGAGTAAGAAACTTATTTTCTAAGGAAAAAAAAAAAAAAAGGAAAAATATAGGAGCAAACATCAAATACTAACAGCCCACTACCTCCCAGGGCAGTTGACAACCTAAGTGCTGCACCTAATACAATTAAAAAGCAGAGCTGTCCATGAGTTCAGTTGCTGAAGTAAATCATAAATGCAACCAAGAGGGTTGGCATGGCATCAGAAGAAAGTGCTATATTTTATGAATTGTACACTGATTTTAAAAGCTTTCTTTAATCTATTTTAGCTTGAGGTATGAATGCCTAGACTGAACAAGCACTGTGAGCATTGGAGCACCCTGCAAGCATATAGAATCTTCTTGGGAAGAAGTCCTGTCAAATGAATGTGTGAGCTTTGGGTGGGTGCTTCTAAACCAGTCTTTTCAATCTATTGGATAATTATGCCCTTTCCCAAATAATTCTGTGTGGTAGTTACAGAATGATTACAGAAATGGTCTCTCCTGAATGCTGTAGTTAATATGTGTTCAAGCAGAAAGAGGGGAATTGTAACTGCAGGCTGAAGGAAGAGGGTAGTGAGAGACCTTGGAACACAGCCTGGAGGTGACCTTTTTCCTGCTGTTGGGGTGTTACAGCGGGGATTACTGTAACACGCATATATCAAACCAGGAGTCCCGTGGAAAAGAAATATATATAGACAGATTCTTGATAGATGTTTCAGAGATGTTTATTTCTCCAGCCGCATGGCCGGGGCTCTGCTCCGGAACTCCCAAACACGGGACCCGACCATCCCTGCCCGCGCAGGGAAAACACAAACCAACCAATGGGGAACGAGGCTGACCAGGGGCCGGGAAACCCCGTGCCTCCCCTCAGGGCCCCTCTTCCCAGGGCTACATGGCAGGGGAGGGACCCCAACATTGGGGGACAAAAAGTAATTTGCTCTTTTTTCCTGCTGTTAAAAATCTTCAGTTTGAAGAATGAAATATAAAAGAAATGATGATGTTAATAGTTCACATTTAGGATAACCCTACAAAATTCTATTCTATTTCCCGTGGGTTTCTGCCATTTCCTTCAGCTCTGAGTTGATTCATGGTGAAACTACACTCATGTTAACTACACCAGGATGTGAAGTGAAGAGGTTAAGCTTTGCTCTGCCAAGCTGGCAGGAGAGTGTGTAGGCATCTGCTGGCAGATGATCCAACTGAGCTGCTGAAATCTGCTATGAAATTCCAGTTTAAATTACTACAGCAGAGTTTCACTTTGAGCAAGGTTTCTTTAGGGGTGATAAGGAGTGATTGTCCAGTCCAGCCCAGTGTCATCACCAAAAAAATGGAGGAAGACATGGAGGAGAAGATGGGATGGGTGGAGGCAGAGAAAGGGGGACTCTGAGGAGGAGCAAAGTGACCAGATTTGCACTGGCAAGTGAGACTCTTCAAATAGCAAGAGCAAGTGTTGGCAGCACCATCCTAACAACAAACAAGTTTCTTGACACCTGTGCTGTTTTTAAAGTGCCTAAGCCTGGGAAAGGGACAAATGATAGCAGCTTCCTCCTATATCCACAGGACACATTGGAAGAATCAATTTCTTCACACTGTATCTCCTAGCCAAAAATTAACTTCATTAATTCTAGAGAAACACACTTGCCACCTATGTTAGGTTGGGTACCAGTTTTCTGGAGCAACAGAATGGCAGCATTTAATTAGTTTATTTTCATATTAGAATCCACATCCTAACCCCAGGCAATGCAGGGTCCAGCGAAGACGTATCACACATCTGGTTTGGAAGTGTCTCACATTTGGGGAAGAATGGGAAGGGACTCCACACCATGATGCCATTAAACCATCCCAATATTCAAGTTTTGCCAGAGGCTGGGACCTGTCTCTGTCTCTCCTAATTGCTACTGCTGACTGCAGGAGGTGCTTTGGGTGCTCTGCCCACAAGAGAAGTCTCTCATGAGGTGAATAGCTGAGCAGAGCCACTGCTGGTAGCTGGGAGATCAATTTCTGGGAGCCATATTGGGAATCCAGCCAGACAGGAGTATGGTATCCTCTATGAGCAGATCTACACCCCACCCCTCTATAAATAGTTTGAAGTGGTGGGTACAACTCTTGTCTAACCCAGCCTTACACCCTTCCATGATCTGAGGCTTTGGGAAGGGCTTAAGAGAAGGCATGTAGGCTCCTGCTTCTGGGTAGGCAAATTCAGTTTGTGGAGCAATTGAAAAAGAGACTGCCATCTGATTGTTTCCCTGGTAGTTTTATATATCAATCCCAAAATGAGGAAGAAAAATTCCAGCAGAAAAACTTTTCACCACAAGTAGTCCTTCTGATGCCATCTTTCCTACACATGGCTCAAGAGAAAGCTTGTAATCCAAGTAAATATGATCCAAGCCTTTACTCGTGCTTTCAAAGACCAAGCAGATTCTTTATTCCATTTTCTTTGTTTATTAGTATTTATTTTCCTTCATTCATATGCTTATTGGTACTAATTTACTCCAACAATAAATTCTGTTTCCACTTTTTTTAGAAAACCAGGCTGTACCAGTTTTTTTTCTCCAGATTTCATCTACTGCATCTGACCAAATGTCTAAAAGCCTAAAACTTAAAACCAAGAGACATACCATGTAGTTACCCATTCACCTAACTTTAACAAAGCTTTAATTTTATTTAAATCACATTTTGTAAGGTGAGAGGACAGATAGAATATTTTGCTTGCAATATTAAAATTTAAAAGATCAATTTAGAATAAAAAGAGCAAAGAGCCAGTGAAACACAGGCAATGATGC
This sequence comes from Aphelocoma coerulescens, assembly GCF_041296385.1. Lineage (NCBI taxonomy): Eukaryota > Metazoa > Chordata > Aves > Passeriformes > Corvidae > Aphelocoma > Aphelocoma coerulescens. The sequence goes on from NW_027184085.1 coordinate 31,253,580, forward strand.
AGTCAGTAGTTGTGACTAACGGGAAAGTTCAAAGAAAAAGAAACTTTGGGAAGCTTTGACGGGTTACTTGACATTGTAAAATATTGCTGCTTAGCTTTTGAGCTACACCTACCACTGCAAGGCCAACATTAAGAGATACAAAGTTGATTTAATGTCCTAAACAGGTAGTCTCAGACTGCCATTCTGCTCAGCAGAGAATCCTACAGCTTGTGCTCGCAGAACAGCAGAAAGCTACTAAGTTAAGGCTCAGTCTGCCTTTGGAATGGTATGCCTGTTGTTTATCCACCTCTAGCCATTAGGTTGTTCCGCTTTTATTTGATAACAATAGATCTCCAGCCAGAGCCATATATTGACTGAGTGTATTCTTTGTGCTATAGTGAAAATCAAGATCCACACCTTATGACTTCAGTAGCTGGAAACATACTTAACAGCAACTAAACCAATAATAATTATGTAATTAATAATTATGATCACCGTTCTGTGCTTCATATTATATTGAGTTTATTCCATATATAGCTACACTCAGTTGCAGCATCTCTCCATCCCTCAGTTTGTCCTTCCCTCATTGCTGTAATAATATTTGTTCATCTCACTTTGTAGGCAAGCTGAAAACCTTAGTTATAAACATTGTTTATACCCACTACAAATTGAATGTACTGTAAGACTCCAAGGTGGGCGGTGCTTGAGGAACTGTACTAAACCAGAAAAAAATAGCATTCTTTCTCCATTCCCTTAAAAGTCAGGAACAGGGTCTACTAAATGAGAGATCATACATAACATGCAAAGGCTTTTAAAGTATTAGAAGAAAGGGCTTACCAGTGAAGAAAGAGCTATGCTCAGAAGCAGTAAAGCTTCTGGAAGTCAGAAAATAATAATTTGTCGGGTCGGTAGAAGAGTACATGAGAGGAACTGGCTTTCTTATCAAAGGTACCCTGTACTTGTGCTTACGAGCTGCTCATAGACCTTCAGAAAAGACATACATCTGAAAAGAGCCTAGAAAAAAGAGATCTAGGAGGAATTAGTTAAAGATTTTGTAGCAGTAACCTTAAGGAAAGAACTTGTAGAAATATGATGAAATTTTGGCTTAATGGAAAACAGCAGTAATGTAATCAATACAAAGGAACAATAAAAATTCACTTGATGTGAGGTGAGGAACAGGAGCTGTTAGGCTGTTTATTCCTCATGATAAAAAAATGTCACTTAATGGTGCTAAAGGAAAAAAAGAAATTGAGAACATATGCCATGAAAAGATATGTTTTCTAAACAAGAAAAATATCTAGCAGGCATGTGAGTGTGCCCTCTTTCAATTCACAAACAACATAAGAAGACATATGCATAAATATAAGTGTGGAAATTGTACAAACGGCAGGGCTAGAACAAAACAAAACAAATCATACCTGTTCTCTGCAATTTTTAGTTTAAATTAAAGTAAAAGAAAAGTCTTAAAGAATGAAACCTAATGTTGCAAAAAGTACCTTATGAGTAGAAATTCCTTGAAACACACCTACAAATACACACACACATGAAAAATCATTCTTCACTAAGTACATCAACTCCGCAAACTGTGTATGTCTCTTGGGGCCTTCCAGTACAGACTGCTGATCAAGTGTGATAGCTGGTGAGTTGGCTATTCTTCACATGGAGGTTGGTTCAGAATTAGATTAACAATCCCATTTTCTATGCAACCTGAGGCTGTGTTTTGAGCATTTTCCAAAGACTAAAAGGTACAACACCTTGTAAATTACTCACATGGGGCTGCATTACCTCCTCTCCTTCCAGATTTACCTTTACTCATACAAGTGTGCTTTGATGGGCTCAGAGCTAGTTTTTAAGGGTTTTTATTCTCCCATCAGTGTTTATGATTATCACACAGGGAAAAGTCCTCCTCCTCTTATCCATTGCAGCTGTGGCAAGTCCACAAGTTCCCATTTGTGCAAGGGTCTTCAAGAGTTCCTTTCAGATTAGTCTCCCAGGTTAACAGTTACTCCCATATACAACAGATTCATGACATGTTTTATATCTACTAGAAACATACCACTACCAAGGGAGAAATACCACTGCTCAGGGATCTCCCTTGAGGAGCACAGCTTTAAAACTGGAACATAGCCCAGACCTCTACAGCAACATCAGAGCAACACCCAACCAAACCTTGAAGGATATACAAAGAAAGATAAGCAATTCAAGGGCTAGTCACACAGACAGGAAAGTCTGATATATTTTAGTATTGCAAGTATTATGCATTTGTTGTGCAGCAATAAATAACATAGCAGAATATGAAGAACAACTCAAATGCTAGATGGCTGTGACAACTGCTGCTGATTCAAGGCAAGGCTTGTTCTGAATGATGAAACCATTGGGGAACTACTGCAACTGAAATAAAGAAAACTGGAACACCTACAGAGGCAATCTTCTCTAAACTCCAAGTCATCTAGATTTTCAGGAAGGTAGTCAACCTATCACAAGACCATCTTGAATAAATGGGAACACATGGCTGGCCCCAGTGCAAATGATCTTTGTAGGTGGAAATGTGGGGACAAGCAGCAAGGGAAGACTATAGAAACATTTTATACTCATGCAGAATATTGTTGGAAAAGCCAAAGTTCAGCTAAGACTGAAATTGCCAAAGGACACCAAGGGCAAAAAGACAAACTTCTATCAGCACAGGTGAATATAAAGAATAAAAAACAAACGTGTCATCATGAAGCTAAACGAAGCACTTGAATTAGTGACAGCAGATATGTCAAAGGCTGAGATAACCTTTGTTCATTTCCTTGGCCTTCATGGAAACAACATCCCACATCTCCCCTGCCAGAGCCCCCAGGAAGAGAACTGCTGCCAGCAGTGGATGAACATTAATTCTGAACTTAGTTTGGCTATATGGTAAAAGACATTAAAACATGTTTCCTTAACTAAATTCACAGTAAAAGGAAAGTCAAAGACAATCTCCATCCCTTATTTGGCGGTATTGGGAAACACCAACAAGGGATTAGGAAAAGGCTGAGGTACTGAATGCCTTCTTTGCCTCAATCTTTTACGGTAAGGGCAACTGTTCCAATTGTACCCACCTCACAGAGCTGGAAGACAGAGATGGAAGCAGGACAAAGCCCACATAATCCAAGGAGAAATGGTCAGCGACCTGTTACACCCCTTACACATGTAAGTCAATGGAGCTGGATGGGATGCACACAAGGGTACTGAGGTTGCTGTCAGAAGTGCTTACTGAGCCACTTTCAGTCATTTCTCAGCATCCCTGACTAACTGGGAAGGCTCCAGTTTACAGCAGGTTAGTCACCGTGATGCCCATCTACAAAAAGAGGGCCACAAAGAGGATCCAGGAAACTGCAGGCCTGTCCTCGGTGCTGCAGAAGGTCATGGAACAGATCACCTGGAGTGTCAAGTGGTAGATGTAGAACAACCAGGCAATCAGGCCCAGCCAGCATGACTTTGTGAAAAGCAGGTCCTGCTTGACCAACCCAATCTCCTTCTATGACAGAGCAACCCACTTCTTAGATGAGGGAAGGTCTGTGGATGTCGTCTACCTGGACTATAGCAAAAACTTTGACATTGTCTCCCAGCGTTCTTATCAAGGAACTGGTTACTGATGGCTTAGCCAATTGTACTTTGTGTTGGGAAAAGAAATCTGGATAGCTGGGCCTGGAGAATGGTGGTGAATGGAGTTACATCCAGCAGGCAGCTGGTCACCAGTGGTGTCCCTCAGGGCTCAGCACCGGGGCCAGATCAGTTTAACACCCTTATCAATGATTGGATGAGGGAAGTGAGTGCACCCTCAGTCAGTTCACAGACAACACCATGTTGGGTCGGAGTGTTGATGTGCTGAAGGTTAGGAAGGCTCTGCAGAGGGATCTGGACAGGCTGGATAAGTGGGCTGAGGCGAATGATGCAAAGTACTGGGTCCTGTCCTTGGGTCACAGCAATCCCAGGCAGCGCCACAGGCTGGAGGCAGAGAGACTGGAAGGTTGCCTGGAAAAGGACCTGGGGATGCTGGTGACAGCAGCTGAACATGAGCCAGGGTGTGCCCAGGGGGACAAGAAGGCCAATGCCATCCTGACCTGTATGAGCAACAGTGTGGCCAGCAGGGCTAGGAAAGCGATCACTGCCCTGTACTCAACACTGGTGAGGCTCAATCTTGTTTTCAGTTTTGGACCATTCATGACAAGAAAGGACATTACAGTGCTGGAGTGAGTCCAGAAAGTGGAAATGAACGTGGTGAAGGGTCTGTAGCACAAGTGAGGACCAGCTGCAGGAGCTGGGGCGGTTTAGCCTGTAGAGAAGGAGACAGCTCAAGGGGGACCTCATTTCCCTCTACAACTATCTGAAAGCAGACTGTAGCCAGGTAGGGGTTGGTCTCTTCTCCCATGCGTCAAGTGAAAAGAAAAGAGTAAATGGCCTCAAGTTGCACCATAGGAGGTTTACATCGGAAATTAGGAAAAATTTAATCATGAAAAGGGTGGTCAGGTGCTGGAACAGACTGCCAAGGGAAGTGGTGGAACCACCATCCCTGAAAGTGTTCAAAAACTATGTAAATGTGGTGTTTATTGACCTGGTTTTGTGGTGGACTTGGCAGTGCTAGGTTTATGGTTGGACACAATATTTTTAAGTGTTTTCCAACACAAATTGCTCTATGACTCTTGAGTAATCTTGACCCCTTTAAGTCCCCAGTAGGAAGTATCTAAAGATGCTTCATCTTCAAAAGTTTCTGTAAAAATCTCCTGATGATAGGACAAGGTAAAATCTTGCAGTCATCCTCAAAATGGGCAAGAAACTAGATCCAAAGAACTTCCAACAAGGCCAGAGGTGCCAGTCAAGACAGTGGGGCTGGATTCCTTGCTCTGCAAGGAGAGGCTGTAGGGCTGGGGCTAGTTCATCTGGGAGGAGGGATGGCTTCAGAAGAACCCAACAACAGTCCAGACACCAAGGGGAGGGGACTGAGGAGTTGCAACTGTACTATTTTCTGAGGCATTCAGATGGCTGATGAGACACAATATTCATAAACATTCTCAATGGGTATTGGGAAACAAAATTTCCCTGTAAGTATAACTAAGCAATAGAAAAGATTCCCTGGAGAGGTTGTGCCATCTCGACCACTGGAGGTTTTCAAGACCCAACTGGACAATGTCCTAAGCAACCTGCCCTGAATTCAGTGTTGATCTCTCTTGGAGCAGGAGTTTGGAATGGAGACTCTCAAAGCCCCTTCCAGCTGGAAGTACTGTGGCAGCCTGCGGAAACTTAGAGTGGAGAGGAAGGCTGGCCTTACTGATTTCTGAAGTAGGAATGAAACACATCTCTAGTTGCACTCTTTGGTGGAAGAGTCTGTGTCTATGCCTCCTTTGCTTTGTCTGTCACCACTTTGTAGGGCTTTCTTCCACCTTCTCCTTATATTTTGTCTGTCTAAAGGAGATCCAATGTATTACGTGTCAGTTACAAGATGTTGAGCAGTGCCAAATTCTTCACAGTGCAATGGCATGCTTGATTTTTGACACTGAGAGACTCAGAGTTGCTTTAAATGACCAAGAATTTAAAGTTCTTCATGCACAAGTGGTTCAACAATAAGACAAGCACTTCAATTCTAGTACTGATAAGAATTATAGGAAGACAAGGATTGACACATGGTGGGTTAAAACAGTAGCCTGTTTAGACTAATGTCTTCCTTTTGAGAGCAGGAAGTAATATATGCTTTAGAGGAAGCTGAAAAAAGAGTAACCTAGGAAAGATTTTTTTCCATCTCCTATAGCTGGAGCTCCCACTAAAGTAAACAGGATGTGTACATATCTGTCTTTCCAATCAAGTCTCACTTCACTAGGGAGTTAGAGGTCATAAGAAGTGCAGTGCTCTTTATTAGATCTCACTACATTTAGAACATTTCAGGTTGGTCTTTAAAATGGGGTTCATAAAATTAAGAAGCTGGATTCCCATGTCTAAAGAAATAAGAAAACTTTCAAATAAGATGTAAGCTTTCTGGTCCTGCCAGCCTCAGCAGAATGTGTGTGATTTCAGCTCTTCTAAAGAGTCATCCACAACTATTTATGTATTAAAGAGAAATAGAGAAGCCTATACTTAGCTACACAAATTTGATATTTTTTTTAATGTCTTCAATACCTATGATGACTTGTACTCACCAGAACCTGTAAAACATCCGCTTTTTCAATATGTGTAGATATTTTTCCATTTTAAATGTTACTCCCTACCCTAGCATCTAATCAGCCAACTGTTGAATACCAACTGGAGCACCCATTTGGATGTAGATGGGTGGTCTGTTTTTACCAGCTTTCATTCTGTTTTTGTTCTCTCCTCGCTCTTCTTGCCTCTGTTTACAGTGTGGTAGCTAAGGTGTGGTACAGCAAAATTCTTTTTTAATTTATAGTTCTTTCTTTGCAACTTTATTCTAGTAAACACATTACTCCATTGTATACAATTCCTTATTCTTTCATATCTGCAATTGCTTACATCAATTCCACTTTCCATCTCCCCTTGTAAAACCTTCCCAGTGTAAGTGAGGGTGACTGCAAAACACTCTTGTTTGGAGGTGAAAAATGACAGACTTTACATTAAGAGTCTTCCTCTTTTCTATCAGCTTGATGCAGCCTTTTAGAATTCATTTCTAAAGTTTTAAAAAACAGGGGAAAAAAGAAAGAAAAAAGGTTTAATTTCATTGTGCATTTAAGTGAAATCTTTAAACCTCTTTGCATTATTTTATCACATCAGACTTGTCAAGTCACACTCATTTGAATGAGTGAGATTTGAAAACTTATGAGTGTTATATTACATTTTCCATTGATATATGCCGTGAATCTTTACGACTGCATGAAAATGAAGCCAAAAGTAAAAGGAGACAGCTCACTTCAAATGAGTGAGACTGGATAGGTCTGTCATATGTTATTTCAGGTGCTCAAAGGATAGCAATTCTAAGCAGAGATGGGTGATGGGGTTGACAGGTTTGCATGGATTTAGATAAAGAAGGGAAACTTAATCGCAGAGACAGAAACAAAAAGCAATGACTCCAATAGAAGAGTTATACTCTTTGAAAACTAAATTGAGTCTCACCCCATACTCAAAAGAGGTAAAATGTCAGAGCCAAGACCCCTTCTGAAGGTGCCCTTCTGGAGATTGCACTCCTGCAATGACACAGAACTCTTTGTAGGAGAAAGCCGGCATCACTTGCTCTGCAGATCATTCCTTTTGGCTGGAGGGGGGAACTGTGAGTCCATAGTCATCCCCTCCCCAGTGCATTAACTGCTGTCACAGATTCTCCTAATGAGAAAATGTCTGTGTGTCAGAGACACTTTGCACATCTTGCTTGCACATTTGTTCAAAAGCCAGCCACAAATTGGACTCTGTTCCTAATTTTCAAGAATACTTTTCCTCTGATTATGCATGCAAAAGTTGACTTTATATTCCCATATCTCTATTTTGAAGTTGCCAGTTTTCTAAAAGTTTCTTAGAGGCTTTTCAATGGAGATTTGATTTTCTGTGCAACTGAGGAGAGGAAATCTGGTACAAGAGATCTTCCAGATCTACACTGTGTAAGGAAGTGCCTGCATGTTGATTTTGTTCTAGCAGAGGGAAAAACACGTCAAAGAGTTGATTACCACGTGCATGGAGTGTTCAGCAACGCACGGTTCTAGAAAAAAAACTCATATGAAAGATGCAAAAGGGAAGCTCTTGCATTTAATGACTTTGCTCCTGCAGTGAGAGCGCACAGCCTAAGTGCCAGTTGTGCCCAGGGGTCGCCAGGACGAGCTCCCAAATTACCCCTCCAGGATCGCCCAGCCGCTGCACCGCCATGCCGGCAGCAGAGGGAGATGTCGGCATGCCTTTCAGTGGAGATATGTCTCGGCTGGGTTTTGCCACTTCATTAGTTCAGTGTTTGAAATTAAACCAGCACTGGTTTAAACTGCGCTGGTATTAATACACAAGGGTGGACAAGTAACGTGGAGAATTTCCAATGAACTTTCTAAATAACCACAAATTTTGAGTACTTTTGTGGGATGTTTTTGGGAAGTCAGTACAACAGATATACTCTTACAGTGAAATATTCTCAGGAAAGAGTTCATGCACTGAGGCCTTTGTTCAGCTTTTCTGAGACTGAAAACACATGAAATGTGACTCTTTGTAGGAACACAGAATCAAACCTAAAAATGTGGTTTTGTCTGTTTATGTGGATATGTGACACATTGTAACCATTTTAAAGGAAAAGAGGCATGGGGATAAGCATTTGTGAGTAATATTAGTACACACTGGATAAACATACTGGCATACTTTGATGCCATGACTGCGGTGAGATCAAACTCGATCAGTTTTATCTTGGAAATCAGCAATAATAATAATAACAATAAAAAACAATCTTTATTCAGTTCAACATACCCAAGGGGCCACAGAAGGTATGTCAAATTTGTGTCAAGCAAGAATTTTGTCATTGTGTCCAGATCTCATTTGGAGGATACCACACCACTATTCTCACTTACTTTTCTGTTTGGAAAGAATATCTGCTAACTTGGGATAGTAGAACTAGAGCAAGCATTTACTCTTGTACTTCTTTAAAGAGTCCAGTGAATGTTAGATTTGGGTTTAGACATCAGGTAGAAGTAGATATACAGAATTGATTCTGTTTTGGCTGGAGACAGCTTTCAGCAGGGAGTGCTCCACTGAATTGTTAGTGAAGGTAGGTGTGAAAAGGGTGAGGGGCTTCTCTGCTGCTCCAAAGGAGAAGAAATGCCTTGTGTTGATAGCTCTGCTTTCCCAGTCACTCTGCAAATTTGCTAACCACTCTGTTCAACTCAGTTGCTGAAAAACATGGACAAAAACTGGGAAGAAAGAAATTTGACAGTTTTGTCTGAAAATTGTTTTTCTTGTAGAGTTGAAACTGATTTTGAAGTCACATTCCTTAATTTTTGGGTTGATCTTACTAATTACTTTTATCTCCTTGGATTTCCTTTGAGTGTAAAAGAGAGAAAAAGGTGAGATATTTCTTCCTACTACAATTTTTTCAAAGGAAAAGGATAGAACCACCTAAAGATACTTCCAGAGCTATCACCTTGCACTGATGCAAGGGGAACATGTTGTTGAACACCCAGCTCCTTGGGGTGATGGTACTTCAAACCAAATAAATTATAACCAAGACTTACAATTTAGGCACCTAAATTCAGCACAAGACTGGCTCCATTCAAATTATCCCTGCCACTTCAAGTGGGTAGGGCAGGCAGCACAGTGGAGTCACACAGCCCATGCACCTTCAGCAGGTGATATTCACACCATTGAGGGCAGCTCTATTTCAGTCAGTGTCAATGGGCACTGCAGGCAAAGGTCTAGCAAGAGTATAAGCACAGGTGGAATGGCAGGCAAAATCCCCTCCCTCCATCCCCTGTCCCATGTTGTGCTAATAGTTGTTTTCAGAAAATGGTGTTTGTATGAACTTTTGAAGCACAAGAGATGTGCTTTTTCCACATTTGGTATTTCACTGCTAACTACAGCCAGTCTAATTTTTTTTCCATTTTGTCAATGCAAAACCACAGCAGCTCATCCAAAACCCACAGAGCTTCTCCAAACTTGATTGTGATGCAAGCAAAAGCTATGGTAGGCCCTGAATCTCTACCAGGCAAAAAAGAAATTGATTTTTACTCTGACATACTACAAAGTTCAGTAGCAGCCTCCTACACACAAGTGTGTGGGAGAAAATGTGAAGTGACACATAAACTAATGTCTAAGAGAAATGTGAGGGATACAGCCTGCAGATTTTAAAAAAAGTATCTAAAATGTAGAAGCACCAAGAGAAAAAAAAAAGACACTGTTGTAATGATAAAATTCTCTGCACTTCCTGGATCAAGTTTTTAACTGGAAAACTGTAATCAGAAGACATTGGGGTAAATTTAGCATTACATATAGCATTAATTTTAATGATGGCTTTTTATTTTTCCTCTTTTGAATAATAATATAAAGTCAAATTTAAATTGTAAATAGTACCCAGATACTACTAGTTTCCTGGCTCAAATTCTTCAGCACATATGGCAGAAGCATAAGCTTGTGCCAGTCTGCCTACTTTGGGTAATTTTGCATGCAAATAGTTTAGTCCCTATACTGAGGTGCTAGAATGTGTTTAGTACACTTGAAAATATTTGCATTGCAAAGGAAGAGCTAATCTCCTGAGAAAAATCAAATTGATATTTTGTATTAAGGGACTGCTTTGGACATTGTGTGGCACTGTTATATGGAAAATTATGTTTACAGTACAGCAAGAATTTTTAATTGACCTTCAAAGAGAAGGACCCACTACTGCTTTGCCAAATTTGCAAGCTATTGGAACAGTCTCTACTTGTCATTCACCAGAATGCCCCTTTTCTACTCCTATATCTTTTCTCTAACCATTTCATCACTTTGATAAAGCTATTGCTCATAAACAAGTTTAGCAGTGATTGCAATGTTTAATAAGTACTCAGGTGGCTGGAAACAACTTTTTATTAACAATGAACAACTAGCACACCTGAGTCTGTTCTAGAATCTGGAAATGTCTGTTTCATATTGGACATACTTAGAGGCTCAACTTGCCAATTCATGGCCTTGCTTCCCATCCAAAGCAATGGAAATATATATATTCCCATACCAGCAAGCTGATATTCAGACAAAAATCCCAACCGTTGCTTCACACACACACACACACACACACACACACGTGCCTTTTTGTTACTTAAATTCATGTCTGACAATATTCATCTTTGAAACAGGATGTGACAGGTGAGTGTAGCATCTGATACACTGCTGGCTCATTTACTCAGTCTATGCTCTCTGCAGCCTGTCCCTGTTGTATGTGGCTGGCTGTCATGGCACAGGACTAACATGACTGAGTCCAGTGCAATTTGTTAAATTCTGCTGGTACTAGCTGGACTGTGTGGCAGTGGTGATGCTGGAAACAGCGGTGACTCAATGCTTCCTCTGAAACCAGTCTCTCAGGACACTGGAAACTGGTCCAGATTCCCAAATATTTTGAGTCCCACCATGTGCATGCTGTTTGTCAAGCTGGCATTTAAAAGGTGTTCTTTCTGAAAGCTGTAAGTTCAGCCACACATTTCTGTAGTTTCAGTACATTGTGTACCATAGTGGAACATTAATATATTTTCATATGGCTTTGTAGGGGAGTGAAGTTTACGAAATAACAATAGTTTATATAATTACATTACTTGTGTGTAATGCTATTGTATTTAGAGAAAAGCTGATGAAGTTACAAGTAGGCTCTTTTTTACTGTTGTTCTTCTTTCTTTCAGTCTGAGCACAGATTTTATTACCTTGTTTGCTGATCCACATGCAAATACAGCTGTCTCTGCTGCAGGAAAAGCTCTTCTGGGGCCTAATTGTGTACTGCCTCACACAGCTGTCATAAACACTCAAGAAGAAAGGTGTAAGTGCCTTGGGAAATTCCTGAAGAAGCAGCCCTTGATATGGGTGATAGCCTTAGACAGAGCAGGTGGGGGAGGGATGGTGCAGTAGTCAATGTAGCAAGGTGGAGGACTTCAGGGTCTCTTTCAATGGAGCTGTAAGCTGCAGCAGGATTTGTTTGTGGTAACCAAGGCTGTCCTGCATACTTTATTTTTTTTTTCTGATGACATACTGACCAGGCAACTGATTAGTTAAGTCTTAATAATTTTAAAATGGCTACTGTAAATGTCTGTCGAACTCCAGGTGAAGTAGTTTTCCATCAGGTCCCATGAGGGCCTCTTGACTTTCAACATGTGTGAAAAGAATTTAATCTGAACTCAAAAGTTGTGTAGATGCACTCTTTACTGTGAATGGAACCTTTATTTAATTTGAATTAGCAATTACGTTGTCTGTTTTTCTTGTATGCTTAATAGCTGTAATGGCTGCTAGAACAATTTTTAGACTTTTTAAAATTCAGAGATTTCCATTATCTTTATAAAGAAATAAGTTTTCTTATTCTGCGTCATTCACAATCTAGACTAAGTCACCATTCATTGCAATATAATTACCATGTAATCCTTCAAAAATCCGTTAAATTACTCTATTAAATGCTCCAGGTACAAAACTAATATCAAGTTGCAATTTATGGGTCTTCAAACCTTCAAATTCTATATTTGATGTCTTCTAGATTATTTTATTTGACCTGCCAAAAGGCAAGCCTTACATACAAAATTACAAATATGGCTATTTATGACATAAAAACTTTTGCTTCCCAAGTTTTTCATTGAATTGTGTTTAGACCTTTGTTTTGATACCATTTCTGAGAAGATGTCATGCTTACTAAATGCTGGTGAGGCAGGCAATTTGGAGGGAAAACTCTAGTAACTACCTTGCACTGTTTGGCTGTGCATTGTTAATGCTTCAGAGCTCTTTTGTATGAATATGGGCATACTCAGAGTCCTTTTGCCATGTATTTGTATACTAATGTGAATTATTTTTCAAGAACCCTGAGAATGTCCCTTCTGTTTCTATTTCATCCTTAGAGCCTTTCTTGCAGGTGCTGTACTATCAGTAAAATAGCTGCTGTCTCACATTATTACTTTTTTAATGCTCATTTCTATTAATGTATTTCTATTTGTTGATGACTCTGGGATGTACAGTTGATTTTAAATATGCCATGTCCTAGTCTAGTAGAAGAAGCCACAGAGCAATTTCAGGGCTCTTCGTCTTCAGGAAGGCTTTGGAGTCACGCTCAATTTCTAGATATCAGCAAAGGAATTCATTACCAGTGATTCAGTTCAAGGTGTTGATATCTTTTTTGTGTGATTTTCATGTCAGAGGAAAAAAATTGAATTCTGCATCAGCCAGCAAGCATGCCTTTCTAGTACAGTTACCTACATACTTTGTAGCTCTATTAAACTATCAGTAAGTCTCTGAATAATATCAACAATTAAAGAGCCACCAGTTATGTTCTGAAATAAAATAATAGTGACAGCAACAAAAGCAGTTCAGTCTCAGATCTATGTGTCAGGCAGACTCCAGACTCAGGCCCCTGCTCTACTCACATTTCAATTATTATCCTCCACAGCCATAAGGCAAGTGTTTAATATTTCTGATGAAAACTGAGATTCTCAAGTACAATTATTCCAAAAGTTAAAAAAAGAAAACATCCATTTGAGCAGCTGCATAATGATATTATAGGTTTTGTATGAACACATCTGCTAGCATAGATACTTCCATAGGAACATTACCTCATCATTAGTATATTCAGTCCCATACTAATAATATGATACCTGTCTGTATAGCAAGGTGCCAAACCAGCTACAGAGACAGTTTGACGAGAAGCAGCAGTTGTTGATTTGTGAGCACTGAAATGCATTGCCTGATTTGCAGGGGACCAGCTGGTTAGAATCTGAACTGAACCAAATAATGTGCACTTTGGTGCACACCATCAGCTGTGCTGCTGTTTGTTCTTCCATTATGTCTAATCAAGAGAGCACAGTCAAGCAGTCTCAATATAGATCTGGGATCTCTTCCTTGTCTCACATTATCCTTTTCTGTTGCTGTAATTTAACTTCCCAATTATATCCCTCCTGTGAAATGGCTTATGACCTGTTTTTTTTTTTGCGGAGGACTGTGATACTTTCTTACATTTGTAAAGCACCTAAAAGATCAAAACCCGGCAATAAAAGCAAAACAGTCCCAGGCTTCTCTGAGGGAAAGCAAAAGGTTCTGATCCAAGCCCCATGCTCCAGCCGATTTGCTCTGATATTCCACTGCAACCCTTTATTTGGCTTTAGCCATTGTCAGAAGCAAACCTCCAGAGGTGTGCAGCCAGCTGGAACAGCCTGCTTGGGAAACAAAAGGAAGAAATGGGGCCAATCAAATCTTCACCTTCAATATTTGCTTGTGTACAAGGTTTTACAAAGGTTTTACAAAGCCTTTCTGCTTTGAAATATATGATCCCAGAAGGGGACAGGAGAAGAAATAAGGTAATGTTAAAATAAAAAGGTAAAAAGAGGTAATAACAGTGAAAGGTGAAGGAGCAAAGAAAGACCATGTGATAGTGAATGCAAGCACCTGCTCCTGTCTGCCTGATGCTCCCTGCTCCCAGTGATTGCTGCCTCTTTTAGAAGGGAATATGCATCTCAAAATGAGCTAGATACATAGAAGCAGCAAGCAATGTGAAGTCTCCATTTTAGTAAGTCACACTTTAGTCCACTGTGCCTACACATTTCTCATTTTAAATGAGCAATACCAGATGGGATTGTAATAATTCCCATTCTTATGTAACAGTGCTGCTACTTTCGGGAAAGTGCTGCCTGAAAGAGCAGCATCCTCCGAGCATCCAGGCCAGTGAAAAACACTGCTTGCATTCCACAGTGTTTTGGAATTGTTTTATTTGTACAGAGATTGCCATAATTCACAACTGCCTGGTGTGGGATTCTGTATCAACAGATAGGCAGTGACAAGTACTGTATGTGGGCCAACAGGAACTTATTAAAAACACAGAACAATAAGGAATATCTGACTTAGTATGTTTGTGAAACTCCTGTCTGTTAGCAATTCACTTCTTTTGAAAAAACAGAAATGAGGCTTCTGCTGCCTGGGGGATGCTGGCACATCAATCAAACCATTAGGTATGTAAATAAAGCAATAACTGAAGAATAAATAGCTTCTAAAATACACCAATAAATTCTTCAAATATATATGTTACCAGAATGAAATGACTCATGAACAATTTAGTGGCTACAGTATATGTTCAAACATGGAGGGGGAAAAATAAAAAAAAGGAAAAAACCAGCAAGGCCAACTGTAAAACTTTCATCTCTCTCTGATCCTCTGAATCTTTCCTTTATTCCTTCTCACTCACAACCTATTGTAAGAAAAAAAGAAAAAGAAAAAAAGAAAAAAAATCATGCAGCACATTTCCTCTAGCCCAGAGGGTGGGCAAAACAGCTGCCTTCACAGTTGATAGCACCATTAACTCCCTGTGCTTGCTTCACTAACCCAGAACTGCATGAGCCCCTGGAAGGCACAACACACAGCTCTACAAGTAAAGTGCCCAGCTCTCCTGGTGCTGCAGCATGCTGTCTCCTCAACAGCAGACACAATAGGTATATGAAACCAGGCCTTCTGAATGATTCTTCCCTTAGGTTGGGGAAAAAACCACCAAGGAAATAATACATTTGCTAATAGGTAAGTGCACAGGAATTCTTTTTAAGGAGGGAAGCAAATTTAGAGTTGAAGCTTTTGGTTTCCATGTGCTAATTGTTGATAGCTTCAGTTGGTACAATTTGTGTGCTGGAAGCCCTGAATGAATCCTTTTCATTAATTATTACCAGTATGATTATGAGTTAGTGCTGTTAATCTTGCAGCATGCTTTTCAACCGGACTGTGGATTCCTCGTCCCATTGAAGAGACCACATATGTGAGACTGCATTCCCAGTGAGATGGGACAGCTCTCAGAAAGGCAATAATATACTTAACATGAAAGTGATTGCCTGTTGCAAAGCAATGTGTTGAACAGAAGCCTAAAACTGAGGTTTTCATTCATATTACAATATTCTGGAGCCAAGACTTTTGTGGATTGGACCCTAAATTGTTTTAGTATCACTTAAATACTCACTAATTTAACACCACTTAAATTGGCAATAAAAACACCCCCAACTGTGTTGAGCTGTCATCCTGTTTATGCAAAATAGCTTCAAATCTTAATACTAACTATGCTAAGTAATGCCACTGGGATGAAATTGATAGTGAATGTGCACAGCTTATTTTTTTTGAATATACTATGAGGCAGTCTAGCCAAGTTTTTTTAATTACTAGTACTACTTTAACGTCACGTAGTTATTTCCCTAGTACAAAGACTGGAGGGGAAAGTGTTATGCCTGCAACAACTTTGAAGCAAGAAGTCTTTGTGGTTAACCATTTCCAATTCCTTCTCTGCTGTACCAAGATATAAACAGTGCCTCTTTACCACCTTGTAGTTATGTACGTTCCTGTGCAATTTGCCAAAGGAGTGTGTTCTTATATAATTGCTTTCTTTACAGTCTGACTTGCAGGTTAACCACAATTACCTAATGTTAAGGATGGAGGTGGCATTCAGTGGATAAGAGGGGAGGTACAAGAACTCTCTTCTATGCCTATCCCTGACAATCAGTCACTGAAGCATTTAATGGAAATTCTAACATCTGAGTCAATATATAGCTGTGAACCTTAATATTGAAACACGCCTTGAGTTTTCAAAGTGGCTGAAAGTATTCCAGAGGAAAGGTAAATACTCTTAAAGGAAACAATCCATACTTGGCATTGTACTGCAATGTGAATTTTAAGTTCCTTGCTTATTCAAATGCCTCACTGACCCATTTGCATAAAGGAACATAGATCTTGATGCTCTATGGAGCCAAAAGGCATGTCTTCAATATCTCTGGCTAAAATATGATTGTTCTACCTTCTCCAGAGGCTGGGCTGTTGCTCACTGCAGTCAGTACTGGGAGCTGAAAAATGCACTATATTGTTATATTCTACAGCCAGAGGCAGTGGTCCCATTTTTGCCAAGATCCCCATAAAAGAAGAGAATCAAGGTCTGTGATGACTTAAAAAATGAATTATGGGCATCAGTGACGAGGACTTACCCCTTATGCTATAAAATATTTATAGATACTTCTTGATATTCAGAAAGAATCACAGAATCATAGAAGGTCCTGAGTTGGAAGAGACCCACAAGGATCATCAAAGCCCAACTCCTGGCCTTACACAGGACATGCCCAAGAGTCACTCCATGCACCTGAGAGCATTGTTCAAACTCTTCTTGAACTCTGTCAGGCTTGGTGCTGTGACCACTGCCCTGGGGAGGAGTTCCAGTGCCCAACCACCCTCTGGGTAAAGAACCTTTTCCTGATATCCAACCTAAACCTCCCCTGACACAGTTTAA
Organism: Aphelocoma coerulescens; assembly: GCF_041296385.1. Classification (NCBI taxonomy): domain Eukaryota; kingdom Metazoa; phylum Chordata; class Aves; order Passeriformes; family Corvidae; genus Aphelocoma; species Aphelocoma coerulescens. The sequence continues at coordinate 31,270,441 of NW_027184085.1, forward strand.
TGCCATTCCTTTGGGTTCTAGAACCCTGCGAATTCTCAAACACAGAGAGACAGAGCGATAGGTGAAGAGAGAAAATAACTGTTATTAATTATTGCATCTCAAGTGCTCTCCTTTTATGTTCTCTTATCTGTCTTCCTCTTGTTTTCTCTAGTCAGACAGTCACGCCCTGACCTTTAAAACTAGTTTTTCTTTTTTGTTGTGTTTTTTTTTGTTGTTGTTTTTGTTTTTGTTTTTGTTTTTTTGTTGTTGTTGGGGTTTTTTTTGGTTGGTTTGTTTTTTTTGTTGTTTTTTCTTCTTTAAGATACGTGGAAATTGTCCAAGGACAATGAATTACAGGAGACTCACAAAATTCCTTTTTCATCTGAACAGTTTCTGCAGTTTTGAATAACACCACAAGCACGGACAAGGCGATCAAAATCAGAAGTTTGAATAGCTGTAGAAATTGGGACAGCCATGGTTATAAAACCACCACAAAACCTTTAGGACCAGCTCCTTTCAAAGGCAGAATATCTACTTTGAGGACATTATCAACATATGTTTATTCAACTAATTCTTAAAATACAGTATATTTTACAACTATTATATATACCCTGTTTTGTTCATCTCTTCATATTTAAGAAAGCTTTTACTGGTAATCCATGCTAATTTTCAACCCACTCTCTCTCAACTCCCGACCCTCCCCCCCTCCAGAAAAATACCCTGGTAGCCAGAAAACAGAAAGCAGCTGATGACAGCCTTTTTTGTAAAACCATTTATGTATTAAAAATATTGTCATTGTGTGTCAGCTTCTTCTCAGGTTTCTAAACTATATTAAAGACATTTATCCAACTCTTTTCCTTGAATTTCATTCCAGTCATCTTTCTTTGGACAATGACCATATCTTCTTTTTTTCTGTTCAACAAATTCTAGCTTCACGTAACCGCTGCTTTTATTAACTTCATTATGCTTATTTTATACCACAATTACATACTGGAATCAAAAAAGATAAGTTATTTCATCATGACCTCTGATAATAACAGATACAACCAAAATATTGTTCAGGTTGGTTTTTCTCTTGGTATCAGCATGAGCAGCCCAGTATTCAGATTAAGAGCAGAACATATAGACATGTAAGGGATTTTAAAATATTTGCCAGAGATTTTCATATGGCAACAATCAAACAAATTTAATCTTAAATTTACAATGGACTGTTAGGTAAAATATTGGTTATTGGAGACAATTTAGACACCTGCAACAGTAGAATTTTAGTAAAGTAACACCTGGACACCAGTACTTTGAAATGAATCTCAAACTCCATTTCCTAGAGGCAAGAAATATTTTTGACAATGTTACTCCAGAGAAGAGAGGGTTGAATGAGGTTCAGCTACCAATTTTCGCCTTCCAAGAATGCTTTATGTTTGTTTATCCAAATGCTAGCATGATTCTTTGTCACAAGTCTGTCACAATCAGAAGGACCATGTTATAACTTACAAGATGTATTAACACTTCACAATAACTGCAGTGAAGTGAAAATCTTCAGCCAAAGGCTGTCATAACTGAGCCATGTTTGTGCTCCAGCTCCTCTTGCCAAGTGTGGATGACCTAATCTGCCTTTGCTTAGTTCAACTTCCCATTTCAGACTTCCCAGAATTTATTCAGGAGAAAAGTTCCTGATAAGAGGCCCTTATGTTCTGTCATGAAGCCTTATAAAAACATGATTCCCGAAAAAGGGCATATGTGTTATTTTGTTGTAGTCCACAGATGCGGGTGCATTTGTGGTGCTATGCCTCCTGGAATATCTACTGAAACTGTATTGCTATAGTGTTTCTCGTGACCAAATTAATCATATTTTTGCAGCACCTGACGTGTCAGCTCAGTGACATGATTGAACAATCATAGGTCAAATGGCAATGGATGCACACATCCTGTATCAAATATAGAAAGTAGAAACATAGAATACAGTTTACCCTCTAGATTTCTTCTGTATGGAGCATTTACACCCTTTTTTAAAGAAGTTCTCCTAATTTCCAGGTATATTTTCCTTTTGTAGTCATTCCTAATTCATACTGCCACATCCAAGCAATGACTTCATTTTAAGGATGGAGTGTGTCTATAGAGATCTTCTTGCTCCTGTTCTGTTGTAACCGCTGGACTCTGCCTAGCAGGCTGCTGCTCCCTGAGAGCTCAGCCAGGGTTTCCTAGGGCCGTGTGATGAGTCGCATCCCGGAGTCCATTTCGGACAGCCCCTCGATCTGGCTCCGGCAGCCAGCAGCGTCACAACGCAGTGGTGGTAAAGAAGGCAGAGAAGGGTCTCTCATGAGGGTTTGAGATGGCTTTAATCACACCTTGCCCCTATGATGTTCAGATGTGGAGAGACAGCGTGGTCCGGGTGTGGCATGGTTTTGTCAGGGGCCCAGGGGCGGTCCCTGGGCAGGGTTGGGGTACAGAACCAAATAGGGAGAAACCAAGGGAGTGGCCAAGGCTAGGGAGGGAAGAGGGGGAGCATACAGAATCACAGGGTTAACAGGCCGCCACACCTTTCGGAAACTTTCTTTGTGATAAAGAAAATCTTTTTGTCTTTGTAGAACACAAGCACAACATTGCCATTCGTGTGTGTGTGCCATTTTAAAACTGCCATTGTAAAAGCATTTAATAATAAGCAACAATAAACCTTTACTGGCATGGAAGCAAGTCTTGCAACAACCATGAGATAGTAAGTTTACTTCTTCGCACCCACACCCTGTTAAGGGAAAATTACTTCAGTGCTGTTCTTATAATTGCTGCATTTCATGTTGTTTACATTGGAACATTTTCTGACTGATTTCTTAAACTACTGAATTTGTATATAGAAGAGAAAATATCACTCTTTCACAGAATAAAGTTCAATTTACAGTCAGTTGTTTGCAGTTATAAATAGAGGTCAATACAGCTGATATACAGTTACCTCCTGCCAGATTCATGCCTCTGAGATATTCTATATTGTCAATACAAAGTACAGATGAAGAAACTTTCTTCACCGTTCTTGTCTTCCTGTCTGCAGTAGACGTGTGCCCCACAAGACCATAAACATGTAATATATTCTGTTTCAGATGAACACATACATATTAATTGGATAAATAACTCCTGGTCTAATACCTCTGACAAACCCTTCACTCTGAAAGCTTGAAATTAAGTACTTGCCCTAAAAGCCACTATTTTGTTTATGCTAGTTTGCAAGCACAATACAACAGTTTTTGTGGATAAGTCTGCCACAAAAAGACAGCTTTCTTAAAATCTCAATAGAAACAACATTCATGTAAAAGATTTTGTCTTTTAGATATCTACCACAATATAGACAGATATATTAAAAAACAGTATGAATCTTTATAAAACATAGTAAAGCTGAAAAAACCATCACCCTAAGAATTAAAATGGTATAATTAGGTTTATAGCACTCCGCCTAGCAAGTGTAAAAAAGATTTCTGCACAATTTTCCCTTCATAAGCTATGGATGAAATGTTTTTTTATACCTCTGTCACTGAGCAATCCACAGTACAGAATTTCTTTTCTGGTGTTGAATTTTTTAGTTGCATTTTTTAAATCCATGCTGTCTCAAGAAAGTAATTACTACTGAATCAGAAAATGCTACCCAATGGAGAATGGTGACTCTTGGGAAATTATATATCTCCTCACTTATTTCCAAAACAAAAATTGATTGTTGATTGGATGGAACCTGAGTCTCCAACTTTCCCTTAATTGCTTTTATTAAATGGGCAGGTGGAGTTTGAATTTCTTTGATAAGGCTACTGTAAATTCTTTTTCACCCAAGAGTAGGATGAAGAAAAATGTGATTGAGGGATATCCATCTTTTGGTATTAGATGCAAATTGATATGTATGCCATGGAGCAGGATGAAGGAAGGGGAATGCTCCTTCCTTCCTTAACCATGAATTCAAATTTCCATCACATCTTACTCTTCATACATGGTCAGTAGGTCAAGATTCTCCCGCTCCACTCAGCCCTTGTAAGACCTCACCTTTAGTTCTGTATGTAGGTCTGGAGTGCTCTGCACATGTTAGAGCAGGTCCAGCGAAGGGCCATGAAGATGGTCAGAGGGCTGGAGCAGCTCTCATATGGGGACAGGCTGAGAGAGCTGGGGTTGTTCAGCATGGAGAAAAGAAGGCTCTGGGGAGACCTCATTGTGGCCAGTAGCTAAAGGGGGCTTATAAAAAAAGATGGAGGACAACTTCTTACATGGGGTGATAGTGATAGGACAAGGAGGAACAACATAAATTAAAGGGGAGAAATCAGATAAGATATCAGGAAGGATTTTTTTCTCGGAGTATAGTGAGGCATAGAAACTAATCATCTAGAGAAGTTGTGGATTTTCCATGCCTGGAAGTGCTCCAGGACAGGTTGGATGGGCCCCTCAGGAACCTGATCTGGTGGGTGGCATCCCTACTCACATTGGGGAGGTTGGAACTAGATGATCTTTTAAAGTCCCTTTTAACCCAAGCCATTCTATTTTTCTGTCATCAGTTAATATGTGTACTCCACTCATAATAAGAAGCTGTAACAGATATTGGACTCCCTGTAAACATAAAATAACATGATCTCTATCCTGTAAAGCATTGCTTTCTCCTCTAAATGCTATGATTCTACTGTAGAGCCACAGAGAAGTTATCACTATTTCAAAGTGATTAAAACTGGCACAATATGCTCTAAAGAGGACAAATTGAAAAGAACTGTATTTTTCCCAGTGGTCTCTGATGTCTAAATTCAAGCCAAGATCTGGGAATGGCTGTTTTGTTCTGGAAGTCAATGATTCCCTCATGACTAATGTATCACAGTAATGCTCTGTGCTATAGAGAAGTTGATGTCATACCATTGTACACTGGGATCATCAGGGCAGTGCATACTGGCTTATACATTTAAGTTGGTTATATCTCTTCAAGTTTCATTAATTCAGCAATAAAAATAGTAATTAAAATAATAACAATTACAATAAATCTAGGCAGTTTGCATTTCAGAGGAAAAACAGCAGTAAGGAGAAGGGTAAGTCCACCATAATTTTTATGGTGTCATAAATTTGTACTTAGTCATCCACAATGGCAACAAGCTTAATGTTCAGTAGGGTCTGATCCACCAATCTTCAAAGGAGAACATTCTAAAAAAAGAGCAATATATATTTTCTACATCCTCAACAGAGCTTTCTATCCTTTTTAGGAACCTTGGAAACATTAATAAATATCCATGGCAATTAATCTTCTGATAAAGCATGATCAGAGTCATAGTCCAACTATTCTCCTGTGCCTTATAAAAAAGCCAAAAATTCTTCCCTGCCCATCCATGACTTTGGACTTATGGCACTGTGGCAAGCTGAAGGTGAGTTCAGTAAGTAGGTGCTTTTTGCAGCTGTGTTAGGATAATTGATTCTGTCACGCAGTGCAGCCTCCTCAAGCTTCTACTATGAATCGTACTACACATACTTTCTGAGACAGAAAGAGAGAGCATGCATTATTCTACCAAAGTTTTAAAACTTGCATAATTCTAAAAAGTGTATAAGAGCCTTAGTATAAATACAAACCATAAGTACCATAAATTCAGTCCTGATGTAGATAAACCTAAAGCCACTTCTATTAAGGTCGACTTACAAGATTCAAACCAGTTTTTGGTTTAAAAGTTTCCATTAAAGGAGCTTTATAAGTCTTTCATCTTTCTGAAAAATTTCACAAACTATGCTTTGAAAAAATGTTAAACTTTAAAATAAGCAGTGATTATCTAGTCTCTTTTGTCACTGAGTACAGTTCAAAGGTGGATATTGATGCTAATTTCAGGCTTTTTCTCTATTTCATTTATGACAACCCACTCCCCATTTTCCATTTGTTTCCAAACTTTTCTAGTTGAAAATGGTGTGGAGGAAGCATGCAGATTTCATTGCCATCATCTTGATATACTCTCCGTTATTGCTATAAACACCCTGTAGCTTTCCAAAGTTGGCAGTTTTAAAATGTATCAAAATGGAAAAATGTAAACCAAAACCAAATGAAAAACATCCATATAGCACATACAGCAGCTTCATCCGCTGACGGTTGTGAACAGAATTCACTCTATTGCATTCAGTGAAAACAAGAAACAGAAGTTAAAGAGGAAAACCAGAGTCTAAAATACTTAAAATGCATGACAACATCACACACATGGCAGAACATTTTCCATTATTTCCATTGCCTAGTGAAGAACTGCACCTCTACCTGTCATACATCAACAATTCCCTGAGCTGGGCTAACAGGGATCAGTGAAGATCACATCTTCACAAGAAACATGTCATTCCCCCCCTCCACAGCTTTTATACTTTCCTCTGCTGACTCTTGGTCTTTTGCTACACATTTGTCCTTGCAGGTCATTGATATTGTGTTTGTGGTAAAGGCCTTCAGAGTAGAAGCATGGTAAGATACGATTTTCTCAAATGCATCACCAAACGTAACTGCCCAGTAAAAGAACAGCTATCTCTACTGCCCACATTGTTCTTCCTGGACAGATTGTCTTTGAATTCTTTGATCAAAATTCAGCATCAGAGAATGTTGTAAAAAGACTGCACATTCAATTCAGCTTCCTCACAAAGTATTTAAAACACTTGTATTTTAAATGACTTAACACGTTAATGGGCAGGATGAAAGTGTTCCAAGAGGTGGATCCCAAGATTAATTTCTACCAGCTTTTCAAAGTCATGTACTTTTCTGTACTGATTTATAGAAATTTATGCTGGATGAATTTCATCTAACTTTGCTTTTCACCTCAAAATGCGTTTCACAATTTCAAGCTTGGAATTTCAGCAGGAAAAAATCAAACATTTATTCAAGATGTGAATGAATAAAGAAAAACCTAGTAATGAACAGAAACATCTTTTGAAAACCATCTTAATCTAGCAATCTTTATTCTCTCCCATATCTCTACTCCTTCTTTGCTACACCTTCTATTACAAGTCACTTTACCCACCTCCTCTTCTTCTACTAATTAGTAGGATGAAATGCACAGGCAAGCTTTGGCTTCCATTCTAACCAAATTCTGACCCTGTTCAGGATATATATGCTCCTGTGCCTTTGGGTTGGGATTTATGAACAAATAAAACCAGTTTGCCAAATTCTGTGTTTGGGATGTACAAATTATGGCTGTAGAAATGGTAAACATCCTAGGGCCTTTTCCTCCCCCTTTCCTAGTGTCCTTTCATCATGGTAGGTCAGATCTTTCTTTCAGGTGCTTCCCTGTGGGATGCAGAGGACAGGACATTGTTCCATACTCCAGCTTTGGAATGAGTATTACCCAAAGGTGTTGGAATATCTATTCCCTGATGGCACATGAGGTATGTCAGAGACCTTCCAGTGCAGGAAATCTCTCCCTTTTTGTTATGCATCTAAGTGTATTTGCAAGTGGCCTATAGAAGGGAAGAAACTCCAGATAATAAACTTTTCCCTGTAGAAGGACAGACTTCAGGAGTCAAATTACACCAGTTCTGCATTCCATGCGCAACTTGTGAATTTCACTTCCAAACTGGGAAGTTTGAAAGTGCATAAATCAAAATTAGTACAGTCCTGCTCATCATTCAAGTCAGTCATAATTTCAGAAAATAAAAGGTGGGAAGGACATTGCCAGATGATCTCTGTACAGCCGGTGCTGCTATTTCTCTGACTGGGTGCAGAGTCAGAGTAGAGAAAACTGGGAGGACAGACATGGGTTATCCCAAGTAAAACTGAGGATTCAACCAGCTCAACCAAAACAGTCTCGATCACGGTCTTGCATTACAATAATCCACTCGGATTTCATTCCTGTGTTCAACCACCATAAGCATTTCCAGCAGCTGCAGCAGACAAAGGCGATCGGCCTGTCAGCTTCCTCTCACAGACACCTGGGGAGGATTGCTCAGGTCCCTTCTCCTGTAGCCAGCAGAGAGCCAAGGGGGGAGGGTTGCTGGCAAACTCCAGTTTCCAACAGATGCTGTGCCCACCCTGCTGCTGTCTGCCTGCTCATCCCATCCCTTGGCAGAAGAAAGGGCTTGAAGGGCTTTCAGTGCAATCAACAGCAAGAATCCCATGAATCCACTGGGAGCAGGCTCAAACAGAAAGCAGATCTCCTGTGCTCAACATTTATGGAGTACAGAGTTACAGAGGAGTCTGTGAAAAAATTTCATAGTGGGGGATATGCTGAAATAAAATCCAAGTGGACTTGGATTGCTTTGGGTGGGAGGAGTGGACGTTATTTTTTTTTATTTGCCAAGGTAGGTGGTGGCATGCCGAATCCAGGGGAGAATGTAGATATTATTTACAGATCCTTAGAATTAAAACAATTTGCATTAATACAGTGGTTAGATTTTTCCATTTTTTGCTGGAATTTTTCCCAATCAAGTTGAATTTGTGTTTTGTAGTGTGTTTTTTGGGAGAAAATAACTCAAACTGGCTGCCTCGTCATGCATCCCCAAATATTTTTAATCTCTGTATAACATTGCTTAAATCACCATGGCATTTACAATAAATATTAAATGGTTTATTTTTTAAAAATCTTTAATTGGTACAGATTATTAACAACACTATTGTTGAGGTGCCAATTATGAGTTCACCAGCATTAAAGAACAAATCCAGCTTGAATTACACTAAGCAGATTTTCTTACTTTCCTTACTTTCCTTTAGCATAAATGTACTTAAATAAATAAATAAATAAACAAGTAAATAACCCAAATCTTTAATTTTATAGTCTTCTAATGTATTACAGTTGATCTGGCTTTACCAAACTTAGACATTATTTCAATCCTGATAGTTTCCACTGTATGTTACGTGGTTTTTTTCCCAAAGATAGTCCTCCCCAAAAGAAAATGCCTACAAATCTTCCCTTCTTCAAAAACTGTTTTACTTTTTGAGACATTTTTATTGTTCCATTTCATTGCTATTCAGGGTAAAAGCTCATTAAAATATTATGAAGCTCAGAGCACAACTGGGCAGAAGCACTTGCCAATGAATAACATCTGCAGCAATGTGTATGTGTATTTACATTACAGTAAACTTAAACCCACTCTTTTTTTTTCATTGTCTGTCTCTGAATTCTTTTTCCCAAGGAAAGCACTAGGTGAATGTATAAACCACACAGGCTACAGTACAGTCATTGTCGTTGAGTACAGTGCCAAATATAATTTCATCATTTGACCGAGGTTCATGCCAGGGTAAACTACTCTGTGTTAGATGTCCACAAAATTCTATTCGCTCTTTTTATTATATTATTATTTTAAACTTATCTGTGCAGAGATTGGGCTCTTTCTGTGTGTCTGGTTTTGATGCTTACTGTCTGTGCATGTGATGTCCTAAGCTGAACTGCATTTGGAAAACAAGCAGAGACTATCTAACACTTACTGCCCTCTTCCAGTCTGTCTCTTACAATAAAACATAACTGGATTCCTCTTGTAATGAAAATTTAGTCAATAATGAGAGACAGTCCAATCCACAAGTATTTGGATAAGCACACAGTGTCATTTCTGTTTGACTACTTTTGTGGAATTGCGTTAACTGTAACGCAACCATACAAAAAGAGAAGGAAAGAGAGCTGTTATCCTATTAAAAATAAAGAAAAAGCTTGTAACGCAATACAGAAAATTACCACAATTTGTGGCAGACAATAGAGCATACAAACCCTTCTGAGCAAAGCACATTGACCTAGCCAGTGTATATAACACAGCCTTTGAAACTCACATGTTTAGAAAAAGACAGTATAGAGACATTAAAAAATGCTTAGGGAAATGGGCTGCAATTGGAACTTTTGTAGTGCTGAGGTCTTTTCAGGACAGCTTTCCTCCCTCCCTCCCTGACACCACCCAAGAGCTCAAGCTCTGTTTGCCAAGAATCTGATGTACACCTACCCGTCATTTAAAACTGTCAATTATCCTCATGTTTATACATACATAAAATGAATTTCCAAAATAATTTAGATCCTAGAAGAACTGATAACAGAACTTAAAAAGGCTCTGACTGTAGTTTGCACCTTTAATTCTCCCACGTTATTCTTCCTCTGATGGAATATAGTGTCCTCTGGGAATTCTATGGGAGCCTTCTCTGTTCCCACTTTTTTCCTGCATTCTCTGCCACTTGCTTCTAGATTGAAACCATTTTGCTAGACAATTACAACCATATGCATTAAAAATATACATTTTCCTGAATCAACTAATAAAATATATGAAAAATACAGGCAGCCTTTAGGAAAGTTTGTATGTTCTCATACAATATGGCTCAAAGAATGTGTTGATCAGGGAGAAAAGACAAGGCAGCAGCCTTCTCTTCATATACGTTTAGAAGCACTGTACCTTGCAACTCTGACCTAAGCATTTTGGTATTTTTCACTCAAGCCCCTATCAGACTCTGCATTGCACAATTCTCATCACCCAATCTTCTCCAAAGTCATCGCTACAATTCTCAGTTTGAATCTCCTCTGGACTATCTCTCACAGCCTCAGGTGACCCTGTTTCCCTCTCTTATTACTAACATGCCTCTCTCCATATGTGTTCAGAATATGATCCTGTTCAGGGTGAAAGAACGGAATTAAGAGGTTCTGTTTTGCTCCAGATGAAAAAGGTTTACAGGCAAAATTTAAAAAAAAAAAAAAAAAAGTAATAAAAGACAAGGAAAATTGATCTCGTAGAGCTTGGAATAGAAATAAAAGCCTAATTTGCTATTTTTGGGCATTTGAGAATAAGCATATAAAGGCATCAAACTGTAATTCTGTTTTCCTACCCTAATCAACTCCAAGTCTTCTAGAGCATCAAACCTGAGCTGGGAACTCGTGAATGGAGGGGAAAGATATTCTCTATAAAGAGAGCTGTCTTTCCTTAGCAGAATTCACTGCCTTAGACTGGCTCAGATAATGTATGTTTAATACTAATCTGACAAAAGTAGACCTCTTAATGAATTTTTATATTCTATCTTTTAAAGTCTGCCAAAGTGGTGAAGTGATTTTGTGGTGCTTCAAATAAGACAAAATTAAATGCAAGAGAAAACAAAGATAACTGGTAATTTATATTGGAGCAATAAAGATTTGAACAAGGGCAAAGTAAATGAGTCTTCCATTCCTTCCTTCTCCTCTCTTTTAAAATGTCTAAAGATAGAAAAGGATTTATGTTGCATAAAAATGAATACTTATACTTTCTATCCCCTTTTTTATTTTTTTTCCTCTGCATTTGACACCCTGTACATCCAAAATGTGTAATGTTGCCAGAACCACTTAACTTCTACCTGTGTTCTTCTGGAAGCAATTCCAGTTGAAAAGCCTGGTTAGATTTTTTTCTCCGCACCTCATTTTCATAAAAAGGGAAAATCCAACAGTCCAGAACTTTAAATAGCAGAAATCTCCACATTGCCCAGAATTTTAAATAGCAGAAATCTACCTCATATGTGCTAGTCCAGGACTGCAAAATGAGAATACTCCCAAATTAAATTTACAACTAGAATTTGGGGGGGGAAATAAAGTTTTTTGACTGTCCATTTGATTTTATGGCTCAAATTTTCCTGTGGGGATGTAACTTCATGTATTGAAGAGAGCTTCATGCTAAAACATTTTATAAACAACTCCTCTCAAGCTTTTGGTCTGCAGTCATTGCAAACAGACTCTCCTGCAAAGTGTAGGAGCAGCTGGATGCTCTTAGAATCTTTATTAAGATAGGGACACAACACTTTGCAGTTGGGAATCCACAGACTTGACTCCAGCAAAAGGCATAGGATGAATAAAGTAAAAGGAAATCAGGAAATGAAGACCACAATGCTACACATACCACACAGAGTGAAAACTATTTCCGAAGAAACCCTGAGAGACAGCAGAGCAGTATTTCATGTTTCTGGATCAAAGATAGTGATGTATGCTCTTTCCTTTTCTTAACATGCTATGTTACAGGATGTGAAAAAAAAACAGAGTCTGTATTTCAAGACCAATTTCTTAGCCAGGAAAAAAAGATGAATTTGGGTCAGTTATACGCAGGCAGACATGCCCTGATCATATATCCCCATATATTTGTGTCTTCAGATTTGTACCACTGTCGGTCACCAATGTGAGATGCTCTTTCTACATACAGAGGGTAAAGGAGAATATTGCTTCCCTAGACTAATCAAAAAGATGCATTGAATAACTATTTCTATATGAAACAAAACTGGCCACCAGAAAAATGGATGGCAAGTATTCCAGTTATATCTAAGACAATGTATTTACAAACAAAATCCATGCATTTATTTTCCCCCTTTCCGTCTACTTTTTAGACGAAGCAGTTGGGATAGAGGGGACTAATGCACACTCCAATTTAAACTGCAGAAAACAATCCTGTTAATTTAATTACATATGCCATAGAAACAGTTAGTGAAAAGCCTAGAAATTCACAGCATCCCCTGCCATTAAAAGAAAATGACTGGTGAGATTTTATCTTTCCCTAATAAATTTCAGTTAAGGCTTGATTGTTAATTACACAACCCAGGAGAATTCATTCCTGTTTTGCATGTGGCTGAACTGATCAAAATCCAAGAAGGGAATTAACTTGAATAAAGGATGGCACAATAAATATATGTGCAGTCAGTGCTGGATTATCCATGGTTATCTCATCTGAACTAGTCAGTGCCTAGGGCCACATGAGTAATAAGCAGGATTCACTATTCTCCTGAGCTCTGTTCTTTGTGTTACTTCTTACTCATTCATTGTTCTGGACAGAAATTTTAAATTGCTCTGTATTTTCTATGTCTTTATTTTTACACAGGCTGTTTCATTTTATACCCATCCATATTGCCCAGGATGACTGAATCAGCTGTTTCCAGTGTTACTTTCATTAGTTTCACTCTGGTTTTAAGCCTGGTGTCAAGCTGTTTAAGCAGTTAGAAGAATCTCCTTCTCAGTCCTAGTTACTGTCCAGTTTAGTTTTCCTGAAAGCTGAATGGAGCCTTTTGCACTAGTTCAAAGACAGTGGAGGGCTGAATTTTGTCTGTGCTGGTGAAAGACTACTGTGTATTATAAGCCTTATTCTCCTCATTCTTTCTAATTCAAAGCTAAATTGACTCAGGTCAAAAAACATAAAGAAACACAGGCAAGAGAAACAGGACCTCTGTATACAATTTTTTCCTCTTCAACATCAAAAACATGCCATGTGAGTCAGTTCCCCATCATTACAAAGAAATGGTGTGAAAATGAATAATGTTGGTGTGATGCGCAGCACAATCACATCACATCTGCTGAGAAAAACAGAAAAGAGAAAGTGGCAGCCAGCTGCCACTGCCAGAGAGATTCATTCAAAGAGCTGCACATCTGGATCCCACAGCTGCCAAACTCACACTGACTGATTGCTTCCAATCCTGGAGTAATCAGAGGTTAAGTAACAGAAGCAGCACCATCCCAGTGCAATCAGAAAAGATATAGTAGCTATTACTCATCAGTAAAGAGCTATTCCTTCTGTTTTCTCCACATTCATAAGATGTCTACTCCATGAGTATCTAAACTTCTAGAACTGAGAATAGTGAAGGATGTTTTTTAAGTGCCCCTTCTCTAAAATAACATACAGCAGCATTACATATGATCATGCTTTCTGGTTCTAAGAAAACATGAGTCCTCATTTTCTGACTGGCATAACTCCATTGTTAGAGCTGGTCTGAACATGTTCCCTCTCTCTTTCCCTCTCCTTATGCTCATTTCTTGTGTCCTAAAAAAATCTAATAAACCCCCACATATTTCCAATTAGAAATCAGCATTTTTAAACAGAAGCAGTTACTTCACATATAAGTAAAATTTACAATAAAAAAAATATTAAAAATATTAGTAAAAGGGTTTTTTTTCCCCAAAGTTCCATGTAATCAAAACTAAAGCAATAGAAATAGAAATTTTTGAAAACTATTCAATTTTTACTATACTCAGAGTAACTTCTGATTTTTAATGCAATGAACTCTGAATTTTGCATCTTTTTCCACTGTACACTTATGCTACTATTTCAGAGCTGTTAGAGATGTTATATATGAGATTTTTTAGGTTTTTCTTTCTTTTCTACATCAGTATAGTTGCCTCAAAATATACATTAATCATATCTGGTGACAATAAGCATATTTTTAATAAAGAGTATGTATTTCTGCAATTTAAATATGTGCTCTGATATATTGGGTTTTTCTTCCCAACTGGATAAGAAATACATGAGTGTTCTCATTGTGGCTAAAACACACTCATACCAGTGAATTTTAAGAGTCTGAAAGTTATATGTATGTTTTGAATTGGGGATACATCTTTCAGTACCTTGAACAGTCAGAACTCTCGTCTAAGAATCAACAGGAAAACACACAAGTATTGTGAGGTGGATAAAGGTAATTCTATCTCTGAACATATCCAGCTATCAGTAATTCCCAGACTTCATTTGAGTGGTTTAATATTTCTCTGTGATGGTGCAACTGCAAGATCCTACTCTAAGGATTCCAGCTGTTCCATTTAAATGTCCTTGTAATCTTTGCCACGTTCCTACTTTATATTATTGTGTCTACCATGCCTGTACATATGTGCTGAATAAATCGAGCATTTTTGAGTATCATTTACAAACTGCGTACAGTGGCAAGCACACAGAAACATAAGTAAATCTTAGTATGGTGACATTAGATTGGAAGCAGTGTAATGTATTAGAATTATAGAATCATAGAATATGCTGAGTTGGAAGGGACCCACAAGGATCATTGAGTCCAAATCCTGGCCCTGCAGAGGACAGCCCCAAGAATCTCAGGCACACCATATACCTGGGCGTGTTGTCCAAATGCTTCTTGAACTCGGACAGGCTGGTGCTGCGACTACTTCCCTGACTTAAAATGTACTCTGTGGTGAATCACTGTCAAAGATACAAAAATAGTACTAGGTATAGACAGAGAATTTAAGGAAATTTAGCTGGTTATGCAAGTAGAAATTTAGAAATATTTTCAGGCTATTTTATCTACTTGTGGAGTTTGGTCAGTTCATTTCATTTCAGTGGACTGTCTCATTTCCAGTATTCGAAAGGATGATTAATCACTTTATCTTGACAACATGCATTTGAGGTAGGGAAGCATTATCCTGATTTAAAGACAATGTATAAACTAAGTGAATTGCCTCAGATCAACCTGCATATGCTGTACAAGATGGGATTTTTATGACGTGTTCAGAACCTTAGTTCAACAATTTGGCTAGACTGGAAGACCATATTTTAATATTTCAGAGAGTTTTTTCTTGGTTGCTAAATTTAACCACATTCAGGATATTAATTCATAGCTTTATGAAGAATTGATGGAAAGAATGAAAACTTCTGTCTAAAGGGTTTTCAGTATTTCTCTTTTAAAATCTCATGTAAATCCTGGGATGTAAACTGCCAATATTTCCTCCAGTTTAACTGGAGAAGGACTTAGAATGAATGAGCATTTCAAAAATTGTGTAATCAGAAAACAGCGCAGAAGCACCATGAAGTACTACACAAAAGTGGGTACTGTTTGCTGCTGGATTGCTTGGGCATTGGATTGAGAAGTCTAAACATGACATCAACTATGGCAGCTAAAGTCATGAAGGAGCAAGTTATACAAGCTACTCTAGGCATAGCTGCTAGGACTGGGATATTCCATAAGTGCAATGTACACAGCAGATTATGTGGGCCAATGCCTTTGCCCATGGCTAGGGGTGAATTTCTGACTGATCAAAGACCCTCAAGCGGTCAGGACTGTGAAACCAATAGCTGAAGGACCCTCACTTATTTCTAAACCATGAGTTCTCATAAAGCAACATCTTTAATTCTGCGACCAAGTATCCTTAAACAACAGACCAGTATTGCCCCAAGGGTATCACTTGTCAATTCTCTGTGTTCATACTGTAAGCCAGAGCCGTTTTACTTATCATGCCAAAGCTGTTTGGTTTCTTTATCTCCTACCAGACATCTGTTTTTTCCTGTGTAAAAGATATGACCCTATCAAAAGTTAAAGGACCAGAAGAAGTCAGTATTTAGGACCTCAAGAAGTTTTTTCAAAGCAATAGACACCCTCTGAGCAACCAGTCACAGTATGAAATGGAGACAGAAACTTATAGAGTCAAAGGCAGTCATGATCAAAATTGCATTAGCTGCTCTACCCTGACACCAAATATTCTCAGCTACCTTTCCCAAAAACACAGTATGAAGCAAAATGTAGCTAGCTAGCCTCCATGACTCCTGTCTGCTTCAAAGGCCACCTGCTTGATGCATCTGATTAACAGCACTTCTTCCCTGTATCAATGTTATGCTCTCTCCTTCTATTGCTTCCTTCTGATATTTATTAGTGTCAGTGTCTCCCTGTTGCTTCAGAAAAATCAGAAAAATAGAGATTATTCTGAAAATGTGGTCACCAAAGAAGAAATCATCACCTGATTTTGGTTACCATCAGCTATATATAAAGGCCATGTCTGGTCTTCACAGATGGTGGAACAGCTCCCATTGTACATGACTAAACCAGAATTTGACTCAGTGAATTTAATAAGAAGGTTTTATTTTGTCATTTTGTTTGTTTCATTGATTATACAGTGGAGTTTACCACTTTGCCCATGAATTACATCTTAAATTTTGTTTATGGTCAGAAGAATAACTGTAAAAATGGTGTGTAAGCAACAAAAATTCATTATGTTTGCATTGAGTTACATATGCTTTGTGTTTTGAACATAAATAGACTTTTTTCTTTTTGTTTCACAGAAACTGATCCATCTAGGAGACAATAAGCTTGTTTCTTTCATGATTCATTCATTATCAACACAATTGTTAAGTGTTTACAGTTGCAGATCAGATATTTAATACAGAAAAAGGAATGAAATTAGTCAGAAAAAAAAATCCAGCTTACATTCCAATTTCTCTTTCATATCCAGAGAGTATTTTTCGGTTGTGTCTTCTATGTTTGGCTAGAAATCACATACACATTAAACAGTAAAACCTTAACTTATGGTTAGGGATAAAAATGTAAAAGAAGAAGACTCAAGAAAGAAAATAGGTCTAATTTATAAATGGGAGAAGGACAGTTTTCACCATACTGCTTTTCAGAGCAAACTCTGGTTTTTAGAAGAATTTCGTGAGGGCTTTTTAGGATGTTTTTATTACTCTTTTAAGTCTCTTGGACTAACAACAGTGTTCCTGGTGTATTAACTTAATCCAGTTCTAGAGACTAATTTTATTCTTGTTACCCATCAATGTCTCCAGACAGGAGCACTAAACCAAAAACATGGTATGGAAAATTCGTGGCTCTGTTGTAACAATACAATTTACAGTGCAAAATTCACATCCTATTTCTTTGGAAAGGGTGGGATTTCAGACTGGCTGACAAGGATGTCTGATCTGAAACAGATTTCCTTGCTGTTCAACACTCAAAGAATGAGCTCACATGAAAAAATCAAATACTGCTTAACTACTTATTAATTCATCAACCTGCTTTCATATTTATTCTTCTCCTAGTTGACTTTCCATCATTATTCCCTTTAGCAAGGTTTGTTTCTTGGAACACAGGCATAGCTGATCAACCTGGTCTATAGCTTAAACTTATTATCAATGCCAACTGTAGCAAGTGATAGTCTTGATGGCACAAAGCTTGCATAACGTTCAGAGTATCAAACATATTTTAGACCTTCAGCAACCATTACTTTGTTTGTTGGTTTGCATGTTCTCAAAACCCACTTCAAAATTAGGATTTATTCTTGTTGGATTTGTATTATCCCAATCCTGTTTCCTGTCGCTATCCGTGGCACCATGGCTTCTTTGCTGGAGCGTGAGGTGCTGCGATCTTCCAAGAGCGTCTCGTTAGCGAAGCCGCTCAGCAGGATCAGCACTCACACACACGTGCACGCACACACACAGAGATAGCTCCAGAAAATGGGTCGATGGCAAAGAGGCAGGAAGGGTCTCCGTATAGAGTTCCACGGATGGAGGTTTATTGCAGCCACACCGTGAAGGGACCCAAGGACGAAAACAAGGATCGATGGAGGGCCCAGGTTTAAGTACAGGAGCGGGGTGAGCATCAGAGACCAATGATCTGAGGGCACAGGGGTGGTACAAAGGTGGGACTAGGGTAAGGGAGCCAATGGAGAAGCTCTGGGGGAGTGGTGAGGGGCCAGAGCCAATGGGGGGAACCTGGAGTGGAACACTTTATATGGCATGGAACATATAAGGCAGCAAGGGGGCAGAGAGGCCACGGGCCAACCAGGAAAGCAGAACTGGGGTACATTAGCATAACAGAACCGAGCATCCTGGGAGACGCTTCTTTTCTCACCCTAACCTGGGGAAGTTCTCTGATACTAGGGACTGTCTCACCAGAGAACTGTTTTTGTCCTTTGTTATTGTAGGCTGACCAGCCAGCATGGTTTCCAAAGACAGTTTCAGGGTTTAGGAGGGTATTTGTTGATTAAAGAGCGGGCATTAAATTTCATAAAACGTTTAAAAAATCCAAGCAAGCAAGAAAACCCAACTCATAGTAACTTGAGGATTGTACAGAAAAATCTTTCACATGAAGTGTTTCAAGCATTTGTTGTGCTAACATTTCTGAAAAAAAAAAAAACCAATTATCTTTTTTATTGCTAATTATGAAGTCTCCAGGAAAAACCTTTTTTCTTGTCTAAAGCGAGAGTTTTCTGGACATTTTCTGTGTTTTAAAAGCACATGTTGCAGGGGGTATGATTTCTGGTTTGATCAGTTAAGACTTTACCTTTCAAAAAAACTGGTTGGGTATGTATTAATACATTTACCTTGAGGCATGTAAGTATCACACCTATTTCCTTTGCAATCTGAGCATTAACTGAAAAAGAAATAAACTATTCTTCAAGTGGGAAGAGGGCTGGGTGTTTACTTGAAAGTAATATCTTCAGGGAAAATTATGTATAAGTATCTTTCCATTCTTAAGTCAAACACTGTCTCACTTTAAATACATGTGGATAATGAATCAAAGTAGTCATTAAGTTTTGGGGGTTTCCTCATTTGATTGCAAACTAAACATAATGGTAGAAGTGTCCTCCTTAATTGTAACTTTTGTTAATGTATTCATGGAGGGTTTTGTCAAACCAGTTTCCATGGTATGGAAGCAGTTTAAGGCTAGCACCTCTGCAAGCATTTGGTCTTGAATCCAGTATTTGGTTCGGCTGAATGCTAGTAGGTGTAGTTCTGTTTGCCAATTGAGGAGCTTGCATTTTACAAGCAAAAACAGTGGAGAGTAAAAAGGAAAAAAAAACAACCCAACCATCTAAAGAAAAGCTTTTCCCAAGGCAAGAGATGACACCCCCCTTTAGAGTGAAAAGAGTCATTAAAGCAAATTTGTGATCTCTGAACTTTTTTTCTGCATTTTAAACAGGAGTTTTAGACTTACCTATATACAACAACGGCAGACTGAAAAATACTTGATTTCCTTCCCAACAAGAGACAGATATAAGCAATATTTATTAAAATACTAAATAGACTTTATAGTCTCTTTTCTTGTTACATTCCAGCCAAGTAATTGGCTGTACGATCATTAGCTATGACTAGGGAGTTCATCAAAACCTACAGAAAATACCTGCATTTGATTTTTTGTCACATATTTTCATGAATGGAACTGGTTTAATGTGTACTAAACAAAAATCTGCTGGAAGGAAGCTAAAAGACAGCTCTCTGAATCATAGATTAGGTTTAGCAATCCCATTTATAAATTTCTTCATTCTTCCCTCAGCATTACAGAAAGTAACAGCTCACTTTGCTTTGTTTTTAATTTGGAGACTTCTAATTAGGCAATGATTTAGTGGTTTGGGCAGTAAAGTAACAGCCTGATTAAAGTTGTTATAAGCATCTAAAATTTGTGGTGAAATACAGTATTTCTCCACATGTTCATAACAATTCTTAAAAGGTTAACTGTATGCTTCCACAGTCAGAAATGTTGACCTCAGTTTCTATGTGACAGGTTTAAATACAGTATCAGCTAAAGGTTCTTAAAATATCTATTAATTACCAAATGTCTACTAAATGTCTACTAAATATCTACTAAACAACAACCAGTGAATCTATTTAGTAGATTTTTTAGCAGTCTTAAAACTTGTTAACTTTTATACCATTACTGTCAGGGAAAAAAAAAAAAGCACTGTTTAGAAACTATGAATTATGTATAACTGTCCTTACATAGGTACAGTATCTTGTGAATGTCAATGTGTGAAAATTAGTAACATGAAAGGAAATAGCAGAATTGTAACCTTTAGAACAAATAAGTTCAGCTCCTGTACCTGTAAAAATTGTGAGACTGGCTTAATTACTTGAAGAACAAATACCATATTCGTATTCATTTAAATAATATTTTGTATATGTCTCTAATTTTATTACTTTATATTAGAACTTTTTAAAAGTCATTTAAAGATTTCTCTTTCTACTTATGAAGTCTGAAATGAAGTTTAGCAATAGTCAAAGCATGTCTATTAATTTTTCTTCTGTGGCATTAATACTATGTAAAAATCAGCAAATGAAAAACTCTTCTAGTACTACAAGTTTTTATTATTTCACTGTGTCTTTGTGGTTTTAAAGCTGAAACTCCTGAAAATAATTTTGACTTGCATTTTTATTAATTAATGATATAATAGTGCATTACAGTGACCTACTATATCTATACATCTCCAAAAGGTATTTCTAATAGATAATTCTATGGGAAAGTAAGAGAGAAGGGGGGTTGGGTTCAGATTTTATTCTTTTCATTTTAATGTCAATGGTTATTTTAGGAAGGACAATTGTGGTTTGAAGTCTGCTCCTATATTATCTCTTTTCCCACAGAAATCATTTGAAAGTAATGACTTTTGATCATTTAGGTTAAGAGAGAGTAATTTTCAGATGAATTATGAAAACTGTCATATTTCAAGAGTTTGGCAAATAAAAGCTGGTAGACTAATACTTCTCAGATATTAAGAAAGTCTTTTAAAATCCTGTAAAATTCCCATCCAGATTTGTCAGACACTGTAATGCAGATTTACACTTTACCAATATTGCTAACATTAATTCTTTACTTCTTCTGGTATGTGCTTCAGATTAAATAGTGTGCACCTGAATAGCAAAAAAAAAAGAGCTGTGGTGTTGAATCTGGCTTGATGCCATGTTCACATTCACTTCTGTAACAGCAGCAATAGGTTGTCTACTTTAGTTCCCAAGAGAAGGAAAAAAAGAGTATCAAAGAAGCTCTGAAAACTGTAAATGTTTCTGCTCATAATTCACAAGTAACACCCTCTGTTCCATGTCAGTTGCATCAACATCAAATTTGCATCCAAATTCTTCTGAAGTAATCAGGCTGGTTTTTCACTTAGCAATATTTCTGAAATTCAAATGATAGTGTCAGCTGATCCTGGTCATTCTGTAGCACATGTAAATATTATGCAAGTTTGTCATCACTACTAGCATCTCACATTGGACTGGTATTCTCCCCTCCCACCTGTTGGAAGGGACGTGTCAGGTGGAAGCTTACTGTCAATGCAATCCATAAGAGCTTGCTCTGGTTGCATCATTGCACGCTAGACTACTTAGTTTACTAAGTCTTGTTTACCTTTGGGTACACAATTCTGTAGGGTGTAATAGCAAATTTCATATATACTCATTTTGAATGTTCTTCTGAAGGTAGCTTGTTTGCTAATGTGACATTCCATAGACACAGTTACTAGTTTAACACATTGTGGGCAAGTATCACACATAATCATCAGCTTGTTTCAAGCTGACTGTAGACCTGTCTACTGTGCTCCTGCATCAAGTAGTTATTTTTATTTTTCACTCTTTAAGTACTTGAAATCCACTAAACACAGAAAAATAGCAAAATTTAGTTAGCATGCATGCACAAGTTTCCTTTTGTTTTTATTTTTTTTAATTAAGCACTCAGACCTACTTCAAAAGTAGCACAAATATGCAAGTCAACTTTATGATTAAAAGCTTCAGACTCAAATGCTTTTATTTTTGGTCTTCATGGAGAATCTACTATTTCCACTGAGATTTTTTCAACAACTATAGCTGTATTTAAAGTTAATGAGCTTTTCCAATTAAAGCTTCAGATATTTAGCCTTTAGATAACATTTAGATGAACCAGGGTGTATCTAATTATGTTGGGTGAATTCTTAAGAGGCTCTGCATATACTTCATTCATAACAAGCACATTTTATGTTGTGGGCACGTTCTGGACTTCAATCTAGACTGAATGTAAATCACCCTTGTGAAAACAGTGTTACCAACAGGTCTGAGAGTTCGAGGAATGACTGCACTGGCAAATGCCCTTGAGAATGTACAACATCAACCATTCTGAGTGGCAGAGAAATCAGGATTCTGATTCCTGCCATTAGGGTAGAAACTAAACAAAGAAAAGAAGGCTGGGTAAAGATTTAAGAACATTGTCTAAACTGGGCAAAACATGTCAGAACACCATATTGAAATCTTACTGCTTCCTTATAGAAACTAGCAGTGAAACCAACAAAAGAATTGAACTAAACCCCCCCACCAGTTTAACATGATGAAAAAGAGGGTGGGGGGAAACCATGTGGTTTTCAAATCTTGTACTTTCGTCCAGATGTAATGTGGAGGAAACATGGCTTTACACACTGAAATCCCCAGGAAATTATATCTTCTGCTTTGGGAGTTCTTTTTTTCTAATCACTCTGCCAGACTCATGGGTGCAGAAGTCGTCACACAAGGTAGTCTGACTGGACCAGAAGACTGGAAAATGAGATTTTGTTGACTTTTATTCAGGGCAGACATTTAAACCTGTGTCATGTGTAACTCTTACAACCCTGAGAACATCACTTATAGTGTCCCATTCTTGAGTCACCACTGCCAAAACAAGAAGGCCTTACATCTCTATCTAAACCAACAAATGTGAGGATATTTGCTGGAGCAAAGGACTTTCCACAAGGAAATAAGATAAATACCTATCTAAGCAAATAATAAATAGAATTAAATGACAAAGTTCATCTCCATACTGGGATTTTTAGCATTTTAAACCTAGGGACCTAGGTTGAGCAACAACCTGTGTATTCAGTTCAGGTTTCAGTTACATTCTAATGCATGGGTGTCTAATTGTAGGGTCTAGAAGTGCCTTCAAATAAAAACACTACAAAACCCCAGCTCCTTCTCTAAGTCTGTGTTTTAAATTCATGAATACAAACTTCTATGTATCTTTATCTAATGTTCCACATGCATGGTTTTCTCAGCTCTGCTTTGTGTCTGCAGGTTGGTTGGGGTTGGTAGATTTAGCCCACTCAGGGTAGTCTCTGACTTGTCTAAGCAAACTTTTTGATGGGGCAGCCTCTCAGTATAGAAAGGGAAATGAGCTGCAATAGTTTATGCTCCATAGAGAAAAGCTGATAAAAATATAATATCTTCTGTCTTTATCATTTTTTTTTGAAGTTGACCACTAGCTGCAAAGCTGGTAGGTGTGATGGCTAAGAAAGACCGAGAAACAGAACAATGTGGTTGTGAAGCATTCTTTTCCAAGCACTCTTGATAAACATAATGTAAAGGCAGGGAAAGAATTTCAATGGCCATAATTGTCATAACTGTGATCTGACGAGAAGAATTACCACTAAAGCGCCTGGTCTCATTCCTCTCTTCCACCCAGTCCTGCTCAAGAAAAACACCAGAAAAACTGCACCAGGATATAGTTCTGAGCACTTGTAATATAGCTTTCTGGTGCTACTGCAGTGAATGATTAGGGAAAGAATTGCTGTCTTTCTGACTGAAGCCTCTGTTTAAATCAGAATAAAATTGACAGCTGTTTCTTCGAGATTATTCTAATATATCTGATCCAAAATAAAATGCCACTTTTCTCATCAGCAATGTTGCATTAAAGGGGAAATGTAACAAAATTCCAACTGAACTTGCCAAAACTGTGAGTGTAAAGGTATTTGCCTTAGGAAGAAAAATATCCTCCATGTTCTCAGCACTGAAGCATAAAATGGCTGGTTTTCTTCCATCTGAATTTCCTGTGGTTTTTGTTTTGCTTTACTAAAAATGAAGTAGCAAAAATCTTAGACACTAAAAAACCACATTTCATATTATTTCTCTTTTGAGGATATTTTGTACATAGCATAATCCAGATCCAATGTCACACTTCTGCTTTTTCTCCACGGAATAACAGAGCCCGTATCATTACAGCTGACTTTTCATTGCTAGCTAACAAAGCCATTTTTGCTTGGCAGACATGGTCACAGCAAAGTAATCTTCAGGGACAGCCCCAATGTGCAGGAAATGTATGTGTCATGCAAACCCCCATCCTGGACCGTGAATCCAGAGGCAGTACTTGAGTGCACACTGGGTGCTAGATGGGGCTTAGGCGTTGCGAGGGAATTCCTTACAGAAACTACTTTTGAGAAGCCGTGGTCTTCAATTTTATCTACAGTCATAATCACTGATTTTAATTTTGAAATGCTTTGTGTGACTTGATTGCTTTTAGTAGCTACTTGGCTTTAACTGCACTGGAAGCAGAAATACATTAAAACAGCAAGCACAGTTAGAGCTACAAAAAATTGAAAAATGTGCTTTCAGAGCTTACCAAGATACCTTTGTCACTGGTTTTTGGGCTCCTGTCCCAATGACTTCAGCTTGAAAGCATTAAAATGAGTTCCTTATACATGCTTTGCAGGTGAGGGGTTTTTTTGAGCTTTAATTTGCTGTTTGATTTGCCCCGGGATTTTCAGGTGTTGCATGAGGGAGTAAAGAACAGAAAGTACCTCAGTTCTTGGTTGTCAGCCATTGGATGATGGCCACGGCATTATTAAACCATCCAAGCATGCTGGGTCTCAACCACAAAATTTAATTTTCCCTACTGCGGGGACTAATCAACTACCAGAGGCACTAAGTCCTGAGGAGACTGTTTTTATCTGTTTTTTTTTCTCTTTGAAAGACTGAAATACAGTTAATTTTACAGTTTTGTCTGTCCTCAGGCTTACAAACAATGACAGAAATTCAGCTTGATGAGAAACAGATAAAAAGAAGAATTTATGCTTACAGTATGACATAAATTAAAGAAAGATGAAAGGTTTAAATAATTAACAGCACCTCTATAAGTCAGAAAGAAAGACCCCAGATTCCCTTACATAAAGGAAAAAAGAAAGGACTGAAAGGGGAATAAAGCATGCTGAGCACTATCTCTTGCTTTGTGTGAAACTGAGAGGGAAAGTTGGTTCTTAGTGTGATTGTTCATTTCCACAAAACCACCTCCTCTGACAAACTAAATTTGCATTTTTAAGTCTTCAGAAGGCATTTACAGTAAACACACATTTGTATCTCAAATTTAGTATTCCAAAGGACTATTTGTCATGGATTCACTGCATAATAGTCCTTTAGCTTCTTAAGCAGTTGCTAAAATACTGGTTGTTTTCAGGAACTCTATGTGTATGTTCTCCACTCTAGAAATGTGACTAGGCAATTGAACCATTTACATTTCATTTACTAAGAAGGATAGGGTTTCGTGCTAAGAAGGGAAATCTGTGAGCAAAGTAAAGAGAACAGGGAAAGGAAAGAAATACTGCAGCTCAGCACAACCTTAATATTAATCTATATTGTTTTTAATAATAGAAACTGTTTCTTGAAGTACTTCCAGAGAAGGAGAGCAGGGGGAAACTCCACAATGAAATAATGATACCTTAAAATCTACCGATATTGAAGATTGTACTTCAATAAAGATTGTACTATGCACATGTTAAATTTATCAGAAAAAGATTGTTGCAAGGAGCAGTTCATATGACTAAGAGAGAATTCTTTCAAAATGACGGCTGTTCAGGCTTTATAAGAAATACTAGCTTAAAAGAAATTTGGAAATAGAAGAAAGTTCCAACCAAAGAAAACAATTATAAATATTCTTAATTGCCTGGAAATAATTTGTCATACAAAATTGGACTGATATACATTTATACAAAAGCTTCAGATGCGTTGATGTTGTAATGCCTTTTACAAGCCCAGCATATTTTTGCACAGAGTGTTCCAATAACACATTACAGAAAAGGATATGACTTTCACTTTTTTCTTCTGTCTCCCTTTCTCACTCCATTCTCCTCCACTTTTTTCACTTCACTTTTCTCTTTTCTTTTTTTTTTTTTTTCATCTTGCAGGGCAGGGGGGAAGCATAAAATAACTGGAAGACACAGTAACTGCTACTCAGTGTATTTTATTATTTCAGGAATTCGTTCCAAGCTGGGTTGCAATTACATTTAAAACTTGAGAATAATGGGCTATTGACATGTATATAGTTTTAGAAATATAAGGCCTCATTTTCTCAGCTGGAATTTCCCCACAATGTGCATTTGCATTACATTAGAGATGCTCTTTCTAAAAAGAGCATAGCATATTCAGACATTTTGACATTATCTGGGTCAGAGGCAACATTTAAAAGCAATAGCCCTACATCTACTGTGAATCTCTTACAAGCACACACAATGCATTAGTGAAAATGAGGGGAAAACTGAGAGGTTCTCCATATTAAGCTATAGTTTATGACATACCTGCCTGCACCAGACATTAATCTGCAGGAGATAGATTGTCATGGTCATGGTCCCCTGCTCTACTCCAATTGCATATACATTACCTAAATTGAAATCTGCACTTCTTCACACCATGCGTAGTTTGATGTGACCTAGAAATGGTAGGATGCATAAACTAGTGGTTTTCATGGTGCATATAATCATCTCCATTTTCCATGTATTTACCTACACATATAGCAGCTGCAAGTTTTTTCTTATGGCTTAACAATGAGGACTTTATTTTCTCTTAGCTTAGCTGAGTTCTAGCTAACTTGTCAGACTCAAAATTGCACGGCACTGGTTAAGTATATAAGCAACTCAGTACCTTTCTTGTTCCCAGAAGTGCCTAAGACATAATGAGAAAGGAATGCAGAAGTTTTTCACCTGTTATAATTGTTTTATAAAGCCCTTACAATGTATTCTTTGTCATCTTTCAAGAATGGGTCATTTATGATGGTAATGCTTACACAAGTGTGTTTTATGAATAGAAAGATCTGTGTAATTGGTGTGGTATTATAAGTGAAAACCCACGGAGGTTGCACAAGATGTATTTAACTTTCTAATTCACCACTTGCAAGATTTCCAGATATCAGATCTTCAATTTGTCCTTCATTGACATACTCCATTCTAAATGAAAAGAGCTCCAAATTAGTACCACACAATTGTAATTACTGAGATATTAAAGCCAGGGTAAAAGATGGGGTTTTCTTCTTTCTCTTTTTATGTCTCTTTTCTAATATTTCTCCCCACTCCCACTTCCACCACCATCACAAATTTCCCCTTTTCAAATTCCCCTATTTTAATGCTCTTCCTCTCCTTCCTACTTAAAAATCTGACATCACCTGTTGTTCCCTTGGCTCTCCACTTTTTCTAATCCTGGCCTATCCCTCACACACAATATATCTCTCCTATCACTTCTTCTGCTGCCTTCAGGTTTTTTTTTTTCACAGCCTCTCCTCTCTTCTTGTTTTCCTGTTCATTCTACTGTATCCCTTTCTAACCAGAAAACCACAATTTCCAGTCCCTTCACCTTCCTCTCTCCCCTCCCTTTTAATTGAACCCTGGATTTTCTTTGATAAACCAGTCCTTCTTGATCGCCTGTCCCCACCTCTCCTCCTCCAGCTGGCAGAAGGATATTTCTCTTGCATTCCAGTGCATGAATTTCCAGCTCTAGCTTCTCTAGAGCTATTGAGCCAATAACCATCAGAGAATAAGCTTCTTAGTAGAACCACAAAAATGTGTCCAACAGCAGATGTCACTTCCTTGACTCCTGGAAAAAAGAAAACCCTAAAATCAGCAGACTTGCAAGGAACCTCTTATGATCCTGTAAGGAGGACATCCCAGAAGACTGAAGCTTGTTATTCTTCCAATTAGGTAAGGAGGCTAGATAGGACCTGAAGAAAGGAGACCTTGGGATGTTCTTTTCCCTGTCTAAGCGTCAGGAACTATCACTCTTCTTCCAACCTCTTCTTCAAAGTTTAACTAGCTCTCCCTTGTGTTTGGAACAAACCTAGGCAAAGGTATGTGCTTTTCTTCTAAGGGAAGGATTTGTTGCCTGCTACTGCAGCAGAGAAGGAAGGCTTCCTTACATACAACACTGGGTTCACTGCTCCACCAACACGAGAGACTGTATCACAGTTTTCTTCCCACAAGGCAGAACAACTGTCACAGGTCTCTCCCTCTCAAGTGCAGAAGGTGTTGGAAAGTGGGAGCAGATGGACTAGTATTATTTTTTTCCACAGCAAGTAGGCAGTTTCTGTTCTTTTCCCCAAATTTAGCTAGCTGCCAACCACTGTGCCTGTGAACAAGCATTCCTACTAACACATTTGATTCCTGTGCTCTGTCCCATTAGACAAGATAAAGTGATTTCACTTTGCTCCAGCATAAAACACCAACAGTAAGGCTGCCAGGTAACACTAGAAAGTACACACTGCCTCTGTTTTTCATCTCTTTTTCTTGCAGGTGAAGTCAATGCCCGGTGCCCCACCCAGGCCTGGGAGAAAATAAAATTTCTATGTGATTCTATTAGCAGTAGTACTCATCCCATTGCCTTTCTGATGCAAATTAACCCCTTTAATGAAGTTATTGACATTTTAAACATGATTTTATGGTATTAGCACATGACAATGAGTGTTTTAAATAGTAAATGTGTCTTAAAATATAGTGAAAGACAAAAAGAGATGAAGAAGGAAAAATGCAAGGAATTGTGTGTTAGTGTCTAAAAAGCAGCAAGGAACAAAACAGGAGGTGACAGTGGTGATTATACAGAGACTGGGTTTAGAAATTAAATAGCTTTTATTTTTGGTAAAATTCTTTGTTCAGACTAAGAAGGAAAAGAAAATATTTTATTATTGATTTTAGGACTTTCTAAGCCCAAAATGAAGTAGGAAGATCTGTTCATAAAATGTATATAAGACAATTGGTGGGAAATTCCTTTGAAGATATATAATATGTTGTGTAAAGAGAAATTCTCTGATATGACTGGGATGAAGAGATATCCCAAGCATTCCACAAGGTTTTAAATTGCTGATAAGTAGCAATAGCAGATGATTCTGGCAGCTGTATGGCAAGTAAATAAATATTTCAATATTTTTGTAGAGTAAGCAATTTTGCTTAATCAACAAAACTGTTTGGGAAATTAATATGACTTGACAAAACAGAACTTGAGTTCTTTGTCACATGGTGAGGCAGCAAAGAAGTCCTGATAAAGATCAAGCAACACATCACCAAAGATCTGCGAGGACAATAATGTGGCCTGTCTGCTCTCTATTTTGTGCCTGATTCAGTGCTCCAGGAAATCTGGGCACTATACCTTCGTGTAATTTTGCTCCAGGAACAGGTCTTGTTCCATTTAGCATATGAATAACTATTCCATTTTTGTCTAAAAATTATTTCTTATGATCAGCATTTTTCCGCATCCCTTCTGCCCTCAGATGTTGCAGAAGTTTTACTGGCAATTTGGAGCTCACTGATGCTGGCTTTGCTTGATTTTCCTTTCTTCCTTGGCCCCTTTACTGCTTTATCTCACAGTGACTAGGGCATTTTCTCTTGAATAATCAGTTGCTTCTTTTAAAACTAGAAGCTATTTGCTATATGTGGAAATCAAAAATTATGTCCTGATCATTCCTTAGGAGATTTATAATGTAAAACTCCTGGTAATGTGGTTTAGGGCACAGTAAATAAAAACCCAATGTCCTACAATATGAAGTATTTAGGCAGAGGTATTCTGGCTATAATTAAGTGCTACTAAAACAAACACTTGAGTCTGGTTACATTATAGTTTGAAAATAGAAATTTTCACTGTGCAAATGCAGGTGTTGCTGATGCAGGAATAAGTTTTCTAATTTTTGACAAACCCATCTGTTATAGGCAGGCACAATTCAACAAAACTAAACAAAAAAACTTTTCCACAAGAATGTGCCTGTCTCAGTGAAATTACAAATACAGGATGGTGTTTGTTCTTGAAATAAAAGGGAAGGCTAACTCAAATACCCCCAATGAAAAACAAGAGTTAGATGGGCTGGTCACTTACCTGATAAAAGGAGATATTTACCTGATAAAGGGAGATGTGGGAATTCAAGTTATGTCCACCTCATAAACAGCTCAGTTTCGTGTCTGGATCACAAGTAGTGGACAATTTCCAAACCAGTTCTACTGGGATGCAAAACCAGAAAAAGTTGACGGAAGCAGCAGATAAACTTAGTTGCTGCAAAATAGGTGAGGGAGTTGGCTTATTCTTTTCTGTGATAATATCTCAAAGATACTGCTGATTGAGTTATTAAAATAATGTGTAATTTGAAAAGTCTAAAAATATACACAAATTAATATGGAAAAGTTAACAATTACCAAAACTACAATATTTGTTTATGTTGAAATAACTGATGAACTTCCAATATGCACAAACTTTATTCTAACATTTTGCCAAGAAATTCTTTATGGAAATTAATATGAAAATCACATTCTGTTGCATTGGCATAAACTGTAACCACAAATTGGAAGTGCTGATAGTTTCTGAAGGCCATATTCTAACAGATTTATCTCAATGAGATATTTCATTAACATTACAGACATCACCCAATCTTGTAAGCTTGCAATCATTTTGAAAATGATTTCCAAACCCTGGCTAAATCATTCTTTGCATTACAACAGTCAGCACCATTCTAAGGGTTTACAGTGTAGTAAAATATTTTCAGATGCTTCAGCTGAGGAGAAGGACAGGCCTTCCTAAAAACTGTAATCCTTCAAGTCCTTTATGTCCAGAGTCAAAGGCCTGTTGCATTCTTCCATGGCTTTTCTTCTCCCAGGACTTCACGTTTCCCATCCAAGACAACCTTAAAATGAGCTGCCAAGAAAGAATCAAGCAAACTTTTGAAGATACACGTAGAAGGTATATATCTATATCTCTGTCTCTGTATCTGCATAGCTAAATCCATACACAGGTGTATGTGCACACACACAACAGGCACACGGAGAGAGGAGTACAGCTTGTACTTCGGAAAAGATCCTACAACTTCTTGTTTTAGCTTATTGTTCCACAGCACTAGCCACTCCTGGAACTGCAAAGAATGGCAGGTTACAGTCTGCTGCAGGTAAGAGCCACACTGTTAAGTCATTCTTGTAAGAATTCCCAGTAAACAGTTGTGAAATCATCTCTGATTGCTTTTTCTCTACTTCATAAGGGGTTGCAATGAAAAGTCACATTATTTATATGCTATTTCTCATACACAAAAGCGAAAATCTTTGAGCTTTACAATAGTTGGCCAAATAGGGAGCAGAAAACTTAGGACCCTAGTAAAAGAATAATTAACACTTGTAGACTTAATTGCTGAAATTATTCCCCAGCGGGGGGCTTGCAAGTTATAACTGCTAAGACTTTAAAAAGGAAAATGTGAAACTACTTTTACTGATGTTATTAAATAGTTAGATAACAGCAAAAATCCATCAGTGCAAGAGTGTGTGGCAAATAAGTGCTCAGACAAGTTCACCTAAAATTCCTGTTTCAAGAAATACTATACATTACCTTAAACCCCTGCTAGTGCAAGGGGATTTGATTTCCACCCATCTATTCCAACGCCAACTTCATCACTGCAACAACAACAAAAAGGCACAAACAGGAATCCTGAATACCTATAAAGTGCATCTCAATGCACTTTTGTAAAGAAATCAAGTTTGGATCTAAACAGAAGAACAGACAGCATTGCAGCCACACTACATGGAGTCATAAGATGGATATTTATACTTACAAGTGTTGTTCTGATTTATTAAATGAGACCAAACATGAAGCATAAAGAACTATCATTTCAAAAAAGGCATTTCATGTCCTTCTTTAGCAGTAAAATATTTAGTCCAATATAATTGTCTATGTAAGGTCAGTCATAAACCAGTGGAATACAATGTAGATATTCCAGTCTGCTCCATATTACGGAACTGATTTCCTAGAGAGTCCTTCCTTAGCTGAGAAGGTTTTAAAATTAGATCTCCAAGAGAAGATTATATCTGCCAGCAGATTATATCTGTAAGCACTGCACACTAAGTTTTCTTTAAATTGTGTTACAGGAGAGGGATATAACCAGATGGGAACATGAAATTTGGTCTGTAGTTTAAAAAAAAAAAAAAAAAAAAGTAAAAGCCTTAGTTTACAACTTACATTTGAAGGACTAACATCAGAAGAGGTCTTCAGCCAAATATGATGATTTGGGCCCAGACAGTTTTAGCTGAGCATAAAGTTTTAGCTAGTGACCTGAAATGAGAACTGGAACCAGGCTAGAGCACCAGGCTTGGAGTAGACTGGTAGGCCACAGCAGGAACTGGATCAGACAGAGGATACCAGGCTACAGCTAAGAGAGAGGTGCCAAGAAACAGGTGTGATTTGGATATGAGTTTGTTAGATACAGAACCATCATTAAGATTGAGACCAGATGGACAAATAAGAAGGATTTTAGATGTGAAGCTGAGACAGAATACTAGATTTGCCCTGTTGTAGAGAAGTTAGCTTCTGGAGTTCACTCGCTGTAGTAGTGGAAGAATAGGAATTGAAAGTGCTATGGGCCACTTGACTGACTGATCTGTCAGGAGCTGTGTTAGGATTAGTCTGGTACCTGGAGGATGTCCACAGCTGGATTTTACAGCCTTTATTAAAAGGCGTATCACTATAACTTCATCATTCACTTTTTTTTTTTTTTTTTTTTTTTTTTTTTTGACTGCAGAGTCTGCATGCAGAAAACGTGAAACAACAGCAGATCAGTCTCTGTATATCTAAGGACTTTACTCACTGGTCTTAAAATGACACATGGGCCATGCCTACCTTAAACCTGTAAAGATTCATTACAATTTCTGGCTTATTATTCTTATAATGAAAGGAAATTGACATGAAAAATTAGCTATATTAGCTATGCCTGGCAACCAAACAGCCAAATTAGCAAAATTCACAACTATTGGTTTTATTATTGTTTTTTTGTCCTTTTATTTGTCCTTCTCTATCTGTGCATTAGCTATCTTGCTTGCCCAACACTACAGATACAATATGTACCTTGGAGAAGAGTCATCTACATGTTGCCTATGTGTTGGGGCTCTTCACCCCTGCCGTGGGGTCCTGGGAGAGGGGCCCTGAGGGAGGCACGGGGTTTCCCTGCTCCTGGTCAGCCTCGTTCCCCATTGGTTGTTTTGTGTTCCCCTGCGCGGGCAAGGACCCTCGGGCCCCGTGATTGTGAGAGTTCCTCGACAGAGCTCTGGCCATGCGGCTGGAGAAATAAACATCTCTCTGAAACATCTACCGAGAATCTGTCCATATATATTTCTTTTCCATGGGCCTTGTTGTTTGATACAGCGTGTTGCAGTATCCCCACTGTAACGAATGGTGGAGAATTGCAAGCAGAATGATCCCCGATCCCCAAGGACAGAAAATTTGTGAGTAAAAACCACTCTAGATCTCTCTCTTCTCACCTTGGTTTGGATATTCTCTCTGGACTATGGAAGAATCATGGGAAATGTGGCTCTCTGAACCACAGAAAGAAATGTATCTAGAAGTTAAAGGAATCCTTGAACAACAAAACAAGAAAGTATTTTTTCCGGGAGATCTAGAACATTTTGTTAACTGGCTTTTCAAAAATTTCTTTTATATTTCTCGAGACTTACTTTTTGATATTGATCCTCCTGGAACTAGTGTCGAGTGTTTTTGGTACGAGATCTGGGATGAGATAAGGGATCAAACAAAACATGCATTAATGACAGAACCTCTCTGTGCATCCCTTGTAATCAGCGAAGCTCTTGAGGAGCATTTGTATGGTCCCATTACCCCTAAAGCAGAGGGTGGCTGTAATCCCGTGGCCGAGGCCGCGTGGCCACCATCCCAGGAGTGCGTGACTGCAGCCGTGCCGGCAGAGGTGCCTGTGCTGGATGTGCCCAGCCCAGTCAGGAGCGTGCACCTTATCGCAGACCCCATCCCTGTCTCGGGGTCCCCGGCCACTCAACCGTGAGTGAGGGAGCGATGCCGCAGGCGCTGCGGGTGCCATGGGCCACGTGCAGCAGAGAGGCGGCCCCCACGAGCAGCCAGGAACCGGGGGTCGGCGTGGAAGCCCGCTCTGAGCTCACGGCTCGGAGAGCCCTGTAGAGAGAGAAGCAGCGGTTTCCATAGCGACACGAGAAGCTGCGCAGCTCCGAGCTGAAACGAGGCCGCTCTCAAAGCAGCGTGGAGTTGGCGGAGCAGAACTGCTCGGAGGGCGCGGGGCCGGCGGCGATGGCGGCGCGGGGCCGTGCAGAGCCCAGACACGCGCCGGAGCAGCGCCGCTCAGAGGGCGCGGAGCAGCCGCAACGCGAGGGCCCGACCGAGACGTCGGAGTTGGCGAGGCGGCGGCCATGCGGGACAAGCAGCCATGACAAACACGCAAGCACGTGATAGGAGTAATTGTAGCAACGAAAATCACAGGAACTGTGAAATGGTACAATGTAAAAAACAACTATGGATTAATAACACGAGATGATACAGGGGAAGATTCATTCATCCATAGAACTGCCATTAAAAGGAATAACCCTAAAAATTACCTGCAAAGTGTAGGAGATGGGGAAGTTGTACAATTTGATATAGTGCAAGGAAAGAAGGGTTTATAAGCAGCAAATGTTACTGGGCCTGGAGGTCAAAGGCAGCCGTTATGCACAAAATTATAAACAATATCCATCCCAGCAACTTCCCTACCCACAACCTACTTTTCCCTTTTACCCTATACCCAATATGAACCCTTTCCTAAGTTTACCCCATCCCCAGTTTATTCCTAATCTGTTTTTCACCCCTTGGCTTCCCTGTACAATTCCCTTTCCCTACAACTCCTCTCTAATGCAGAGGGGGGGATGAAAAGGGGGAGGGAAGAAATTAAGCCCTCTCCTGCATCAGTTCCCCCACAAAGCATGCCCAGAGAGTCCTGTCTCCCTTCTGTCAGCCTTAAGATGTTCCAGAGGATCTGTTTGGACATTTAAAGACTCAGGAGGGTGGCTTAGTTTGTTTTAAAACTGTTCTTGTTATGTTTATCCAGTTGTTCTCAATGTTAAGTTTTAAATCTCTTTTGTTAAAAATAAATGGGTGAAGTGTTGGGGCTCCTCACCCCTGCCGTGGGGTCCTGGGAGAGGGGCCCTGAGGGGAGGCACGGGGTTCCCTGCTCCTGGTCAGCTTCATTCCCCATTGGTTGTTTTGTGTTCCCCTGCGCGGGCAAAGGACCCTCGGGTCCGTGACTGTAACAGTTCCTCAGCAGAGCCCCGGCCATGTGGCTGGAGAAATAAACATCTCTCAAACATCTATCCAGAATCAGTCCATATATATTTCTTTTCCATGGACCTTGTTGTTTGATACATTGTGTTACAGTATCCCCACTGTAACACCTATGAACACTCTGAAAATAAACACAGAAGCAGTGGGTCATTTTAAACCTTACTCCACAAGTTCCTGGTAGTTCTATATCTGATCCTTTACCATCTATGACATACCACAGAAAACTTGGCATCTCTGTGTCACCTGAAAGACACATCTTTGCATAGCTTCATTTCCACCCCCCAACTCTTCCACCCTGCATTTTATTATTTTGAAAAAAAAGCAAAATATTTGTGATGTTCTATGAAGCTCAACTTGCATCCAATTCCTATTTCCCCAAAGGAAAACTCAATTTTCATAGGTAAATAAACCTACACTTTCAATTAGGGCATCATATTGTTGAGGGCATGGAAAGACAATGTGGGGCCAGGGGAAAAATTGCCACAAGATGTTTTTATGTTTTCAACAAACATACACGGAACTGGCATATACTTCTAAGCAGAATTTGTTTCAAAAGAAGAACACTATGTCATTAAAGACTGGGGGATTTGCAGCCCTAACCACATCATCAAAGTCTTATGGAGTCCAACAACATGAAAAAGGAGTATGATCAGCTAGAGACAGAGAAGGTTCTTACAGACATGCAATCAGAAAATGTGATTGAAGTATAGGAAGCACAAAGCAGGCAGAAGGCGACAGAACAGATCCCACTGAGGAGTATGCTAAGGGATCATGTACTAAGGAGTTTCAGTTAGGGTGATGCCAACTCAAAAAGACAAGTATTTTTATTTCTGAAATTGTTGTTATTTGGGTAACAAGAACTATGGTGTAGCTTCATGAAGACCACAGACTAGCTAAATGCAAAGTCTTTGGCCATCCTGAAATTAAGAGAAGTTGTCTTTATTCTTTTTCAACAGACCACATTTCACTCTGGTGTAATGAAAAATTCCTGTTCCAGTCTAGAATCTGTGATTTCTTTTCTATTCCAGTTGTGGTTTTGGAACAATTATTCCTTTGTGTTTTGGCTGGAAATTACTTGTATTTTGTCAGCTCTGTAGTATTTATTGCTATTAAATAACTCTATACCTTTGCTGCCGCTCTATTATGAAGACTTTTTTTCCACCAAAGCTTTTGCCTGGACTCATGTATTGACTATCTGTCATCCAAGCACCTAGATAACTGTTTCCCTAGAGGACTAGGTTTACTTGATAAAGAGGAGCTTCTTGTCAAATGCTCTGTTTGTCTATCTTTCCTCTACTGGGAAGGTGAGTAGGAGATAAGTCTTCACCCATCCCAGCCCTCTCAGATGGAGCTGTCTACAGGCTATATAACATCAGCATGTAATTTACCTTTTAGCAATAATTTCAATTTGGATGGAGTTCATATTTTTCATGAGTTATTAGCTAACTTCAAAAGCAATAGCTTCACAGTCCCCTCAAGACATAAGGAGTGCTACACAATTACAGAAGCTATCACAGAGGACACAAGGTATTTAACAACTGGCATCTCCTAAGGTTTTTTTTTTACATAATTTTTCTTCAGTGAGGCTAGATCTTGACACTGAGTAATTCACAGTCAATGTGTCCTTAAGAATAAATAGTTCCTCCTTTTCTGTAAGCAGAGTAGCCTATGGAAGGGGTTAACAGTAATCAGTAAAGAATTGTTCCATTAGGGAATGACTGTAAACACTAAGAACTTCTTCCATTTCTTTCCCTATTGTAGTTACTGTTTTCAAGAGAGCAGTTTGGCAATACTGAAAATTTAGCCTTTATTTCTAGTTATAAATCAGAGAACCATCCCCTTATGTTGACATTTGCTATATAAAATCTGTTTCTTACAAGTTTTAAATTGTCCAGTGTATGAAATTTAAGAAATTGTAAGACACATCAATTTAAGGTTTTTATACTCAAGTCAGTGACTTGCTTTTAACATAATGCAGAGAGGATACTGAAGTATCAAGGTTGAGGGTGAAGGTAACAGAGCTATAGTAAAAATTATTTCCATTTTTCGTTCTTCAGCCTGAGACAATAGTGCAGAGATATTTACAACTAGTGTGATAAAAATACCTTTAAATACCTAATGGAAAGAGCAGAAATAATTCAGACATACAGTATTTGTGTATGGATTTTGCAGTGGTCTGATGCATATTTATTAAAGAAGCCACAGAATTTCCCTGTTGCAGAGGCCAGAAACTTCTCAGTATTTAGGGTCTCAAAATGATGCTAACAAAGATTAAAGGGTCAATATGGGCTTTCTGTGAGTTGTGTCCCCATTGATGACACTTTCCCAAATGAGAACTCAGTGCACTGAAAGACCAGCATACGTTCTTTCAGGTATCCTGTGTCCCTAAAATATAAGTGTGATTAAAGACATTAAAGATAATGATGACTAGGATAACCCACCTGTGGAAATAAACAATAATTTGCTTCCAAAAGTTATGGAGGAGTTTACTGGGTATGTGAGTCTTCACTGGCAGCAGACCTTTTATCACTAACATCTCACTTTTCCTTGCAACTGAATTTCTAACTATCTATTAACAGTTGGATGTAAATATGAATGGTGGCTCTGTTCTCTGCATTTCATGTTTTTTTCAGTTGACTGAAATCTGGCAACACAATCCTGGAACAATCTACCAACACTTCAATGACTTCTGGGAAACTTTTTTTTTAATGTAAGAAAAAAGTGATTTCACATCCACTACACATGCTGTAGTAATATCCAATCAAAAAAATTTCTCATTGCCTGAGGACAGTGTGGAAACATGGAAACCTTGATGGAATAATCCATTCACATAAATAAAGAGAAATGTATCTGTTTGTCTCCTTCCCTCAGTGTCTGCCAACATACGAGTCAGAATAACCACTCCAGGCCCACAGTCATGAGGTCCCTTCAGGGCTACTCCCACCTCCTGCTGACAGTCCTGGGACTAACCCTTATGGGACCTTAGCTGTGGTTAGGGGGTAGACCTCACGGCTTTGCCAAGGGCTGCCCTCACAGTCAGACACTATGGGTCCTGGCCCCACAGCCAGTATGGCTTCACCCACCGTTGTGTCCCATGGAGCTCATTTGTCAGGGACTTTAGTCCAAAAAGGGTCCAGACACAGCAGCAGGTCACAGCCCCATGGGCTGGCCTTAACCCATTGCACCCAGAGCAACCCTGCCCCTCAGTTCAGCAAAGGTTTTAATGAGGATCCAGCAAAGGGAATAAGGTTTAATCAGTCAGGCAAGCCTAACCTTTAACACTGTGTGATGCCTTACCTGTATGACAGATACCAGCCCTTCCTCAGCAGTGATTTCCTGCCCCTCCACTATGACCAGCTGGGTGTCCCCTCAGGTAGACAGCAAAGTCCCCTGTCCCAGGACTCAGGTTTACGGTTCATTGCTCTGGAACAGCACTGTGGAAATGGCAATCTCACAGCCATTGCTGAGATGCCCTTGCTAGAGCTCCAGTAGAGTGCCCACTTAGTCACCAATGGCACTGTCTGGTTCATGGAGCTGGTTACTGGAACTGGCTAGGAGGGAGTAAGTCCTTGTAGCCCACTGCATGCTATCATTAAGGGTCTCAGTTTCCAGATGGCCAGGGAAGAGCCACATGGAGCTGTGAGAACTCCTGATCCTGGCTGTCACTTTGGAGAGGTACCTGATGGAATGCAAGAGAGAGCACCAGAGGCCTTGAGGAAGTCCAGCCACAATTTCTTCTGCTTACCACTCACAGAGGAAAAGCCCATGGAGGTGGGCACCAGCCAGCCTCATCCTACACCCCAAGAGTAGGGATGCAGGTGGCAGGGAGGATCATGCTTCTGCTGTGTTGAGAAATGCCACTAGAACAACATTCATGCCCAGACCATTGCAAAGGCAGTACCATTGGGAGGCATCAGCATCAGCACTCTGCCACACAATTCTCTTTGTCTTATCCTTTTGGGGCAGAAGCACTGTCCAGTCCACTGTGCCCATAGTTTTGTGGCCTCCAAATTTGGATGAATATCCAGATGCTTACTTGGCCGCAACACGCCTCAGCCAAGTTAATTGCTATGAGTGGGAGCTGTGATGTTCTCCTTAAGGTAAACTATGGGACCTGGCCTGGCAGAGACTCCTGTATATCTGCCTCTAAACTCTTATCCTCAGGCTGCATTGGCTGGAGGGACAGAACTCTAGCACTAACTGCTGGGTGGGATCCTTGTGCTCATTATCCCCAGCTCCCAGTTAATCTTCCCTTATGGTGCCATCCCAGTCTTTCTGCTTTCTGACTCCAAAGAGTTCCTTTGCCTTCCAAGCTTTGGATTTAAAACCCATTCAGTGAAAACAGCAACCAAAATTAGATGATTGTCCTCTCACTATCACTCATTATATAGGCTCTTGGGTTTTGTCGTCTTCCCAAAGGATAATTTACTTGTCACAAAATCACACCTTCAGATGTCAGTCTTCTCATTGAGAAAGACAGAGCTGAAAGATCTTGGAGAGTGAAGTGCCATTTCTCTGAAAATGCTCCATAAAAACTAAGCTCCACAAAAGACATGAAGGTTTTCTGACATTGTCATACCCGTGCTATACTCAGTCTACAGATATATGGCAGACTGGCAGTCTCTGAGTGCTGAAGTTTCTAACTTCTTTAAAGAATGAGAGGTATTTTTAAACTTGCAGTGGTGCAAATTTACCTTCCTCTGTGTCCAGTAACTTTGCGGGCAATTATTAAGGTCAGAGAGCTTATGCACTCTTTCTCCCTCTCAATCTGAAGCTAATGGACAGTTTTCATCTGGTTTAGTGCTGCATGGGGACCACAGCACAGCCTAGCCTTTGAACAGTATGTGTGTACTCCCTGAATTTAGCACTTGGTTGCCTTGGCACACCGCATCTGCACACAGATTTATGAACCTTCGATAGGGGACATTTACAGAAAAGCTCTCTCTGAAATTTTCAAAATTCAAAAGGAAGAAATGGAAAATTCTTAGATAATTTGCAAAAGGATAAAAATATGGAATATTTGCATTGAATATTAATATGAACCTGCATGTGTTCATAACCCAATAGTTGCATCCAGCATTTTCCAGTGTTTTTTCCAGGTAGCATCAGTATTCAATCAAATGAGAACCTAATGTCTGGCTTCTTTGAATCTCATAATTTCTATGACTCTAAATGGTAGGAGACAGATTTTTCACTCATTTCCATGAAGTGGTATGTTTTTTTCAGCACATCCTCCATTTCTTTAAATAACCTTTTCCCTCTGGAAGTAATTTTCTTTTCAAAACTACTAGAGCCAATTCTATATGATAGTCCCTTAGTGGCATACCTAGAACCACAAATGTTGTATTACAAACACTGAGAGGTAAACTTATGATATACTCATAGCTGGCATTGTTTGCTGCATAGACACTAGACTCAGACAAAAAAGATGGCCAACTGTGACATACAGAATAGACAGGAAAATAAGACCACAGATCTCCAGCTGACAGGTACGTCTATGGAAACTCAAGGTGAAAATCTGATGCAGATTATGTAATTACTAGGCATCTAATTATGCGCAGCTGGTTAATATTCCTACACTATACACACACACACAAATCATTCCATTTTTAAAATCCTGGGTGAGTGAATTTATTAAGTGGTACCTAGTCTCACTGCTATTTAAATTTTGGTCGAATAGAATTTATCCTCAGAATTTGGTGTGCTGTCTGGTTTCTGTTGAATAAAAAATGATTGAAATTGCTTTGAACAGTTATCTTAGCTACAGAAAAACCAAAACCATTTTATTCTGGACAGATTTTGGATATGGTACTATTATTTTTTCCCCTCTGGCTAGAAAAATGCCTCATTAAGAAATAAGAATGGTTACAGGATCTTAACAAAGCTGAAGTTTCTGTGATTACAAAGAATAAATTAATCTAATGACCATGCAAATTAATTTCTTTTTTTTTTCACATTTTAATTTTATATACTCAGCTGGTGTATCAAGTAGAGAAAGTCTAAACCCTTCCATTTTTTGATGATGGCAATTTTCTGGTTGCCTTCATAGTAACAGATATAAACAGAACTCTTCAGCTGGAAATCTGATTACACTTTAGGAACAGTATAAATGCTAATTTTTTTTCCTTACAAAATCCTACAGTTCATGCTCTTGTAATACAGAAATTTATGGTACTGTCTGTTTACATTATATTCTGAGGGTCTGATCCAACTCCTGTGTAACACTACAAGAATGCTTCCACAGGCTGAACTGGAGTACAAAACTACCACAAAACCAGATCCAAACATTCCCAAGCTTTGAAAAAGTTTGGAACTTTTTCCAAATTTTTGACTCAAATCCATCTGCAGTTAAACTACAAAGTAATGTCTTGGTTTCATCTTAGACTGCAGTGTGTACCCTAATTATGCAAAACTTTAGCAAAGAAAATTAGGCTAATAATGACATACAAGGAGCTGTTATTATGCCAAAGAAAATACTGCACGATTTTAATTGGCAACTTATTTTAGGAAGCCTATTGATATGTTTTGACATCAGTGAATGTTTCATTCAAATTTTATTTTATTGTTTATACTACTATTTCTAAGATAACTGGTTAAACTTAGGAAGACAGTTGCTATTGCTATTCAGTTTTTTTCTTGAGAACTCAACTGGCACTAAAGACATAAGTACCCACCTTGCCAATTCTGATTAGTTCTCTGAGTATGACAATTTCTTAATTGCTCTGAGTTTGAATTAATTATATCAATACGAAGAAGATGGACTTGATCTACCTTTACTTGTACAAATCTTTATCTTTGTTCCCACAAAATATTTAGTGCATGGATGGCTTAAAATTTTATACTCTGGACAAGATATACAAGCAGGAAAACTTTGAAATTTCACATTTCTTAAGCAGTTTCAATTTGATACTTTCACCTGAAAGTAGGAATTCATTGAAAAAAAACAGACATAAGTATTTACAAGACAAATTGAATCTAGCTGTCACAGTTTTGAAACTCCTTACTTTTGCCAACAAACACAAATCTTTGACACAGAGAATAAGCATGTGGAGTGAGTAGGAGTGCTTTTTAGCCTGTTTTTTTTTTCCTCATTCTGTTATTAAATATTTGCAAATGACCACCAGGATTTTTTTTTCTAAAATGAACCAGTAGGTCCTGCTAAAATAGCTTTTTATAGCCATAATTTCACCCATGCATAAGGTTTATATTTCTGAAGATAAAGGCATTCCAGTGATTTATGATACTGAATGTTTTAAGAAAACCAATGCTGTAAAAGTCCCTAAGAAAAGGGTTGTTGGGGCTTCTTGTTTGGTTGGTTGGTTTTGGTTTTTTGGGTTTTGGGTTTTTTGTAATCATTCTTTGTAGCTCATATTAGCATCCTTAGTAGAGGCCTGTCTCTCATTTTCATCATCTATCAAGAGTCCTATCTGAGCAGCAATTTTAGATACACTGGAATGAAAAATGTATGTTTGGCATGGAGTCATTAATTAAGATTAAAGGCATTACCTTTATCCTGACTACTTGCTACTAACACAAGTCTGTGGTCCTGCAGGAATTCCATGTAAAGAAAAGTGTCTGTATCTGTTCCTGGTTTTATTTAGAAATTACTGAATCTACAGAAAAGTGACTCCTTTTCATTTAAGGCTAATGTCTTTGGAAATCCAAAATGTTTAACATGGTTGTTGATTTGAAACCATTATAATTTTGAATTAATATACATGTACCTTAGAACCCAAAGGCAGTTGAAATGCTGTGCAAGTTCATTTACAAGACAGCATTTCTTAGAAAACTGGGCAATACATAGAATAATATTGTTGCATTTCTGGGTCTTCCAAAGGAAAGAGAGGCATTCATTGTAGTGCAAGAACGCATGATATTGCCTTCATTGCAATGGTGAAGTTAGAATAGGCAGGGAAAATTGGAAAACTGTTGGAGAAAAATTTAAAATATTATTTTTAGAAATATGCTGGTAGAACTGGACAAAATACTTGCCTTGAGAATATTTTTTTTAGAAAAAAATTCAGTATGTGGAATATGTATCCATTAAAACCTGATTAAATTCCTAATTTCACAATGCATCTGCTTTTTGTCACAACTCAGTGTTCTACTTTCCCTCAGATAACAAGCAATTTTTTCAGTGTTATAGATTAGGTTCATTGAGATTAGTTTTCAGAGTTTGAGGGTTTTATCCAAACCAAACACCTAAACTTGTGGAGTTTCACTTATCAATAATGAGAGGTGGTTCCTTCTGATATCCAGGTGATCAGAGTACTGACACTGACACTCTTATTTTCTCATTCATAAAATTAGGATCATTACTCCTTTGTAAAAACATCTGATTTACTGATCAAATATGCTTTGTAGAATACATTGAAAGAACAAAAACTGAACACCCAGATTCTGGGGGAAGACTTGAACCTTACCAGAAATGGTGCTGTAACTTATAATTATAATCGAAAATGAGCAAAAGAAGTATTGAGTACAGTGATACATTCTGCTTTCCATCCAAATTCAAAGAATGAATGTTTTTCTTTCCTTTGAGGTAGACAACACTTCTCCAAAAATAGAAAAAAAGAGTGGGTTTAGATAGCTTTTTGTTCTACTTAGATAAACAAAAAGATGTTGAACTGTGGAAACAACAGACTTAGCAGACATGTATGTTCTCTTTGTGGGCCAATGGCCTCTTGAAATTTCAAAATAATTTGAAAACCCTGAGAAACAATGTTTCAAAATACAACTAGTGAGCACAAGAATTAAGCAGGATCTCTCTCATGAATAGCAAGAAGGATCTTGGCAGTCAGCTCACTGACTGTGATGGGGAAAAAGAGAAAAACGTGCTAGAATTAGGGCCTAGGCCTCTTTTTACTGTGAAAATCCATGAAAATAATAAATCTATAACCTTAGCATTAATATGTAAGGCAATAAGATATTTCAGCTATTT
Source organism: Aphelocoma coerulescens (assembly GCF_041296385.1). Taxonomy (NCBI): domain Eukaryota; kingdom Metazoa; phylum Chordata; class Aves; order Passeriformes; family Corvidae; genus Aphelocoma; species Aphelocoma coerulescens. Next base: position 31,314,584 of record NW_027184085.1, read on the forward strand.
TTTTTTTCAGTACAGCCAGGAATAAAGGACTTCCATCTGTAAAATAGCTGCTTGCAAAACCTACTATTATTTTAGGTCTCTTTTAGCAGCTAGTGGGAGCTAAGTAGTACCTTCACTTTTAAGAGCTCTTTGCAGAGGCCAGCAGACTGTCCTCTACTATAGTGTATCACCTACCAATAACTGTACTGTTATTTTTTTAATTGATCCTGATACTGTGTTTTCCATATGTAAGTTTGGGGTTTTTATCTACTCAGAGAGCAGACAGAAAAAATGCTTTCATATCATATCTGAGAATAATTCTTTACTGTGTCTTATGTGCTTTGCTTATATTGAGTTCAAAGTTTTGTAAGAAGAAGCTGTACAGTAAGCTGAAACACGCTGCTGTGTTGTCAAGAAAAGAGCAAATTTCGGTACATGTAGCTAGCGAAGAAAAAAGGTAGGTGTGAAGGGAAACAGAACATGAAGAGACTACAGTATCTGGGGCCAAAAAAATGTGCTCCAAATGATAAAATTTACTTTGGGATAGAGGTCCAGCAGCCAACTTGATAGAATTGTGGCCTGCTTGAGAACTTCTTCAAAATTTTATAGCACAGAAAGTGTGTGTTTGAACATGGACAGACTTTTTCCTACAGGCATCTACTTTTCATTCCTCTTAACTGCAACAGCTGTTGGGAAAAAAACGCCAAAACCCCACACAAATCTGAGAACAGAATCACCTCCAAATGTCAGGGAAAATAAATGTATGCAGTACTAATGCACATTACCTCTCAAGTTTTTATTTATGCACAGTGAACAGTTATTAAAAACCTTTTAATTTCAGTTGTCACTTCAATTAATGTACAAATCTGGAGTAGCACTGTTTTCTTCATTTTAGCTTGGCCCCAGTTGAAACCACAACTACCATTCTATATATCTTGGCTTGCAGAGATTCTGGCTTTGAAATTTTTATGTTCTGTTTGTGTTCTCTTGTTTTGCTGCCAGACTACCTGTTTGCTTATGTGGAACACCCTCCTCCATTCCACTTCTCGTAATGATATGAAATGTGACAATTACTAGGTGCTGATGTAATGTCACAGGCACTGAGAAAGAAACACTAAGTTTTAATATTGTAAAAGCAACACAAATAACAATAAGAGAATATACAACTATTAAATCAGAGAGATGCTGCTGCCCAAAATGTACAGAATCAGAACTACATTTTTGACCAGTTACAAGTGTAAAGGAATGCACCATAATGTAGAAGTCTCCTAATGAGAACAGCCATTATGAACCTTTTATCTCATGCCATGTTCAATAGTGAGAAAATTCTTTGTAAGCTGCTTTGTTTCCACATTGAAAAAATCCCAGTAAGAAAAGATAGTTGTTGAAACAAGTGCTGAAGTGGAAAGTGAAACAAATGCTTTGTTAATGAAAGTGGAATAATTTTTATGCTATGGAGGGACAGTCCTGTTGCAATTTACTAGAATATAAAGCAAGAAAAGCCTAAAGGCTTTGATTTCACAATTTAAAAATGTGCCAGAATCTAATAATGACCTAATATTGTGTTTTACTTTGGAAATTGGGCCCCAGATGCTTGAGGATCCCATCCTGAAGGTGCTTAGTATTTCTCTGCTTACAGTCTACCAACACAACATACCCAGAAACAAACATGCTTGTTGATATAATGAGAGATTTTTTTCTTATGCTGAGTTATTTAGTTTTGTTATTACCATATTTAAGATAGTCTGACCTTCTGGTATATATTTTGCTATTATTATGCTTTTAGATATATAATACTTAGGACCCATCCAAGAAGTGCATTCTACATGTAAAGATCATTAAGTACACCAGCACACGAAACAAAAATACTGTAGTTCAGACACTAAGCAACTGCAAGCATATATACAGTCACATCATCCACAGGGTGCATTGAATTCTATTATTTGACCAGTACAGATCATCATGAATATGGAAATATAAAATAGAGAGACTGTTTTCCTGTAGAGTAAAATGGAAAGGAATAATTAGAGCCGTTACTTTGCCAAATATTAATCTACAGCAAAAGGGTCAGCGAACTAAAGGAGAAAAAAAGTAATTTTTCCATAGGCAACATGATACAATATGTGATATATTTACAGCAGGATGTGAATGTTTGAGGCTATAGGTTTGTAATGGGGAGATCATTTCTCCTTCTTCACTGATATAGTATTTCAAACAGTGGATTATAATTTTTGGACAGTGTTCAAAAAGTATAAAATTCAAAGACTGATGACATAAGTTCACTTCGTCTATGGTTTCATTTAATAGGTCCTGGCTGTATATTTTTTTATATATATAACTATAAGCCAGTTCAGTTTATAGAAAATGTACTCCATTTGCAGTTTCTTGATTTTATAAATGAGCTATTGTACTTTTGTTAGAGTGTGAGTATGTCTTTTTGTGTGTACCTAACTATACACAGATATATACATATTTATCTTAGAACACTCATTGTTTTAAATTTTAATCATGAACAATAACTGCAAAGTGCTTAGAGTTTCAAATGTTTTCTTGAGTGCTGCAGAAATAAAACCAGAGAAGTTATAGCAAGGTTTAGCAGAGATTGAGTGCTTAAAGGTACAGCGTTTCATTTTGCTGTGATAATCCTTTGAAATATGTTTTACCTTCATATCAGTTAAAATGCTCCTAAAAAAGAAAAAAAAACAGGAGGATATTAATTCAAGGATAAAAATGAAGAGCAGAAAGAGATTACTCTGTCTGATTACTCTGAGCCTCATATCCATCATTTACACAGATACTACACCTTTAGCATTTACTTCCCACAATATTTTGGAACAGACCATGAATGCATACCACTGTTTTTGGTGCTCCTTCCAAATCTCACACACTCTGGACAACTTCATCCAGGGCACTTCCTGGAAGCTTGCTCAAAGAATTCTCTTCTCATGTTACAGTCTGGCTTATGTTTCACATGATAAACATGGGACTTGCATTTGGAACTGTCTGCAGTTTCATTTCTAATGAGAACTGTTGACCTATGAAAACTGCACATGCAGATTCAAAACTAGATCTACAGGACTTGGGAAAGTCATAGGATCATAGAAAGGTTTGGGTTGGAATGGACCTCAAAGATATCTAGTTCCAACTGCCCTTCCATGGGCAGGGACACCTTCCACTAGCACTAGACCAGGTTGTTCAGAGCTCCATCTAATCTGGCCTTGAACACCTTCTGGGATAAGACAGCCATAACTTCTCTGGGCAACCTCTTTCAGTGCCTCATTACCCTCACAGTAAATATTTTTTTCCTAATAGCTAATCTGAACCTACTCTCTTTCAGTTTAATGCCATTCCCCCTTGTCTTGTCACTCCATGCTCTTGTAAAAAGCTCCTCTCTATCTTTCTTGTAGACTCCCATTAGGTACTGGAAGGCCACAATTAGGTCACCTTCTCTTTTCCAGGCTGAGAAATCCCAATTCTCCTAGCTGTTACTCACAGCAGAGCTGCTCCATCCCTCTAAGCAACTTGGTGTACCTCCTCTGGACTCGCTCCAACAGGTCGATATCCTTTCAATGCTCGTAACTGTTCCAAAAAATGCATTGAAGGTTTTTGCTTCCTGAGTCCCTATCCTGCCATCCATACACTCAAGAGGTGTGGAAAGAGAGGTTGTCACTGGAGACTGAGGCAAAAAAATTGTTGAGTAACTCAGCCTTCTCCTCATCTGTTCTTTCCAGTTTCCAGCACTGATTATCAGGAGGGTCACTTTCTTTGATCTTTTTTTATTTAACATAAAAATATGTTAAATAATAAATAAAAATGCAAAAGACCTTCCCGTTATTCTTTGAATCACTTTCCAAGTTCAGTACCAGCTTCACCTTGGCCTTCCTCACCCCATCCCTTCACAGCCAAACTTCATCTCTATACTCTTCCCAGGTCACCTGTCCTGGTTTCCACTACCTATACGTTTGCTTCTTTCCCTTTAGTTTGACAAGCAGTTGCCTACTTGTCCAAGCCAGTCCTGTGTGTTAAGAAAGCCTCAATGTTTTACCATGTGTGGCCAGTCTCATATGCAATTGTTTTTCACAGAAAACTTATTTACTTATGTTTATTCTCCCTTTTGAAAAGATCACAGATTTACTTCTATTCTTAACCAATCTAAAAAGATCTAGCTGTTAGAATCATTCTTTTGAGAATCTCAGTTTTTATCAGAATAAGACTATTTCTCCCCAGGTTGCAAAAGTTGGAGGTAACAGCTTGAAAGCTTAGGGTAGGTATTTTAAAAATCCTACAATGTCTACGTCAATATTTGAAGGACTGCTCACTTTTACTGAGCATTGAATGTTCAGCCTGAGTTCATTGTTGATTTGTAAATTCTCTTTTGCACCACACTGTGTTCTGTACTCTTTTTATCCTGAGACAGACTGTATGTTTCCTGTTGAGCCAGAGGAATATTACCACTCTGAAGCAGCTCCTTATCACTCTCCAAACGAGGTGCCATTATAAAGATGAGTGACAGATGGAGATACAGACATGTCTGTATCTCAGTTCTTAATTTCCTGGACATTTTTGAAAAGGACAGTAAGAAGCAGTTGGATATTAAATAAAAGTTTAAAGGAAGAAAATTCACTGTCACCAAAAATACAAAGTGTTTAATATTCAATATAAACTTAAAAAGGAGAATGATTTTCCTTTATAATACACAGTCTGTATAACTGGAAAAGCAAGTCATTTCAAGACTGTGCTGCTTCTAAAGAGTAAGACAATAATCAAATTCGTTTACACAATCTGTCCTGAGACAGAAAAAAAACCAAAATAAAAATACAGCTTCTGATTCAAAATCATATTATTTAGAATCTGGGAAGGAATGATTTTAAAACACAAGCCACACAGAAGCACTCATGTATGTTGATTTATTTTATTTTGGGCTTTTTTGTTGTTTTAACTCTGCCTAGTATGGCTTTACCTCCTGTTTTTACTCTACAGGAAAAGCAAACCAGAAAGGAAAATATTTTAGCTAAGAATAATAGGAATTCCTTAAAGGGTAGAAAAAAATAAAGATGGCCAAATTCACAGCTCTGACTACAAAGTGACACACCTTTTCTCCAAACTGTGGGAACAGTAACTACAAAATGATTAAAAATCAAGGCTTTTAGCAAAGAATTGAAGAAAAGCTTCCCACTTTCAGCCATGTGCATTTCAAGGTTTTTGTTTTGTCTTCATAAAAAGATGATTTCTCTTTTTTCTTTTGGCCTTCTGTTCCTTATAATTAGGGAATATATTTCCTCTTTGAGATATCCCAAAGGCAGCCAAGACCTCTCACAAAGTTTCTTGCAGAGCTTACTAAAACCCTACTGTGCAGCCTATACCTGTCTCGATGCTTTTTTAAACTGATCTTAAGAAAAAGAACAGAAGACATTTCACAAAATAACCAGTAGCCCATTACATTAGTGTATTGACAAATGTAAATTTTTAGCACCTAATGTTTCCTGCTATGCATCTTATCAGACAGCAGTGTACTAAGGTCCTGAACCAGTGACATGGCACAGCAAAGACAGAGACTTGATCTGGGGAAACTGCTCTGTTCCCAGGCCCTGGACTAGTGGGGGTGGGAGTCTGTAAAAAGCACTTTGCTTAGGGGAAGGAACAAGAGGCATTACGAAGCAGATGCTCTCAATCTCCAAAAGAAAGCTGCTATAATCAGTATACAGCATTCTCTCAGTCAATCCAAGGCTTTACGGGGGGCGGAGGGGGGCAAAAAGCTCAACAAAATTCTTTTACCTCAGTGTATAAAAGTAAGAGGATTGTCAAACTGGATAGGCAGGAGTCTATCACACCAAAATTTATTATTCAAATTTAAAGTAAAGCTTTGTTTAGGTTTTAATGAAAGCAAGAAAACTTTAACAACAGAAGTACTGTGCTTTTGCTCTTTCTCTCCCTTTCCACATTCAGTTCCTCTGCCCCTGCACCTGCTTCCAGTTTTGGCTTCTTGGCAGTGATGCTTAAAGAGACATCAGCTGGCAGTGGCAAACTGTTAAAAGCTCCCCTGCAATGCAGCTTTGCAAATGCCAGCCATTTATTCATTGGTGCATGCCAGCTTAACACAAGGTTTCTTTTCCTCTCGCTTCTCTGCTCTCAGGTTTCAATTCCAAACAACAGTAAGGAGTCTGAGTCATGGCCTAGCTGTGTGAGCATCCATTAAATGTGGTCACTGCTATCTGTTGTCGTAATATTTTGATCCAAAGGGTGTTGCCTAGAATTTAAAGTGTAGCACTGTTTCTTCTTTGCAGACATAGCTGTTGGACCACAAGTTTTGTTTTATTTTAATGTTTTGTCCTTTTGAACAGATGGTGGGATAGCTAAGCTGCTAGACCCTGGAATTATTTTTTTGACTTTGTATCTTTCCTCTTCTGCTTTTACAAGTACATAATGCTGCTGAAAAAAGAAATACAGAAAAAAATGGAGACAAAGAAAGTGGCAAGCAGATTGAGTATTCAACACAAGCCAACTGTTTCTGTGCTGCCTTAGAGATCACAGTTCACTCTGATGTCCTGTGTCCCAGTTTAAATTCAGAGCTGTTAACAACATGATATTCATTAGACTGACTCCAGAATTCTAGGTGTGGTAAGATAAAAAATTCTCCCCAACAGGACATTTTTCAGTTAACTGCATCACTTTAGCAGAGAGTGAGAAAGTACCACAGATGTGCAAAAATTCTACAGTATATTTTCTTTGGAAATTTTATCTTTAATCTCTGTTGTCTGAATGTTCTTTCTAGGCCATCTGGGGAGATAAGGAATGTGATTTTCGTAGTTTGAGCTACCGAAGCTTTTCACTGTATTTCAAGAGCATTCTATGTGTAATTCTGGGTGGGATGGAGTTGTCTCAGTGCTCTTAGCATGGTTAGACTAAAAAATAAAATTTCACTGCAGCAACATTTTGGCATGGGACAGAAACCAGAAGTTTTATGGACCTTTTGATCTCATGTTCTCTTTCAATAAGACCTGAACCTATTCCCATTTGTCAAAAGATTTATATTGACTTTCACCTAGACTGGGCCAAGTCCTTCTGCAAAGAAGTTAGCAGGAGCAGTACACCCTAACTTTTTTTGAGTAAATAAAAGGAGTGTTGTAGAAGAATTACAATGAAGCCACAAGGAATAAAAGCGGTGTTAAGAGGGAGGTTGGGGAAGAAATAAACAGCTCAGATAGTTAGTGCCAGTATGAGCAGCAGCTGTTCCACTCAGCCAGATTAACGTTTCTTTATCAAGCTATGAAAAAGCTTTAAAAAATACAATGTGGGTGAAAAAAAAGACACATTAATAGTCAAAGGAATAATAAAGCAAATGCAACCTAACACCGATTTATCTACATTTGTGTTTGAGAAACTGTGAGTTTCTTAGATTGAGAAACCTAGCAGCCTAGAAACCACTTGTACTGGAAAAACTTGACATGTGTCTTTTTGTGTTTTAACTCTGGTTGCTGATATTCATGTGCCCACTGCAATAATTTAAGATATTTTCTCCCTATTTTATGTAAAAATCAGTCATTAAGCTTGAAGGTAATGACAGGGTTTGGGTTATACTATCAGGATGAAGGTCCATGAACACAACAGCCAGCTTGCAGGCAAATAAGCCATTGAGCTTTGGTAAGTATATGCACAGCGGAAACAAACATGGTCCTTGAATCAATGTAAGTGCTCTCTGCTGCCCAGAGCAGTAGCACAGAGTGATTTGATGTGAATTCATTCTCTGAATGATCAATTGCCTCATAGTAGAAAAAAAATAGAAAATAGAACAGCTTGAAAAAAAGGGCTTTTAAATGAAGCCTGACCAGCACAGAATGGAAAAAAGAGCAAATTTAAACAGCTTTTATTATGAGGTGAAAAAGGTTTGAAGTTGTGAGTAGACAGTTACCTTCTGCTTGATTTCTCCATATTCAGAGGGAAAAAAAGAGAATCTATCTTTTTTGTGAACAAGAAAGATATCTGGCTCCTTACCACTGAACAACCTCCAATAACCTGATTTTTGGCCAAGTGTTTGGGCCATAAGAACAGAGAGGTAGAATGAGATCAGTAAGTACATTTCTTCTTGCAGCTTTGAATTCAAACCCAAATCCACAATCCATTTACCCTAAGATTACAAGGTGACTGAGACAAAGGATGCAGAAAACAAATGTTGGCAAACATTATATGATTCTTTAGCTAAACAAGATGGAGAATGGCTCCAGTGCTGTTTTCGTTCACATGTGCTTCAGGGATGTAGCTGCTCCAAAAGAGTGCAGTAGTAAGTATGACATACTCCTGGTTTTGGAAAGTTTTCCAATTTTGTAAGGTAGATGAAGCAGATAGTTCTCTTGCTGACTTGGAAAAATAGGAGTAGATTTCATAACAAAAGGTGGGCTTGGCTCAAGTTTGTACCAGAAGAGCTTGTTCACATATTTAGTGTCCTAGATAAACCCCAATAGAGTTTCCTGAACCATGAGTACCTTTGGAAACTGAGAGGCATCACAGAATATCTAAAAATTTTACTGAATTATTACAAAATATTATCTCTATTGCATCTCAGTACAGCTTCAAATATTGAATGGAAACGACAGGCCTCTGAACCTCCATGAACAGATGACCAGAAAAGACCTTCTGCAAGCCCCATGTGGACTATATTCCCCAAATTCATGCTATTTTGATCTCTTCAGCCCAGGTCTATAGTAGGGTTTACATTCCTGACTATTTCTGATCATAGTGCAAGAATGGTCCATTGGCCCATAAGACCTACAGCTGAATTCACATCTATCTGCAAAACCTTTGGTGAGGTCAAGAAATCAAGCTTTTCAATAACAATTTTAATAGTAATATACCTTTCAATAGCAGTACAGGACATTCTTGCATGCCTTACCTCTTTACACAATCAGAATAACGTATACACCACTGTGGCAACACCTTTTTTTCTTATTTAATTAAAAATAAAGCAACACATTCTGAAATTTTCCCCTTATAATTGCTGGCTGTACAATCAATCACACCTAAATCTCAGTCTAAAATAGCTGTAGTAGGTGTATGCCTGAAAAGATGATGTTTTCTAACTAATAAGTAATCTAGATGCTTTTATAGTAGCAAAGCAGAATACACATGAAGGTAAAATCACCTTGGGTAGATAGAATACATAACTTTTGTTAATGTCAGCTAACATTAATGAAACTAATGAAAATTTTCCTGGTAAAATTCCCTAGACTTGAAAAGCCAAAAAGGAGGGAGCAGTCAGTTAAGGCTTAACTGGCTTTTGTAAGCTAAAGAATGAAAAAATCCCCGAAGAAATACCAAATTATTGATAAATTTTAGGAACGATCCACAGAAAAATGCAGAGGCAATGGAATATTATCATCTATTCTTCTCATTTGTGTCTCATACTCTGTGTATGGGATGTAGAATTATTTAATAGGAACAAAAATCAGGCAAACGCATATTAATATGTATGTATATGTACAAATTATTGGCAAAAGTTTTGACAGGCTTTTAAAAGACTCTCAAAAAAACAATCTTATCTCTTTTGTTACTGAAGGTATTACTTGCATTGAGTGAGACAGTTATCCAGGGCTTCCCATTTATTCATTTCAGTTAACATCTAGAAATTTTAAATCAAATTGATTGGAATGGGTTTGGATGTAATGAGAACGTTGGAAGACATGCTGAAAGTTTAACCCTCAAGTTTTACATTTGGTGGAAGAAAAAGACAGAAGAGCTTGTGCAAGAGTACCTTGCAGAGTAACACTGCGTTCCTAAAATGCTTTGGAAGAGAGAGAATCTGTAATAACAGCTAGCATTACTAGATAATAACACTTTCTATCTGAAAAGCAGCATACAAGAAGAGTGGCATTTAAAAGAGTCATAACATATAAAATTAATCTTAATTTTTCACTGCTCAAAACCACATGCCTTCATGCAGGTAAAAACTAAAACTATGTGGAAGGGCAATGAAGGCTCAAATGAGCTCTTGGAAAAGCAGTATCAAGTTTAGACATTACTAAAGCTTAAAACCAAATATGTAACACTACCATATTTTGTAAAATTAAATGCTGTTTGGAAAACAAAATTTTTCAAACAAGGAAAGAAAGTTTTAATCAAGGTGGAATGTTTATCAGTTTTTAGATGCTCAGTGAAGTTATCTAACCTTTAAGCATTATGTACATTTCAGTGAAAACCAAATGAATCAGGTTTTTTTCTAATTTTTTAATCAAATTCCAACATAAATTGCAATATTTCATCTAAAAAACATTATGGTTTGAATTAATATGTTTTGTTATTCACTTCTCCTAAAATGGAAAGCAGGGTTAACCAGGCATTACTAAACAGCTGGCACGTTTCAGCCCAGAGGTGGTTACACTTCAGAACAGGCTTAAAAGTAGAACATGATGGTTTCTGCAATGTTTGTTTTTAAAATGCTGCTTTTAAGAAGGCTCATAAGAATATTCATGTAATGGTGGGTTTCCTTTCCAGGGACCTAGGTGGGTACCTTACATGAGTACTAAATTGCTCAGATACTTTGGCAATATACACCAACAGTATTTGCACTCATTCAGAGCACGTTGATTAATCACATGCCAAATTTTCAAGCAAAAACACATTGATTTAATTACAAACACATTTATAGTATTTAATTTGCATGTGCATTCCGTCTACATTGATAACTGCTCCATATTTACGTAGTCCTTCATCTTGAAGAGCCTTGAAGCAATTTACAGCTCCAGAACAAGTCAGTCTAAGGCGAGCCACACAAACAGATCTCCCCTTTTCCACGTGCAATTGAGGAGGGGGAAGGGTGTCAGCCAGCTGTAGAGCATTGGATTTCGGCCCTGAGACTCTGAAGAACTCTGTACGCTAGATGTGATGGCCATGCATAGGAAGAGCATAATGAGAACCCACATTCCATTCCTACAATATCAGAGGGGAATTTGCAGCAGTTCAGTCTGGCTGGGGCCCCAGATGCAGCCCTGCCCTGATTTTTACCGTATGTCCTTTTTCCCCTTCCACTCAGACCTACTTTTACACTTGTACTGCCAACCTGAAGGGCAAGCCAGACCATTGGGTCTTCTCCAAAATGCCGCTAGTGCGGTGCAGCACATCCACCAATTGTACTCCTCTCTAGCCAGAGAGGTGGGGCCACCTAAGAGACCAGGCCACTTCCAGCCTCTAATTTTTCTTGGGAAGAAACCTAGGGATATCAAAAGCAGGTCAAACAGTTTTCGGTAGCTCCTTCCAAGATGCCCTGCTTACACACCTGTTCATGCTGGATGTTTTTAGTTTTCCAGATCAATGACCCTAACCCTTAAAAAAATGGGGTCTATATCTGGCGTTTTTAAATGGCCTTTGTAAGATCTTTCTTTGCATGGCTGGGTTCTCAAGCTATTTTGCATTCCCTTTGTTTTTTACTCTTCTGGGAAGTACCTGAGGATGCAAAATGATAACATCATACATGTTCATGCAGTATTTTAAAAGAAAAATATATCACCATTTTTTTCTGGGGTACCAGGATAATCTCTCTTTATGAGGCGTTTCACGCAGATTTCTGAATTGTTGCATTTCTGTGTCGAGCATGGACCACTCCGTATCTTACTCTTTTAATTTAACTTTCAAGGACAGTTGAAAAAACTCATCTTCAATTCAGCAAATAATGCATCATTTTTCATGTAACAAAAACAAACTAGTGCTCATTGACCAAATGCTTCTTCAATCAAAATCTCTTTTATCTGTCTGAAAGTCAGTTGTCTTTTCTGTGTCTATTACAATAATAAATGGAATAGTTTGAAAGGAAAGCAAACAAGAGGTATTGATGGCAAATAAGCAAAAACTAATTTCCACCTATAAAACTCCCGTAAATTTAGAGTGACTACCTTACCACGAGTAGAGGCTTACAAAGCATCAGACTGGAATGTGGCTTAGAAGCTGGTATTTTCAGCTCTTTTGATTTGATTCTAGAAATAGTATCTACTTTGTTTACCCTAGATACTGCTTCCAATTCTACAAATCTTGGTTTTCTTTTCCTTTCTTTTACCTGATCAATTACTATCACCTCATAAAACTCTAATATCTTTCAGCTCATATTCCCAGCACTGGCTGGATCACGCTACAGAATCCTACATGCTCAGGAGGCCTGCCAGTTAGAGATAGTCCCAGCTGTCCCTCAGCAAGACGAGTGCCACTGTTCTTTGAGTGTTTTGCTTAGGGTAGATTTGGCAGGTCAATATGGGTCTCAGAAACTTGTAAATGAGAAAAGTAAACATAGTAGATGCAAGCCAGCCATAGGAAGCAAGAAGGGTATTCTCTCCATGAATTCTCCTTTATTTCCCTTGCTTTGTTATCTCAATTGGATTTTTTTTCCCTTCATCGCATATAATCAAGGTGTGAATATTGGTTTACATCTTGCATACACTCCTTACTGGTGAAGTTTTGGTTTTAGAGAGAGAAAAGTAAAGCAGTTGATTCTATTTCCTGAATGTATAAAGACATTAAAAATCCACTGACAGCAAGAGAATTCCCACTGTCTTCAGCCAGCTTTGGACAGGACAAAGTATGTTGTTTTGAACAGTCAGTTCATGTTTGCCATCACACTTAGGATCATATACTCACTCACTCATGGCTTTGTTAGAATTGTCTGTGCAGAATAGAGTTCAGCATAGGATGTCACTGCAACAGAGCACAATAGAGGGCATTAAAGTACCCACAGTAGTCCTCTAGTAAAGAAATGTGCCAGTGTGAGGCCCCCCCAGGTTCCTGACTGAAGAACAAAGGCGTTATGCACTCAGTTTATCTGGAATGGAGCACATGCAATCTCTTTTAGAGTTGTCCTTCCAAACGTTACTAACATGAACTCTAAGCTCAGATTCTGAATAACCTGGGAGCAATAGCTGTATTTTACATTTACGGTGGTTTTAGATTTTACATAGAGTGCTTGTTCTATAAACATTGCCATAGACACAGCAATGCAGTTTATCCAGGAGAAAAGCTAGAGTTAACCTTAAAATGAAACAAAGGCAAGGAAAAGGAAACGGAATATATGGGATCTGAACAAGCCGTTACCTTCTATAAATGTGGATAAACTTCTATGAAAATTACTGATATCCAAGCAGCAGAAACTTGGTTTTTTAGCCTCACTTTACAAATAGATTGGACAACTATTTACAAAGATGCAACTGGTCATGAGAACAACTGAATTTCTTTATATTTGAGTAATCCACTCTCTAATTGTAAGTTCATTATCACTGGTACCCACAGAAAACTTTCTTGCATACTTCTCTACTTGTGTGAAACTCTGTGCATGGAAAAAACCAACTGGATGAAGAGCAGTAAGGAGAACAGCAAAATGCTCTTTTCCCTGGGAGGCTGGCAAGCACTCCTGACATCTGCTGTATCCAAGAATGAGAAGGTGGTCAAAGTCGCTGACCCCTTCCAGTCTCCACTTCTCCCTCCTGTTTGACCCCTTACAGTGTGGGTTCCAGGTACTTGCTAACTTTATTTGTTTGAAGACTTCAACCTTTTTTTTCTTTTTGTTTATCAAACATCCTAGTTGGTGGAAGCCTTCATCCTACCAATGACAAGACACATATGCAAAGTGGAGAAATCACAACCAGACTCTGGTATATGCAGAAACAAAGACTTAAAAGTGCATACTCTATCTGTTAATATACATGTATTTTTAATTTTAGTTAATCTGTTTGTATGTACATTAGATAGTGCTGTAGGCATGCAAGCAGTCATTTTAGACGTCAAGAAAAGATGATGTGAAAAATTGCTGAAAGGAATTGTAAAGAAATAATGATGTGAAAAAGGACAAGGAGAAGAGAAAAGGGAAAGCCTTGAAGAAGGTGGGGGGATGTCCAGGAGATATGAGAAAAGGACAGTATCTCTTCATTAGCTGACTACTTCAATAGGAGAAGCTGGAGGAATGCCATGGCATCCCAGAGCAACACATTTGTCTTGAGGACTTCTTGGTTATAAAGGTTTACTATCCTTACCCACATCTATCTCCTTTGGATACTTTCTTTTAGCAAAGGAGCAGGCATATAATGTCAATTTTCACCCTATTCTTCAGCTTTTTCAAAAGGCAGGAATCTCTAGGAAATGGAATATTATGTGCAGGCACAAACACAAATATGTCTACCCTTTCCAGATAGAAAGGAGTAATTTCAATTTCTAGCTTTACACACCACAGCAACATCTCTGTGTCCTGTGCCTGATTTCTGCCATTTCCATAGTTACTTTATTTAGGTTTCTACCAGAGACATCATGAACTTCAGGCCACTCAGTACTTAAAACCAAAATTACACTTGTTGTTTTTTCTCTCCTAAGGGCACCTTGCTCAGGTTGGCAATCTTGTTTATGCATACCCTATTTCACAGTAAGCAAGCACTGCTGCTCAGCTAAGCTGTTTGAATATTGATTGGCTTTTCATCTCTCCCTCCTCCCTCTTCTGCCATATCCTCCTCTTCTTTCCCATTTTCCCTTCTCTTTTGCACTTGCCACAGGAAAGAAAGAAAAGGAAAGGAAAAAAAAAAAGGCAACAGAAAAAAAAAAAAGGAAAAGATGCCTTTGGGATTCCTTAAGTCTGTGTTGGCAGGACTCCTTGTTTGTGGTGCAGGTGTGCAGGAGACTCCTCCATGTCGTCGCCACAGCAACCTGCCTGTCTAATCTGCTGAATATAAAAAAGAAACAGACAGAGAAAAGCCATCCACCCCCTTTTACTCCATCCATGAGCCCAACAGAAGGATATAGTTTCCAAGCATTCCTCATAATTCCCCAGCCATTGCCCAGGCAACAGCCACAAGGAGTTGGCAGGCCCTGTGGAGAGAAAGCAGTCCCTGTCTGGAATTCATTCCACCACCAGCACCAACCACCTCCCTCCCCCACCTCATGATTCTCTGTTCTTTGCCCTGCACAAATGTTGCATGCACGTGCATGCACACACAGACTTTCACATGCAGAGCTTAGACCCTTGCATGTCGCTCCTACCTTCCCCCCTTCGTAGCAGGTCAGATCAGGAGCACATGCATTTCATCACCCTTGACTTCACGTGATGTCCTGTTCCCAGAATACACACAGGGAGAGGCCAACAGAATATTTCAAAGCTGTCATTGCCTGAATATTTATTCTAAAATGACCCCATGTCCCTTCTATTGTGTCTCTTTTAATGATTCAGTGTTACCAATAACAAGGTAAATGTTAGATCTAACTTTGCAAAGTTCAGCCTCCCATAGGAAAAAGTCTAAGAAGTTTTACATTACACAGTATTGTTGAGATCATATGGCTCAGCAGCCAGATACTGTAGTGATAGATACTTCAGAAATTGCAGCTCAACATAAGCATTTGGGAGAGGTTATATAAAGACTGGGTTGGAAACCTTTGAAGGTATTTAAATCTCTAGTCACCTTTCAGATGGGCTGTTCTGCTAGCAGTGTGTTTATTGTCTAGAGAAAGGTTTGGTGAGAGAATACTCCTTATCAAAGCTCGTGGTTTAAAGAGCAATCCCTCGCAGTTTCAGTTATGACAGCTGTTTCTGGGATATGAAGAGGTTTTTCAGACTGTGGGCTCTCTATCCCCTGTATCCAGCAGTGAAAGCTCTCGTTTGTCTTCCCACCATCATGTTGATGCAGCTGGGTTTGACGCTGCTTACCTCAGCACTTTTTTTTTGTTAAAAGACAGAAGGCTTACTTGTGATCCCAGCCTTTTCCTATCATATGACACTCAGCTAGTGGTTTTGGTGACTTATTTACTGGCACTAACCCAGTAAAAACAAAAATGAACATTCACAACTAATAAATCCTTGAGCCCAGATAGCTTCAGCTACATTAGTAGGATTACATCAAACTGTCCAGACTGATACCAGTGTTCCCAGGGAACCTGAAATCTAGCAAGTACAGTGGGGGTCTATTTCATCCTCACTTGAGCTGGTCTTTGATAATGTAATATACAGGACAGCTAGGACTACAGTTCTAGAAAGGGCTGTGCATAAAAACAGAAGTTATCTTCTTCCCTCTTGCATGTTGGATTAATTTGGACACTTCTAGTAAACTAAATAGTATAACAGTATAAACAGTCTACAGAGCATAATAGCATCAACTCTGCCAGAACTAGAGACACTGGAAGAGAATTTCCAACTTTCTCAGCTGCAGTGAGGGGCACCATTTTGCTGCAGACAAAAGGTCAAAAATGTTTAGCTAATGCAAATCTGTGCTGCGCTTTACTGCATGCAGGCTGAGGTCAGTACCTTCTGTAACATTATAGGAAGTAAAAGCATTCCTCCAGTGTGCTGATGATAACATTGTTTAACATGGCATTCCTCTTTCTGATCACTGTAACGTCCTTACAGATCTGATGCATATTTCCATCAGTGACAGGGCTCTGCTCTCTAACCCTTTGACACTGCTCCCTGTAAAATCTTCCCACATTGCAGCTCAGGGAGGACAATGTTGAAAAATTGTGTTTACCACACAAAGAATTTTTATTAACTTGCGGGCATGATTCTTTGAAAATGCATTGTACAGTCCGGAATTTGGTAGTCTAGAGTGTAGGACTCCATCAGGAATGTGCTATTGTAAGACAAGGAGTTTATTTCATTTCATAAGAAAGTAACTACATGAAATGCATCAAACAGCCTGGCTTTTTTGCTCTGCAGGAGGGTACTACTTCCTTCTTCTTCTCAGAAAAAATAACTAAGGTTACTTTATGTGCTATTTGAGAACTGGCAGTCAAGTGGCCTGTTCTCCATGCTTTATAAAGACAAACCAAGAGACCCACTGTTGCACAGAGGAACTCTTCTTTACAGTGCAAACAGCTGCCTAGCAATGAGCGAAGCCTGAACATTAGTGCTGCTGCCACAGAAAGAACATATGTGTCTAGCACAATGATGGCGAGAAGAAATGAGGGTGCACTTGGTGCTCAACTGTGTCTTCCAGAAAGCTGTGTGGGAGGTATGTAGATGAGGTTTCACTGAAGGGGAAAGTCCTGGAAGTAGTCTAGCTCTGACATATGCTCTTAATGAAAAATGTTTGATAAACCAGGCATTCTGCCACCCAGTGACATCCACTTATCAGAGGAAAACATGAAAGAGTTAAGAAGAGAGACGGTATGATGAAAAGAAAGAAGTTTCTCCTGTTAAGCTTGGCAGTCAGGAGGCAGCAATTCAATGCCAGTGCTGCCATAGGTTGTGTGCATGACCCTGGTCACAACAAATCACTTAATCTTGCATTGACTCCATTTCCCATCTGCAAAGTAGGAACAATTCTTTGTCAGACGTTATTTATTTTTTCTTTATTTTTGACCATAAATTTAGTCTTCTGTTTATTTAAATTTCAGGCCAATGATTCGTGCTTAAATGTCTGCAACAGTGCCTTACGGATTGGAATTCTAATTTTCTATGGGATATTTACATAGACAGATATTTCAGAATTTAATATTAGGAAATCTGTGCAGAAAATAGGTACTGTCCTGTAATTAAAAATACAGTATGTTGAGAAAGACAGCTTTCTTCCATATGGTTCAGTTAAAATCCTAACAACTTGTGTGGTTTCCAGGAATCTGGAAAATTGGAGTAAAAGTATGGATTAAGTTACTACAAAAGCAGAATTCCAAAAATCTGAAACAAATCCATAGTAAATTATTTAGAATTACTGCTTAACTAAGCTTTTTCTTAAAGTTCTTGAACTTACTTTCTTTTGTCTGTTTCAGTTTCACTCAACATTTCATCTGTCTTTGAGATTCAGCTTCCTGGAGGTAAATCAGAGGTTTTTATTCTTTGAAGCAAAGGAAAAATACTGATGTTTTAATAATCAAAGCAATAGAAAGATGTGTGCTCATCTCTAGAAATGAGCCATGTACAGGATGTTACCAGCATGCCACTACACTTCTTAGGTGCTTGAAACTGCATGTTCTCCAAAGGAGAGGTTTTTTACTCTGGGGAGTACAGCCACTTCAGACAAGCAGCACAGTTGTCTAATGATAGAGAATGTTCTGGTAAAAGAATTGGGGCAAAAGATAACCCCAAGTTCTCTTTAACATGTATGGTACTGTGTAAATGACAGTGTATTTGCTGACCACTGCAGATGTCCCTATATCTGAAAAAAAATCAGGTCTCTTGCATTCAGTATCTGTCTCTGTTGTTTAAGTGTCAATTTATAGCTCTATTTTTCTGGGTATAGCAAGCTTACACCACTTTGACAAAGGAGAGACTTGGTTCTACCTGTATACTCCTTCATGATTCATGACATGAAAGAACACAGATTTGAAATCCTGTTTGCTTTTTAGGAGGTAAAGAAAATGATGGTTTCTGTAACACTGACGATACTTCATCCAGAAAAGCAGAAAATGTTATTTCTTTATTTCATCCAGCATTCACTTGTTTTCAATTACATTCTGTTAGACTTCTGTTTAGATTACAGTGGATACAGGAAATAAACCTGTTTAACAGCCATACCCTCATTAAGCAAAAAGTTGCCAAGCTGTAATGTCAGGAGGGATCAATGTGTTCATCCAGGCTGACCTCCAGCTCAAACACACACCGTTAGACTCCCCTAGAAGTCCTTGATTAGTTGCAGCAGCAGGTCGTGTGCTTGAGCTGAGTATAGAGGATTATACAGAACAGTAACTTCTCCCTAAAAGACCCATCTTCACAATCATTATTTAACTGGAATACCAACTCTAACTCACATCAAACAGATATGTTTATTCATTGAAGGGAAGGAAAGAAGCTTGCAGTGCACTGGCACTGAATATAGTTACAATAACTCTCATAAGACACATCTGCCTTTCAAAATTTCTTTGGAAGTGGACCTTCAGTTTTATGAATGTTTTGTTTTTCTGTTTATTGCTCTCTTCTGCTGGAAGACAGTCCTCTAGACATTTTGTCTTAATGTTTGACTGTAGATTTAGTTGAAAATCTGGACATAGTATTTCGTGAGTAAGTATGGGATCTAATCAAGAGAGGCTTAAAGTCCAAGTTCAGTGATACATCAGAGGCCCAGCTAAACCCTGTAAAACTTTCCATATCTTCTTGGGCTTTATCTTGGGACCAGAAGCTTTATGGTGAACTTTGGAGGTAATTCCCTGCACTTGGAGAAATATTTACAATATCCCTGGTCAGCAGACCTTAAGTGACAAAAATGAAATAGTAGTGCATTAAACTTTTCTGGTCCTTCTCTTCATGCATTATGCTAGGAAGAAATATGCTTTAGATCTAGGTGTACTAAAACCAGCAATCATTGAACCACTGCACCTAAATAAGTCTTTGCACCTAAATAAACACTGACAGTGTACTCAAAGGAGAACTATGGTTCTGCACCTGCAATCATTTGAGGTCAATGAAATGTCTGCATTGCCTGGAACCTTTGTTTTCTGTCAATCACAGGCAGACAGTGGTGTATTTCTATCCTTAAATGCTTATTCAGCAAAAACATACATACAGATGCTAAAGAAGCATTTAGAGAGACTGGCAAACTAAAAAATACGAGCAGAATTAAACAAAAAAATCCCCCAACACTACTACTTTATATATACAAACTCTCAAGTAATTTCTTACCAAAGTAAAATTATATACCTAAGCAGAAAAGTCAGGATAGAAAACACTTATTAATGCATGGCTATTAATTATAAAAATGACCAAATACTGACATAGGTAGTTTCTCAAAAGAAAATCCTTCTGCAGTATGCAAAGTATGAATAGCATTTATTCAATTTGCTAAGGAAAGAGTAGAGATTTCTTTCTCATGTCAAATAAATAGAATAAATAAAGAGCCCAATGCTGAGCTTTCTTTTCCATTTATTTTGTACTATTAAGTCTACAGAGACAGGATGGTGCAATTGCAGAGATAAAACCCTTTAGCTAGTATCTAAGCGATGCAGAAGAGCTCCCTAACATCTGTCCCACAGCAATCATCAGTTAAGATGTACCTGCACTACATTTCTCAGTTACCTTTTGCTGTGGGATACAGAGTATGTTTGTAGTTAAGGAATGATTCAGACTTAAGGGGAATAATATGAATTTTTACTCCAATGCAAAAGAATTCCTGGGCAGTCTTGGATATTTTTCTTGATCTCTTTGAATACCACTTGTCTCTTTGCACCAAGGCGGGTAACAGACTTGGTCTCCCACCCTGACTCTGTCTTTCTTAGGTAGAATATAAAGCCATCCAGAAGTTAATTTTGGATGGGTGATAAAAGAGGGTCCTGATCTTAATCAGGACTTCAAGACGAGAGAGTAATTCGTATTATCAACAGCATTGCTGTTACTGGTATGACTGCATCATTGGTTACCAGACACCACTGAACCATTACTTTGCCTGTGGAGACAAGTACTTGTTCTCCCCGTAACAATCTCTCTGAATTTATTAGAACAGGTTTTAAGCTCATATGACCCTTTCCATATCAATGACATATCAAAGATCAATATGAGTCAAAGGCTGGCAAATCTGTGAAGCTTGTTTGACATTCACCAACAAAGACAGTAAAAAGCATCGTAGGCAATTCCTATAAAGCTTCCTCAGTCTTTTAACAGACAATACAGGTATATCTTGAGCTAGACTTCCTCTGGAAAGCTGCATTAAATATGTTACCCTACGTTTTACCACTTCTTTTTCCTGCCAGTCGCACCAAATGAGATTAAATGGATTGATGAGCTTGAAAGTTGTGCTTTTGCACCTGATCCATGAGAATCAGTGTGGATTTTCCATCAACATTAGTAAAAAAACATGCTAGGCTAACAAGATGGTGCAAAGTTAGCATTCCATTCAACATCCTGCATGAAAATTGGTGTAGAGGAGATATCTGTATGGATAATGGACAACATTAGTACATCATGTACTTGCCCTGAGGTCTAACTCTATGAAGTCAAGAGAAAAGTTGGACTTTGGACCTGTCTCTCAAAGGATTTGAAAAATAGAGAGCATAGTTGTAACTGGATTTAGGTCTGAACAACCCTGCTATCCATCTCAGGAGACAGCAGAGAAAAGCTGGGAGAGGGATACTGAAATCTTACTTTATCAACGCAAAAGGAAATCTTTCTTAAACAAAACTTTGCATGGTTTATAAATGTAATCAGCATAAATCAGTAATCAGTACCGGCATTAGAAACTGCCATAGTCCCAAGGTTAGCCAGCGTATAGGGCTGAAAGATAAAGTCAAGAGTATAAGCTTTACCATTAAAAAAAAAAAAAAAAAAAAAAAAAAAAAAGGAAAGCTTTTCTCATGAAATGTTAAAGACATTACAGTTCTCTGTTGTTTATCCTCTGTCACCAAAAACTCTTGCTAAGGCACTCTAAATCTGTTGTTTTCAGTGTAACTCTTTGCCAAAAGAAGTCAGGAAAAGGCACTGTGCAGATATTTTCTTCAGCATTAGAGTACAACTACACAATATTGAACTATACCTCTAAAGCCTTATGTCAAGCCATATCCTTAAAGACTGTTATGTTCAGTCTTTTCTGATCACCATCCCATGTTGCAATTATTTGAAAAAAGCTGACATACACAAAATGTAATTCTTTTCCAAAATTAAACAATCCAGTGCAATTGGATCACTGACTGATCAATATTCTGTATATCTTTTCATCAATGAATAAGTGCAAAACATCTTAAAGGGCTAAGTCATTCTTCTTAATGCCCTTATTGCATGCAGTAATTTGAAAGAGAGGCTGGTATGACTGCAAAAGTAATGAGTAGCTCTAGTTTAAGCAAGTCACAATTGCTGTAGACTAGTGTCATCCATTGCCTATCTACTGAGATATCTGCAAAAACAAGCATTTCCTCCTACCACCAGTGTGCAGAAAATATAAGATAGGCACAGAAATGTTGTACTGAGAAGCTGAACGGTCTTTGTGTATCACTGGGGAGTGGAGAAACTTTAACTTCCGTGGGTTTCTATTATAATTTTTTGAGCAAGTGATAATTTCTTGCTGAGTGGACTACATATATACCTGCCTATGCATTTGGACTGAGTGTCACAAAAGATTGATCTTGGATAAAGGAATGCTTTATTTAAAACTAAATATGAAACCAGGATGTCTCAAAGCTTCTCCTGTGCTTCACCTTAACATGCTATTGTGTGCTAATAAGGCCAGTATGTGGGGCCACAGGCTTTGTTGACAAAGCCTGTGGCCAGACTGGTCCCTGAAAGTACCAGTGGGTAGTCCTGTCACACCAAAGCACTGACCTTCTGAGCCTTTCAGGAAAAAAAATACATATGCTTCGTCATACCTACTGTAATGCAGTATGCTCTCTTGGTTTTTGCTACACCTAACCATATAACCGTGTGGAGTTAGTGGCACATGTGCTGGCCTAACATTCACTGTCATTCTAAATATCCTACAACAGAGTAGTCTAACAAAAGGGATTGGTCTTTGATTGTAGTTCCTGTTGTATTTGAACAGCAGCAGAGTTATCTACTCTTTCTGTAACTAGCAGCATGGTAAGAAATATGAGGGGTACTGTAGCCATATCTCTGGTCAGAACTCCTTTGCAATGTAAATGTCACTCCAAAACATCAGCCGAATTTAGGCAGCACATGTTACCTTGCTTTCAACAGCTGCATGCTGGATCCTTGTAACATTTTGTCCACTAATAGGAGTAGACATGAAAAGTCATTTACTTCTATTCACACATTGTCTTTTCCACTCCAGAGAAATGTCTTTTGAATCAGCAAAACAAGCTAAGACATTAAATCTGTCACTTGTCTCAAATTCCCAAAGTGCATGTTCAACTAGTCTTCATTAAAAATAAACAAGGATACATACACATATAAACCCTCATTTAGCTAGCAATTTCAATAATTTGAGCAAAAGTACAAAAGATCCAAGATGTATAAGTCCGTAAGTTCTCCTGTATCAATAAAATTTTATTAGCAACAACATTTGATCCTGTGTTCATAGCAGTTTCCTTAGGCACTGTGGAATCGAGTACACTTCTCTCTATCGTGAACTGAATATACGTTTCAAAGTTGGGTTCTCAGAGAGAAAGTCTTTGTGTCTTGACCAGGGTAAGCTGATTTGTACTATTTCTTAGAAATGGGAGGTGAAAATATTGCTGAGTTGTACTGATCAGAGGATCAAACCAAATAAGGGAGACCAAGTGAATGCTTGAATTCAGGCTAATAGATAAGGGCATTAAAGTTTCACAGTTTTTCAAATATATGAGCCCCATCCATAACAGAATATTCAAAACATTATCTGGAGATGACCAAAAAGCACCAAAAGCAGATGCAATTTCTGAATGCAAACACCGAATGCAACATTCTCTCTTGTCCAGGCTTGGTGTGAAACTGTGGTGTTGTATTTCCCACTGATTCATTTATTAAATGCCTTTCATGTAGTTCCCCCGCCCCCCCCCCCCCCCCCCCCACTGTCCCCTGCCCCAAGCCCTGACCACTCCCTCGGGCTCTCCCTATTGGTTCCTGTACCCCAATTCCACCCGTGTACCGCCCCTGCGATCTGACAAAACCTCCCTGCTCCTGGATCACGAGGTCTCTCTGCCTCTGGGGGTCAGCCGGGACAAGATGTAACCATTAAAAGTCCTCTGAAGCCCTCATGGAGGGACCCTTCTCACCTCCTTTGCCGTCACTGTGTTGTAGAGCTGAGAGCTACCGGAGCAAGAGTGTGGAGCCGTCCGAAATGGGCTGCGGGAGAGCTGCAATGGTCACACTGCCCTAAGCAGCCCCGCTGAGCTCTCAGGGAAAGCTGCAGCTTGCTAAACTAGACCAAGCATTACAACATGAAACATTTAATTGGAAAATATTTTCCTTGAATTTGTTATGAGCATGGTCTTTTTAGTATTATGCGAATGGAGTTTCTGTTTATAGCCAAGAAAAAAAAACTTGTGCTAAGTTTTCTCTTCATTACTTTTCTTGCTCCTAGCTCTCTCTGTTTTCTTTTTGCTGAGTTATGCTTCTCATCAGTGACAAGAAGCAGTGCTAAAATAATAAATCTTTAAAAAGAAATCAGGTAAAATAATAAAACGTTCTGTACTAAAATAACCTACACCAGTAAGAGTGTTCATTATTTAGATGTAAATGTGGACAGTAGTAAATCACAGCAGAGAAAGATGGAGAGAAAAATTAAATAGTCTCACCTACACTTTTTAATATGATATTCCATTAAAAATAGAAGGAGATGTTCCATAGGCAAGTTTATACATTTCTGATTTGTTTTATAGACTTTCTTGAATTATTACTGTGCTATGGGTCTTTTCCTCTCATGTAAGTAACAATGTAAGAGACAGAAAAAGAAAATATTGCTGTGATCTTATTGTACCTTTAAAACAGTTTACAAGTGAAATTGGAACATGTTTTCTTCCCGAAAGGTAGTAACCTAATACTCCAGCTTCATCATGTGTTCCTTAGAATTGTTCTTTTTTTAAAAAATTGTAGTAGCAGAGTGGTAACAATTCCCATGCTGGACAATTGACAGCCCATCCTTGTTTCTGAGAGTATGACAACCTTTGGAAAAAAGCTAAGCTTTCTAAACTTAAAGTTAACATTTGGCAGGTTCTACAGGACTCATGTTTGGCAAGCAGAGTATAGTAAAAAAAAGTGGCATTATTTTTGATTAAATTTAAAAATGTTTAAAAATGTTTAAAAGCCCTGAAAACTAAAGGGTGCTGTGGGAAATGAGGCCCTGAATTAGTTCTTCCCTTTTTGCAGAAGACCCAGTTTCTAAGAATGAGTTCTGTTTAATTAGTGTGGCAGTAGCCCCTGCTTTGATTCTGGTTTTTCAGCTGTTGGCAACTTCCTGTGCTAGAACTGCGCCTGAAAAAAAACCCCAGAAACCAAATCCAAATGGACTCAAAAAAAAAGGAAATGGGAATTTTTTTTCTTCTTGTGCATCTACTCGCTGGCAGTGCATGGGAAATTGAAAAGTCCTTAATTTACAGTAAGTTCTACTTGACAACAACTAAAAAATCAGTGTGTTATCAACATTATTTCCATACTAAATCCAAAACACTGTACCAGCTACTAAGAACATTAACTCTATCCCAGCTGAAAATGATCTTTTCCAGACTCTTAGGGGTTATCCACAGGGGAGCAAGTTGTTTAGCTATTATTATTTGAATAGTTTTCAGCTCCATTGATGTCCACCAAGGTTAGCAAGACAGTTCAGCTAAAAATAGCCTTGAATACAAAGAGTGGGGGTGTGGAATCCAATATTTTTTAAAAAGGTGAAGTGTCAAGAACTGGCTTGAACTGTGAAAGTCTAAGACATTAAAAAGTTAAGGGTAGAGCTATGTCAATTGAAGCTATTATGGTGGATAAATAAAAGCACAATGGCACAAAGTATGAACCTTAGTTTTGATTTTCTGGCTTCAGCCTAGGGCTCAAGCCTAGGTCTCATAAGCAGAACTATTAATGATGTGAAAGAGAAAGGAATGGATGCATTTTAGTATTCACTTTATAGTTCACATTCACTTATAGTTTACATAGTAGCAAACAACTAAAAAATCCATGTAAGCAAAATAAAATGCTTCAGTGTCCATTATTCTGTGAAGCCCAAATACAGAGATATAAACAGGACAGATGAGCCTTTTAGAGTCCACATAACTGCTATCTAAGTCAGTGTTACACTGTGCTCCAGTTGGAAGGGACAATTACATGTGCATCTACATATTTCAAGAGCAAAAGTTCTCAGTGGGTTTCAACTCTTTATTGCACACACAGTAAGTCTCAACATAAATGCACACCAGATCAAAGTTTTCAGGAGTAGTTCAGGTGCGCTCACTTCTGCTAGGATATGGTCCTTCATAAGATCTTACATCCTCACCATCTATATATAGTATATTCATCTCATCTATAAAACAAAAGATAAATTACCCTCACAGAAAGCTAAAAATACTTCTCTCACACACTATATTTGCTATGGTTTCTGTTATTATTTTTTAAATATGCTGTCATGAAGGTTTTGGAAAAATATCCTTGAAATGACAAAGAAAAGAAAAAATTGCAAGATGTAACTGTTTTCAAAGCATCTTAACTGCAGAAACATGAAAGTTGACATTAGTTAAACATGTGTACTTGTTTCACGAATGTAGACATCACTGACAACATAACTCAGTCAAGGATGAATGGCAAGAGTGCGAACACAAATGCAGCTCCTGAGGTAATGGTGAGAGTTCTCAGCGCTTCTTACTGTGTAGAAACAAACTGACAAAATCTAGTTCTTTTTGGTGGTTTTCTTTACAGCACATGATGGCATTATTTTTCACACACCTCTGTAAAATCAGTAGGTGTATCCTTCCTCCAGAATCTACAGTTATAAACATTATACTGGCTATTCACTGCAGCACTACCATTTACTAAGCCTGTGGAAGTACTGAATGTCTGTGTTGAATAACAACAATTCTATCTTATATTTCAAGTGCCACAAATAAGTAGCACTTCTAACAAAATCATGAATGCAGCAGCCTCCAGTTTTCTGGGTATGCAAGGTGCATCACTCGAAATGATGAAAGTTGGTTCCAGCTGGTATATGATAGATTCAAGCATTCCACATCCCGGCTTCTTCTGTGGCAGTTACTCATCACATTAGAGATTGTTCTACCCCAATCTTTTTCTCTGCTTCATTTAACCACATCATAAAGCATCCTGTTCAAGGGCCATCCAGTCTTGTATTCTATTGTTAGCCCCCACACACTTCCCCCCCAGCTTGGATCAAAGTCTTTCTTTCAGCCACACAGGTGCTATTTGCCCACTCCACCTCAGGTCCGCTCCTGGCATATTTAGAGAGGGCTTCCTTACAGAGTTGTGACTCCTGCTCTTCTCTACCAGCTACCTCTCCTTTTACTCTCTTAAGAGGGATTTCAGATCCCTCTACTGCAAATACTTGCACAAGGAGTTTATCACAGAATCCAGTATGGAGCCCAGAAGTCTACTGGAATGGTGTACATGTGGGGAGAAACAGGAGCACAGAAGGTGATAAGCCATGAGACTGGTTCTTCCATTTTATTCAACTAAGAATCAAGACTATTTCCACTAAAGTCACTCATGTTAAGTAAACCATACTTAACTCATACTATACTGAGTTTTGGGAGAGGTCAGTCTCTTGCTTACTCATTCCTGTATGGTGTGTATGACTGAACGTACTTGCAGGCTGCATCAGACATTGTTCCATAAGTAGTTTTCTCTGCCTGAAAGCTTTCTGTCATTACTATTATCAATGCCCTTCCTTCTGCTCTTGATCATATGACAAAAAGTTGGCACTCTCCTGGATGAAATGTATATTAATTTCCCTATGGAAGATAAGAAAATTGCAGCTAAGGGATAATTTATCGCAGTAAGTTAAGGCATAAGTATTGACTGACTAGTCTTTCAGACAGCTCTTAGTCTTTTTATTCTTTCCTTTTCTAGGTTTTTTTTATTATACAAGTTCTCAGCTCAAATTCCTTCCAGAGTTTACTAAAGGATTCAAGGACATACAGTGAGCATTTACAACATGAAAAATAGTGCTAAACAGCATAAACATAATTTCATTGTTACAACAAACTATTCATTTCATCCTCTACAGTCTCATTGATAAAATCTGCTTCTTCTACCTTGAGAATCTACTCATTCTTGCAATTTGTGATTTCCCCAATTCCAACAATATTTTTCCTTTAAATTCCTAAGTACAGTCAAAATGCAAAGCTTAAATCCCCAGCTGTTTGAAAAACTTTATAGGATTTCATCAAATAAATGCATGTTTTAAGGACATTGATGTTTCAAGAATGAATATGAGGATATAACAAACCTTGTTTCTAGAATAAACACTACCTTGGTTGTAGAGAATTAATAAATGCATGATTTGGAGATGTTTTGTTAGAATGTGACGCTAGGTTGGCTATATGCACTGAATGGCCTTTATTATCAAGTGTGTAGTGCTTTTGTTATGAATTCATTGCACATGCAAAAAGCATGTTTTTTTCTTGGATCAGAATTCATCCAAATAAAAGTTTTTCCAGCAGAACTCAAAAAACCTTAATCTATTAGAGCAATTCCCCTTCTCAATTTTCTTCTTTTTTTTGTCTTTTTTTTTTAATTACACACTAGAATCACTGAAGTTGTTGAAAGAGAACACTGAAAATCTTAGTGTATAAACTGAAAAAAGGGATTCTGTATTTTCCTACTCTCTTGTGCTTGGGTAAAACTGGTTTAACTCAACCATTCATTAATAAACTCTCTTCCAAAGAGAGAGAAGGTGAGGAGAACTCAACCTCTCTCTCTATTTGCATTTGAGAATACATTAGGGTCAATTTTTCTGTGATACTTTCATAGACAGTTTTCTTGCCATCATCCAGATAATTATTTTTCCACAAGATGGTCACAGCTATCACCCATAGCTATAGTAGCCATTTATAAGCTTTTTTTACACTCCCCAATCTGAAAATTGGCTGTTACATAAAGGTAAAAAATTTGAGCTATCTAAGATATCTGAGTGGATTCTAAGTAGATTAGAAATCAGTATGGTGCCCAGTACCATGTATCTGAAGTTTTCTGTCTCATATTCCTCATGATCTTTAAGGTTAAGGACCTGCCTAAGTATGCTCTTGCTAATTTATAAATGGGGATATTATAGCTGTACAGTCTAAGCTACCTTCCAAGCTCAAAAAGGATGTTTGCAGTAGCATTACGAATGGAACCCAGCTCTTGAAACTGAAGAAAAATAACTGACAGGATCATCCTTATCTATGCTCTGATTAAAGTAGAAGGATCTGTATACAAGCAAGCTTGTTCTGCTCTTAGACACAAAATGTCTTCAGTAGCCTTTCCTTCATGTAAAAAATATCTATACACCTTTTAAATTTTGATTAATGCTCAAGGCATGGTATTCTACATGCAAACTAGGAAGGATACAAGACCAGAGCAAGAACACCTTTCAGTACTGCTTTGTCCATGTGGATGTCAGTCAAGCAGCCAACTGCTACAAGCAGCAAATTCAAGTATGTGCATATGGGACTCCTAGCTGCCCCTCCTGCCCCAGCTTCAGTGTAAGCAGCAGATTTCAACAAGCTTCTAAACTAGGCACATAAATTAATTCATGGTTATTTTTACAGAGCTGAAGTCCCAGGCCTTCATTCTCAAGTTTGGAAGACAAAATGAGACATCAAGCCTGGCACGTACACTTCGATATCTAAAACACAATGTCTTTGAGGAGCAGATTACTTACATGTGCAAGCTTTTCATACACAAGAAGTGAGGAACAAAATAGGAATTATAGAGCAATTTACTTCCATGACCAAATCACAAGAACAAAATTACAGGAGAGGCAGTATGACATGCTGTCTCTCAGAACACATACACCATCTGTGTTCCTAAGAAGAAATAAGTTTATTTTCTAGCACGCTAAAGAACATATTTCTTCTGTTTTGGGTAACCATCTCAGACACTGACATACATGTCCAAGGAAAAGGCTGCATCCATTTTTTTAGACATCTCACTTCTGAAATATATTGTGTAATTATATATAGAAATGGATTAGCATTTCCAAATACAGTGCTTCTGAAAATCATCTTGCTGAAAACTGACCTTGGTATCATTAATTCTGGATAGTTCAATTCTTTTCAGCTGCATAGATATTGTGAGGTTCACTATAGAGAAATAAAAGCACAGAAGGATTTTCAGCCAAAAGCCCAGATTCTGCTTCTGTTTGATGGGAGGATGCGCTTTTCTTCACAAGCAGCTCCCCTAATGTTAAAATCTGCCCAGAACTAATACAGTGAAGAGAAAGTTGGAACCCAACATAATAGAAAGAGGAATGGCAAACACATGGGACAGGTGAAAGACAGAATCTAGACTGCCGCAATAAAATTGGAATTTTCCTTGATTTACGAGCAGTACTCCCTTAAGCTGTCATTTGGTTAAAGCTTACTGATGGGTAGAATAAGGCTGTAGAATCAGTACTGCACTGGTGTTCAGGAGAGGGCATTTGCTTAACATGGCTAGCAGAGAGTTTCAAAAATAGTTTTAACACTCAGTGATATGCCAGAACCAACAGCCAAATAGGTATTTTTATTCCCAAATTTGTACATCTGTTTTAGCAAGCACTATGGCTGGACTCTGTCCTGAAGAGAATCAATCCTGAAATCAAAACCCCAGAGTTCATCCTGGGAGTACAAGTAATAAGCACAAGGCAGTAGCGATGGTAATTTCCAAAAGGATTTTCAAAGGTTTCAGTATTATCCACTCAGATTGGTAAAGTGTATTGATGCAGCATCACTTAACGTTCACGCAAGTTGTAACCGGCATTCTTTTTTAAATGTAATGATGATAAGAGCTGTTCAAAAACTTCACCTACTTGTTTATATCCACAGCCATTGCAGGAAAGCATCAGCTAAAGGGCAGGTACAATTGTTCCTGTGTGCACAGAAGTGTTATTGAGATCAACAGACACGGGAACTCACATTCTGCCTGGAAAACAAAATCTCAGAGGGTTTCTCTGTCCTCCATGTCATCTTATTGAATTATTGTATATACTCTATTTGCTTGACTAAAAGACTTGTAGATCATGCTTTTAGGTAAACATGGTGTCTGTGGTTAATCTTAAGGAATGAATAACCAAATCCGTCCAGTAGCATATTCCCTGGCTGGTTGCTGAAATAGTAATTAGAACTGGAAGGAAGGGGCTCTATTGCTGCAGGTCTTTCCCATCTGACCAAAAATGCAATACTGGTATGAGCATGTACACTTTGGTTTATTTCAAACAAGTTTTGGCTTTAGATGGAGATTTTCTGGTTTAGAGTTAAATCAAGAGACTATTAGAAAACTGTTCATTAGAAAGTCTGATAGCTCCTTAGCTCCACAAGAACCTCAGCTATCACAAGAAATCATAAATAAGATCATAGGCATGAGTTCCATTGTCAGGCACGAGATATGCCTAAATACACCCATCTTATTCAAAGTGCAGCCTGGATGGGATTATGCCTAGATGTTGATGCAATCAGGATTGAGCATAAAATGATGTAATTCTGCAGAACAGCAGCAGCAGCCTAGCTGCTTATCTTTCTCTTAGTTTTCATTATCTTGCTTTTTTCTGTGTCCTTTGTAAATTTTCAGTTGTATGATTTCTTAAAAAAAAAAAAACAAAAACCAACAGATTGAATTTTAGACAGGGTAGCAGGTTTATTTACATTTTTTTAAGTTCCCATTTCAAGCTTTTTGCATTGACTCTGAGAACAAAGTAGTCTGAAAACTGAGACTTTTATGTCAGTATAGGTAAAGCTTGAAGAGAACAGAAAATACCACAATTCTTATTCTAAAGATCAGATATTATGGATTCAGAGGTCTATAGAAATTCCAAACAGGTTTCATGTATGTTTCATATATTTAATGTAGAGGAAAGATGTGGATATTACTCTGCTGTAAGGAAAATTCAGTTTTCAAAGGTGAACTTTAAAAATGTTTTTCCCTTCCACTTCCTCATTTCTGTTGCCACATACATGCTTTCAACTTTCTATCACTCCTACTTCCGTGTTATGTACAAGAAGTATTGTGAAACTTGTGTAGTTAATTAATAAAGAAAACTTCCTCTGATGACAATTCTGAAATGGTACTCAGCTATCTTTTTGTCATGGTTTAGGAATGGTATTCCCCAATAAAGTACTCCCACCAAAAAGAAAACCACGAACTGCTCCCTGCACTCCTACCTCCCAACCTCCTCTCTTGTGAGAGGGGCAAAAGGCAAAGATCAAGGGTTGCGATAAGGAACAATTTACTGGAAACAGCAATGATATAAGAAAACGAAGACTGGAAAATGAAGATATAAGAAAACTAAGATACAAGAAAACGAAGCAGCAACACTATTAGTAACAGTGTACAGAGAGATGGTGGTTCACATACACAAATACCCACCACGTCTGGCCTGACAGCTGCTCAGCAATGAACAGCAGTGGAGGGGTTTCTGCCCTGCCACACTGTTCCACCCAAAACCATGCCCCTGTTCCCAGAAGCCAAAGTCACTCACTCTTGCCCTGGGTGGTAATGGTGATGATAGATAATAACAACCCAGACATGCCTACATGGGTCAAGGCTCCAAAGCTCACCACTACTGCAAACAATTAACTCTGTCCTTGCCGAAACCAGGACAATTTCTCATCAAAGTCATATCTAGAATTTTCAACTATTTCCAAAAGAAGCTGAAATCAGAATTTTGTCCAAATTCTAAAGTAACAATATTGAGGCTGCCCTTCCTCTATCACATCAGCGCTGTCATACCTGTGAAGGATCACTGGTCCATTTATGCAACACTCACAAAAAAAATAGTTTCAAAACAAGGAAGTCCTAGCCAAGCTGACATCAGCTGAGGTTTTGGGGAATTATAGCAATCTTGACAGTTCCCTTTTTCCCATCCATTCATAGTCAATGAAGACTGACTCCAACAGACTGACTGGCTCATATTTTGTAAACTGAAAAGCTAAGAATGTTAGGGGGAAGAAAAGGGTTAAAAAAGAGGGCACTTCCAATCCTTTTTGTTTTGCAGAAAAAGCTCTTGCACCTTTACTGAGAAGTGACTTCTAGTTTAAAGAAAAATGAGTTATCTCCATCTGACACCAGATACAGCCTGCACGTGAGCCTCTTCCATTGCATTCATCTGACCAAGAATTTTATAGATGCTGATATTAATGTAACATCTATTGTCCTACAATACAGTATGAATCAGGAAAAGAAGACATAAAAAGAAAGTTTTTGTCCATCATTTTGCTATCTTATTCCAATTATTTATTGCATAAATTTTCTTAATCACGGTATGGAGCATAATTCAATATACAGAAAATATTCGTCATGGCTATGTGGGACCATTAGCCTGGAGACCAGCAGCAGCTTTCTGACATCTCATCCTGCTTAATAACATCTCAGAGCAGTGTTTTCCTCAGAGGAATATGGTATACCAGAGAAGAAATAGGTGAAGGAGCTCTCACAGTCACCAAAGTAGTTCAAATCATCTAGTTTTTTATCTTATTGTACTGTAATACCTCCAGCTGCAAAACACCAGAGCATTAAGGCATACCCAGAATGTTATGGAGGAAAGGGAGAAGAGTTTAGAAAAAATATTTGGGTGGAACTATTGAGGACAAAACATCTTACAATTCTGGCAAGCTTTCACAGCTTACTTTTTTTTCTACTCTAGAATCATGAGCAGATGTGAGCAAACGCTGTGTAGAAGACTATGCTTCCACCTTAAATGGAAGAAAAAAATGCAAAAACAACCTAGCAAGAAGCGCCTGCAATACCAACACTGTGAGAACAGTTTGAGGAATTGAAATTTCAGGAGAACTGAGCAAAATATGGTCTACAGAACTTAAGGTACCCACCTCAAAACCTCCTTTTCTGTGCTAAAAGATATTGTACAATTAATAAGAGAAGGGAGCTTGTGAAGTTAGCACTCTGCAGTTATTCTTAAAATAACTGACTCTCACTTGTTTTTCCTCCTCTGTAAATAAACTTTATAGATGAATCCAGAATAAATTTTTGTACCATCACTACCATTGTTCATCTTGTAGACTAAGTGAATCTATCTGCACAAGGAAGGGGGTCCATAATCGGGGGATTCTTTCAAGCAAAGCAAATTTAAGCTGTATCAAAAGATCAGAGAGTGGTGAAAGGGGAGGAAAATAGACATACTTGCAACCATTCAAACAGGAAGACCCAAATCCTAGTCCCCTATGGAAAATCCAATGGTGTAAAATAAGACCAAGTGAACATAATTTAAGCACTAAATTTGATGGTAAGCACTGAGTTTGAAAGTGCACTTCTGCTGACAAAATGACTTTGTTTTCCTGCTCAGTACTGGATTTCCGCAATCTCGCAATTTTGTTATGGTATTCCTTTAATTTCTTCAGAGCCAGTTAAACCTAACATAACTTGTAATTTTCAGGACAGAATCAACTATAAACATAGCTGCCTGTCTAAATGAGGCCCAAAGAATCAGGATATCTGGGGAAAGTGCAGTATGTGTATCTACAGACATGTTGTAAAATTGCTTCATTTTGCACTGACCACTAGTTTGTTTTTGATTCTCAGCTTCTTAAGAAGTTTTGTTTGCAACTTTTCTTATCCCAGTCATGCAGCAGCAATGTTTTATGAAAAAATACTGAACTGAGAATAAACCTAAGTGCAGATCACCAGTTCCTATAATTTGTAATAACAAACCTTTCATTTTTTTTTCAAAGTCTTCAGCTACCAGAATCAAGCATATATAAAAGTGAGCCTCTAACCTTTATAACTAAAGAAAGCTGGAAATATATGACCAGTATACTTCAACTCCTCAAAGACACCAAAACAAATTTTAAAGCCTCAAGATACCTTTATCATATGTTTTTTGGGGAAGTCAGGGGAGTCTCCCATCTGGGGTTTTTAATTTTATGTTGACAGTATGTCCTAGGTTACATTGTAAGATGTGCTCACAAGCATGTATTCTATCACCATCTTCATGAGCTGTTAAAAGCAGGTGAGGCAGTGCTCCCTGCCTCCTCCCTCAAGACTATGTCCTGTTAATGGCCCATCAGTGCCTTATCTCATGACTCATCATTACACTGTGAGATGCTCCACCCAGAGGGAGAAACCAAGCATCCCATCCTGGATATAAACTGGGATTTTTGAAGACCACAAGCAGCCTTTTTCCCTCTGGATTTTCCAGAGGACAAGAGTTACATACCTACCACTGGACCTTCTGGGGAAGACCAGATCTTTCTACACAGGATCACCGCTTCAACAGAACCACATCCATCACTTCAGGAGGACTGCAGCCACCACCTTATTGGACTGCTACTGCCACCCTGACTAACAGGGTCAGGTCGTATCTGACTCTGTCAGTTTAAATCAGTTTTGTTCTTTTTTTTTCCTGCCTTGTTTATATATATATTTATATGTATATATTTATATATGTATATAGATAGATAGCTAGATAGAGATACATATAGATATATATATAGATATATATAGATATATATATATATATTAGTAAAGAACTGTTATTCCTATTTCCCATATTTTTGCCTGAAAGCCCCTTGATTTCAAAATTATAATAACTCGGAGGGAAGGGGGGGGTCACATCTGCCATTCCAAGGGAGGCTCCTGCCTTCCTTAGCAGACACTAGTCTTTCAAACCAAGACACAGTACTGCAAGTTACATCATCTTCTGCAATTTCAGTAAGTGTTGTAAGTAAAGAGCTCAGTGAAAGAAGCAATGAGTTCTAAGCTCCTAAACCCATACCATGTCATACCCATACATGTACACCTGTACACACCTTCTGGATCAGTCTTGTCTTATGGCTAAGAGGAAGGGCTAGAAATACTTCTTTACAAGACAATTTGGCAGCATGTCAGAGACATCAAGTCAGCTCTGAGCATGCTGTCACAATTGTCAGGGATGCTGGTTATCTGAAGTATGGTGCAGGCTGATGCAGCTGCCCAATGAGCAGGGTTTTGGCTGGTGTCAGGCAGCACTTACACAAGTGGCTCTTGAACCCTGCTCTCTTTACCAGGACACAGGTAAAATGTCCTGGTAGACACTCCCCGTGAAAGTGGGGCTGGTCTTGCTGTGATGGTTCAAATTCACAAATGCCACCATGCAATTTCTAGGGATGGGCCTAACCATGCAATGAAGGATTTGTGACAGAATGTAGTAAAAATAACCTCTAAAGGATAGTCCCAAGAGCTTCTCCACCGGAATATTTCCCAAATCTAAACACTTCTGTAAACATTTTCTAATGAAAACTCTGAAGAAGGAAGAATTTCAGGAGGAACTACAAAAATAATCAGCAAAAAGAAATGGACTTTCACAGCTATTCAAGTGTCCCTGGTTCTTCTTAATGCACCATTTATCATAACAAGCAAGCATTCACAAACCCTGAGATTAATAGATTTGGGTATTTAGATTCTAGTCCCTGTCCAAAGCTATTTACTGAACTTCAACAAGGTGTATTTTTACCAAAGTTTTAATATCAGTAAAATAGGAATAATTTACATAAAACTTAGGAGCATTTTTGCTAGTGTTAATAAAAAATTTGAGAATATAGAGTAAACCAGACGCTATGAAGAGGGTCCTACACTATACCTTAGCTTTTCTTTTAGATGGTACAGGGAGAGTGAGAAAAAACTTTTAGAGATCTTCCTTCCAGAGAAGAAAATTACAAATAATTCAGATAGGTTCCTAAGATAGCTCGTAATTGCTGGGCATAAAAGATCAACCCAAAATTTATAAAGTAGAGTGAGAATCAGCTTTTTTTTTTTTTTTTTTTTCAATTCCCTTGGTTGTTCCCTCAGGTCCTTCCCAATTTGTAAAAGTCTAGAGTCTGGGTGTACTTTCTAAACTAGTCTGGTGTCCGTGAAGATAACATCTTAAACATCCTAAATGTCTCCATGCCATTGTACCTATTTTGCTAGTAAATGACCTGTCTCTTCTACACTTATAGAGTTAATGAGACATAAAAGCACAAGCTCAGAGGCAAGAGAGAAATATGCAAACAAATCCACTTAAATGTCTTGTTTTTCCTTTGTTAGACATTGTCAGAGAATTCCGCACAAGGGTTATTTTTTATGGTTCTCAGCTGTACCTCCAGTATCCCAGTAGCCACAAAGTAAAGCAATTCACTCATTTTTTTGTAGTCTTAGAAACAGAACTCTGGAATTTTTTTCCTCAAGAAGGCTAAAGGGAAATTTATAGGCTAAATCATCCTCTACCTGATCAGAAAAGCAGAGCTTGATAAAACATAAGAATAAAAAGAATAATAGGATACAGAAGTGCAGAAGACAAATAAAAGCAGGCTGTTGTACACAGACCAGAGTCTGTGCTCACTGAGTAACTTCCAGTATAATTTATGCTGCCATGTGATCCATCCTTATAATCAAAACTGAAGAAATGGGAGTAGGGAAAAAAATGAGAGGTTTTAAATATGGTAGGGGTTTTTAACAGAAAAAATAATCAAGCAGTCTACTGAAAATCATAGCTTGTAAGGAGAGAACATTATTTTCCAAACAAGAAAAAATTCTGGAAAAAAACGTGGTGCAGAGATATTTTTTCCAGGAACTCTCACTTCATTATCCTCATAAAAACCAGTAAAAATTGTTGAATTATCTTCAGCCATTGTGAGTCTATTTATTTTCAGCTGCAAACTGTATAGAAATGCACAGTCTTCAAAACTTGGAATTTATTAAAAAGTGGTTAACAACAATGTGAATTTCAGCCAACTGAAAAGAAAAAGGGAGACTATTAAGCTAGCAAATATTGTTATTCTGACCTCTCTCAGCACCATAATTTCAATCTATTTACAGAAACTTTAAGGAGATATGAACTAAAAAGAATTGTGCTCTGGTAATCCTGTCAGCTATGCTAATCTGGAGAACAGAATTTTACTGGGGAATATAAATCTCTCATGATTTTCAAATGCGGCTGAACATTCAACTCCTCCCCGAATTCTATTTTTTGGAGTTGGTGGCAGAGGGGAAGAAGAAGGAGGAGGGAGAAAACAGGAAGGGGGGAGGGAGGAAAAGTTAGAGATTAAAATCACTTACCCTTTTGTTTAAATATACAGCGTGTGTGTTTAAATATACAGAGTGTGTATATACAGGGTACTCAGTTTATTAGGGCACAGGAATTACAAATTAGTTTTACAGAGCCAAGACTGGTATCATATAAACTTCCAGTTTGTCAGTCTCTTCTTGGAACAGGCTTTACATCAGAAATGTGTCAGTAAAGCTAAGACATTTTGAAGATCTTTTTGTATAAAATGCTCACTACGTTTATTATTGTACCTATTTCTGCAAAGTAATGAGAACCTTCACTCCCACATAAATCCTTTTTTTCTTATTTTCTGAGATTGTACTCAAAAGCAATATGATTTCTTAATTTATATCCTAGTCTCATAATTGTTTAGAATATTATTTTTTTCATTTCAGAGATAAGCCAATGCTGTAATTAATTTTATGCTATACACAAAACTGTCTTAGATCTGTCTTCAAAAGCCAGGTGGAGTTTAAAACTAAGATCTAAGACTCCCTAAACTGCACCTCTTCCCCAAAGACATTTGCATGCATGCATGCTTTTTTCTTAGTATGGTTAATACGCTGTGAACTCTAGACTATGTCATAAATAAAAGTGAGAAAATGTAATTAATGTTACTCTGGGAACCATAACTCCAACATTTTTTGACCATGCGACTCAACTCATTAGCTGAGGTTATGGAAGCTTTTGTAACCTATGTACATTCTTGGACATATCAGGAGGCATGCTTCCATTGTAATGTTTTCAATCAATTTTTACAGAAGAAACCACAAAATATTTCAAGCTGAAATTTCTCTGTTACATTTGTTCTTTTTTTCCTTGCCATGTCATACCTTTACTTTGTGAGGTTTTGTACTTCTTGCCCTAGAACTGCTCTATTACACCTTTTTCTCTTTTTCTGGCATGTTTTTGCTCTCAGCTTAACCTGTCTGTAAATTTCCCCCCACCCCTAATTCTCCTAATATCCTTTCTATCCTAATCCTTCCTTTCTACTCACAACTAGTGAGGCTGTACTTAGAGTGGTCTTTTCAGTGCTGGGCTTCCCAGTACAAGAGACATGAACACTATGGAGAAAGTCCAGCACAGGGCCAGAAAGATGATAAATGAGGTGGAGCATCTGTCATACGAGGAGAGGCTTGATAATTTACTGCATGGCCCTTGGTTTCCTATAGGTTCCTGTGGTCTTTTTTTCACAGGCTTTGTGTGTGATTCTATTTAAAGTCTGTCGTTCCTGAGAGACCTGCTCATAGCCAACTGCTAAAAACTGAGGGGCAAATCCACAGATTTCTGACTCATTTGAATTCAGGTGTGTGTGAGCTCTAAGCTTGAAATGGTGAAACTGAATAAATATAAAATAAAACTGAAACCGTCCCAAGGATACATATCTCTCAACTTGAGGGTTCAAGAGTTCAGTCAGGGTTTAGAAACAAGGAATGGAAATCTAATCTGAAAGCATTTTAGGACTTGTACTTTGTGGAGACATAACCAGAAGTTTCTGCCTTAGAGCCAAGGGTGCAATCAGTATGCTCGATATTGTATACAGTCAATGTGGTAAGAAGCACTCAGCTCAAAGAGCAGGCCGTGACAGTGTTTTTTCGCTTTTAATCCCTTTACCCATGAACAGCATCATTACGTTGGCTGTCTTCTGCCATGCCATCCAGGGCCAACTGGGACACACTTTCATATGTTTTAAGAGTTTAGGTGTCCCTGCTCTTCTGAGCTGGGGCCAGAGCTCTGCAAGAACACTCATTCTTCAGTGACCTGATCAGACAAGAAAGTCCTGGAACACACATAGGAGAATCCAAACCCTCTTTTACACCCTCTTTCTAGGCTAGAAAAAGCCAGGTAGGTTCAATTAACTTATCCCTTCAAAAATGAACTTCTGCATTCTATTTCACACAGCTTTATTATCTAAGCAACTTTCTACAAGAAATGGAGTACAAGATGCTGAAATGAAAATAATTTCATAGAACGTGATGTATAAATTAAAAACAGCTAAGTATTTTCAGTGCTGTAATACAAGTAGTAAAATACTTCATTTCACATACATGCAACTTTTAAAATGTGAGTGCTTAACTTCATGTAAAATATACTTCTTTCACTGTAGAAGTATTATGAAACAAAGTTTCAACTTAGTTTTAGATAGAATATGCACATATGCATGTATTTATATTTGAACGCTTTTTGCATTTCTCATCAATTTTAAGCATAAAACATACAGGAAAAATTGCTTGAGCTTGGGTTTCCAAGTATGTAAAAAAAGCTTTTGCAGCATCAGAAAATTGCATCTCCTGCTTTGTGTCCACAGCTTCAGGTATGGTGTCAACAGCCATAATGTACTATTTGTCACTTGGCCTTGTCAGTGAGTCTAAGCTGGCAGTAGACCATTGCCACACGGCCACACCATTCTCCAGGGGACTAGGAGACACTAATTGACTCAGCTTTGTTGTGGGATATTAAGGCAGTTTTATAAAGCCATTGTCAGTCTGCTAAGAAATGGAGTAGAAGCAGAAATTATATACTAAGAAACTTTGAAAAAAGATTTTTTCCTGGGTGGACTCCCCTGTCTAAGGGATGATGGAGAACACTGCCATACAATAATTGTGTCTCACCCTACGTAGTTGCATAGTGGTTTTACAAAATATAATGTTATTAGGGTAGGACTCTGATATGGTAAATTATGGGGAAAATCATGTATTAGTCACAGTAAAAATGTCAAAAGCAATAGGAAGCATAGTTTAAAAACCCAGATAAAATTCTATACATGAAACACGTCTGAGGTCAAATTACCATTTTGGACCACCTGTGGTTACAATTCTTATTTATTTATGCAACAAAATTTATGGGACTATATTGATAAATGGAAGGCAATACTATGCTGAAAATGTACAATGTTAAATGCCAATCATGTCACAGGACTTTGTTCAGCTATAAGAGGCTGAAGAGACAAGAACATTTTTGCCTGATCCCTCCAACACTTACACATTCCAAACCGTTGCAGATGAGTCCTTGATATTGTTCTAGTGGTGCAAAGAGGACAGGAATGTAGCAAAATTGCAACACAGGCAGGAATCAGGCTGGCTGTTCTAATCCCATAACAAAAGCAGAAAGAGGAGTAGTCAGGCAGTGATCACCCGTATCTTGGCTAGCCCTAAAGCTCATGTGGGTTGCACATTAGACACAATACAATATCCAGAATCATGTTGGTGCAAAACCACTTATATTACCATCTGCAGGGACTCAGACACAGACAGCAGTGAAAACAGAGCTAGAGATACTCAGCTACTTTTTGAAAGATGAGCTGCTAGTTGAGCGAGCCCATCAGTCATGCATGTCAGCTCCAACAGTTTTTTTGCCAGGGGCGTTAACGGATAAACTAACAGTTGTAGCTGCGAGGAATCTATCTTCCTCATGTTTTCTAAGTCGTGCTGTAGGCTATCGTTTAGCAAATAAAAATCATCTCTAATACAACTTTTGGAGGAGGAAGGAGGAAGGATAGTTGAATAGGTGAATCTTGTGTAAGATCTAGGGTTCCCAACCCTTTCTACCTTTGCCTTACAGTGATCACTGTGAAATCTGTGTGATTGGGAGAGTATGTGCTAAAAGAAGCATATACTTTGTGAAATACCCATGTCATTGATAACTTGAAAACTACAATTTGAGTGGCAGCATATGGGGATGTCAATGTTATGACAAGCCATTCTTGGGGTGGGAATACTAATGATAAAATTTTTTGCTGAAGTGGTAGCACTAGTAGCAGTATCAGAATCAGCTTAAAGTGTTTTCATTGCTTGAGTCAAGTGAAAATGGACAAACAGGCAACCTGATATAATTCAATAGCTTTATTACCTGTTAAATGTTTTATTCATTTTTATTTATTGAAAAGTCATTTTTTATTCATCCTCACAAGAAAAATATCTGAAGGGCTAGGAGTTATCATGATGTTGAAAAAATAACTTTGAAAAGGAAAACTAGTAAAAGACACTTTCAAATTACAGGAAGTTAGACAGTAATCTCTTTCTTGCCCATTAAAACACCTAAATTTTGGGCTATTAATAAAAATAAATTACTAATGCCTGAAACATATTAATATCTGAATTACTTAGAAAATAGTACCATTGCTCTAAGATATTTGTAAAGCAATGGTGGTCAGAGTGCCTGAATGTCTGTGAAAATAACCTTTTGCATTGTTGCCACAAGAATAAAAGGAACTTTTCTTAATATTTTGTAGGCAGATACTTCAAAACTTTCAAAATTTGTAGACCTTTTGCAGAGAAGTCATGAGAATTTTAGGAACAATACATTTACAAGGTTATCTCTTTCCTGGATTTTGACCTTATATTACTCATGGTAGTACCATCTGAATTTTTTCATTACAGTTACTAGGGATTCATTTTCTCATGGAAGTTGGATTGTCACACACTCATTTTGACCTTATATTACTCATGGTAGTACCATCTGAATTTTTTTCATTACGGTTACTAGGGATTCATTTTCTCATGGAGGTTGGATTGTCACACCACTCAAAGATATATGACTGTAGGCAAAAAAAAAAAGCTAAAGTTGCTGATAGTGACACATTAAAGAAACCTACAGGGTGAGCAACTGAAGAGAAGGAAGATTAAAGCAAATTTCCCTGTTATTTCTGGGGAGAAAGTATACCCTCTATATCTTACCATTGTAGAGCCTGCAAGGTGCATGACATTATATGCTCCAAAATAGCAGTGTCCTCCTTTCTTCCCAACTTACCCTCAAAAAGGCCTTGCTTTTCTTTTACAATTGTTAACTGCAGAAGGTCTTTGCTCTAGTGGAGACAAAAGACTAAAAAAGAAATAAAAAATTAAAAACTACTATTACTACTACTAGCAATAACTTTAAAAGTTCGTCTCCAGAAGGGCTAAAGTAACATTACTCAGCCAGCTGGACCTCAAGAAAACTCTGAAGCTCAGAGGAGTGCCAGTTTCCACATCTCAGGCTCTCCAATGTGTTCTCTCTAGAATGGTCCACTGAATCGCATTGAAAGCCAAAAGGGAATTGAGAAAAATGCATGTACAAACTGGTTGGGAGAACTTTTAATTGTAAGTGGGTTAGAAATAACACATGTGAGTGTATTGCTCTTTTCTTCTGCTAGCCACTGGGAGCCACGCAGCCCACAGGAAGTCTTCACATGTATTAAAATAAGACAATCTTTCTGGTTTTCATATACACACTCATAGAATTCTGGTTTCTGTTAGTGTTCTCTTTTAAAAGGAGACATTATGTTGTAAATTGAAGTGCTTCTTATTGAAGTGTTAGTTATAGTCTGCATTTTGATTTGGATTTGAAAGGTTTGATAAAGTTACCTGCAAGTATATTCTGATTTAATTTGCTTGTTTTGTGTCTTGGTGTGAGACAAATTTGGAGGAAAAACATCCAAAATGAATGTCCCTCTGTTGGAAGGCAGATTTCAGCAGCCCCTCCCCCACAGGTTCGGAAAGACATTTACTCAGAGGAAAGTGAAAAAAAATGCTGTTTATTTAACAAGTGAAGTGCATGCAGGCATGGAAGAAGAATAATGTTAAATAATAAAACCTCTCACTGTGGAGAGAACCTGGTAAATTCAGAGTCCTTTGTAGGCGTGGCTCTGCCCTCTCTGGAGCTGGGGTTTGGCATGGGCCCCTCCAGGCTGCAGGATGGGCCTCCTGGTGATGTTCTGGTGTTGCTGAACAGTCCAGAAGAGAAGAATAAGAAGCCAAAGTCCCAGGGGGAAAAAAAAAGCAACTTTCTTGCTTCAGCTAGCAGGCTACTAAAAAGCAAAGAAGTTTAACTCTCTGTCTCTCTCCTGAGAAACAGAGCCAAAAGCTGGCTAAAAGCAGAAAGGTGCTTTCCTGGGCTCTGTAGCAGCAGGAACTCAGGGGAATCTATATCTGTGTCCTTGAACACAAAATCGCTCGAGTTGTTTTTTTTTTTCCTTTCTCTCGGACCCAACTTAACGACACACAAAGGCACAAGATTCATGTTGGGCATAGAGCAGGTGATAGGGGATGCATCATCATAATGTCACCCCAAGACATTTTGCCAGCCTTCAAGGAGTAAGGCCTCAAATCATGTCCTTCAAGGAGTAAAGATGCACACAGGAAAATGTCAGAAATGTGTGGTGTGTGTATATATATATGTATGTATCTCTCTATATATATGGTACAATATGTTTCACTGAAAACACAGCTCCCATCCCCCTTTTTTCTTTTTCACATATCACCTCCTCCCCATTAACCCATTGTCCTGCTTTCAGCTAGGATAGAGTTAATTTCTTCTCACTTACTGTTACAGTACTGTGTTTTGGATTTGGAATGAGAATGGATAACACACTGATGTTTTAGTGTTTTGCTAAGTCATGTTTATCTTAAGTCAAGGACTTTTCCTTGTCTCATGCTGTGCCAGTGAGGAGGTAAGCAAAAGAAACTGTGAAGCAGCACAGCTGGGATAGGTCACCCAGACTGTCCAAAAGGATATTCCACATCATAAAACATCATGACCAGTATAAATAAATTGGGAAGTTACCCAGACGGGGCAGATCTGGGTTCAGGAAGGGGGGTGTGGCATTGGTCAGTGGGTGGTGAGCAATTGCTTTGTGCATGACTTGGTTTTTTCCCTTGTTATTATCATTATTAATATTTTTTAACATTATTATTATTATTATATTTTACTTTATTTTCAATTATTAAACTGTTCTTATCCCAACCTACAAGTTTTACTTTGACTTTTCTCCCCATTCCAACAGATTGGATGAGGAGAAGAGAGATGAGGTTGAGCAAGTGGCTGCATAGTACTTCATCTCTATCTGGGCTTAAAATGACAACACCCATATGTCCATGTGCTCCTCTCAAAGTAAGTTCTACTGGGTAAAGTCAGGGTAAAACTGGGATACAGAATTCAGCATGTGCTAAAGGGTTTTAAAGTAATATAAGGA
Organism: Aphelocoma coerulescens; assembly: GCF_041296385.1. Lineage (NCBI taxonomy): Eukaryota > Metazoa > Chordata > Aves > Passeriformes > Corvidae > Aphelocoma > Aphelocoma coerulescens. Next base: position 31,358,996 of record NW_027184085.1, read on the forward strand.
CAATTGGAGTCAAAGAACTGAATTGGATAGAGGGAAAAATGTTATGAGAGAAAAAGGCAACCAATGTGGATCTCAATACAGCTTCAATTGGTCAGGCAGCAGAGTTCACAGGAATAAGAACTGGGAATCTCTCTCTGTGTCACCACTCGGAGACAAAATTTCATTCCAAACCAAACTGCTGTTTTAAATGAAAAACATATTTTCTCATCAAGATTAATATATTACTATCAAGTTGTTTATCAAGTTCTAATAAAAACATTTTGGAAGCTTGCTGTGGTCCTAGAGTTGCTTGAAACATTCTATTCCAGGATGCTTCAGGAATGCAGATCAGCTGCAAGACTGTGATGAGAGAGGAAACTTCTGACATGACTGTATGTACCACAAAACTTTCTCTCTAAATAAGCTGTTCAAGAATGTGGTGTATTATAAAAGGAATGTCGCAAGTACTGTGAAATCCAAGTTTTCATTAAGGGTTTTCAGTGGGAGTTTTAGTTAAAAGTCATTATGTAAGATTTCTAGATTGAAGACAATTGTGTCTATTGGTTTTGATACAAAAATGTGAAGTTATAGTTAACAAGCATCCTTACTGGCAGTTATAATGCTATTTGGTAATTTAAGGGAGTATGTCTGAAGCTATGAAACATTATGTCAAAGTCCAAGGTACTGGAAAACAGCGAATAAGAAACATGACTGCATTTTTCCTTTATTAAACAATAGTTGGGAACACTGTGATTTCATTATTCTATATCTACATACGGAATAATTGTAATCTGTTTTAAAGAAAAATTATATAGTTTTGATGTTTATCTCAATGCGTCTGCACAAGCTAGGCTTCTAGGCCAGAAAAAAATGAACTGAAAAGTTTGAATACAGAAAGTTGTTTGAGATTTTTGCTACTTTCTACAGCTGAATAGTCTCACAATAAAAAAAGAACCAAGCTTGCCTCCAAGTATTTTGGCACTTTTAGTTCATATCCAAAGTAAATGATAGAATAAAAAGCACAGAATATTAAAGATAAATCTATCTAATTCTTCATGGCTTTGGTCTCTATTTAAGTAAACTTTGTACTTTTCCAGTTCTGTAAAGTATATTTAAGTGGTACACAACAGCCTTCTGTGAAACTTTCTCTTTACCAAGAGAAAGTTTTCTCTTTATCAAGACAGATTTTTGCCCCTAGCTAATTCCTTGCTCTTTATCTTATAGAACCTTATGCTTTATAATAAAATTATGTTACAGCATTCACTTCAGTAGTAATAATATTATCACTTGTGTCTGGAAAGAATTGGCAACGTAAAATTTGCTTGGTACTACCTCAAGACAAGGACAACTGAGATGAGTACAGCCAGCAAAATCTTCCTCCATTTTCATGTCACCCCAAAATTCTAATTCAAAACCCAGAATCTTTCAACCTGACAGATACCTGTATTGATGATCTGGATGAGGGGATTGAGTCTACCATTAACAAATTTGCGTATGACACCAAACTGGGGGGAAGTGTTGATCTGCTGGAGGGTAGGAGGGCTCTGCAGAGGGAAGAGCTGGATGAGTGATTTGAATCCAGCGATGTGAGGTTTAACAAGGTCAAGTGACAGGTCCCGCACTTTGGCCACAACAGCCCCAGGCAGTGCTACAGGCTGGGACAGAGTGACTGGACAGCAGCCAGGCAGAAATGCACCTGGGGGTAGTGATTGACAGCAGCTGGACATGAGCCAGCTGTGCCCAGGTGGCCAAGAAGGCCAGTGGCATCCTGGCCTGGATCAGCAACAGTGTGGCCAGCAGGACCAGGGCTGTAATTGTCCCCCTGTACCCAGCACAGGTCAGGCTGCACCTTGAGTGCTGTGTCCATTGTTGGGCCCCCTAATTTAGGAAGGATGTTGAGATGCTGGAATGTGTAAAGAGGAGGGCAACAATGGTGGTGAAGGGTCTGGAGCCCAAGTTCTATGAGGAGTGGTTGATGGAGCAGGGGTTGTTTAGCCAGAAGAAGAGGAGGCTCATGGGAGACCTTATCACTCTCTACAACTGCCTGAAAGGCAGTTTGCAGACAAACAGCAATAGGACAAGAGGACATAGCTGTAAGCTGCACCAGGAGAGGTTTAGGCTGGAGATTGGGAAGAAATTTTTCACATAAAGAGTGACTGGGCATTGGAATGGGCTGCTTAGGGAGGTGGTGGAGTCACTGTCCCTGGAGGTGTTAAAATTGAATGTGTCACTCAGTGCCATGGTCTAACTGACACAGTGGTATTTGGTCATAAGTTTGACTCGATGATCTCACAGGCCTTTTCCAACCTAGTTGATTCTGTGATTCTGTGACACAAGGGAGAAAACTCCTGCAGACCTGCACTAAAGTCAGAGCTTTTAATGGAGACCTGTGTTCTTGCATCCACCTACCCCTCTCTCCCTGGGCAGCTCTAAAATCTCTTCAGGAATTCTTGTTAGTCCTCACACTTGCTTAATGGCTCCTGGGCCATTCTGATAAGCTCCCCTTGAGCTTATCAGAAACACTGTCCATATCCAGGGACAAATAACAACTGGAAGGCACCTGGGCTCAGATGCTAAAAGGGAAAACCAGCATTTACCAGTTCAAAATTGGTAGTCTACAGTAAGAATATAATGAAGCTATTTTATGACTAGGACTTCTTATAATGTCTGTCTCCAGACAAAAAAATATCAAACTTCCAGCATCAGTGAACTTCCTAGAACATCATTCTCTAAAACTAAAAATCTGAACAGTGTATATTTATGTTTGACTCCATAAGGAGAACCTAGAACTTGTGTTCCTCAGACGAATACCACTGTACCACCATAATTCATTCTCTTAGGTCTATTTCCAACCAAAACAAACAAACAAACATATAAATAAATAGCATTTGTCAGAGTGTCACTTCTAAAAAAGGGAAATCAGCTCTTAACAGACTCCAGGCAGTAGAGCATAGAACCATGCTGCTTCCTCTTCTAATCATTACAATGTGGGTTTTTTAAAGTCTAATTTGAGTCTTCCTAGATTTAGCCATGAGGTCTGTTCTTCTTTGCTTCTAAGTGATAATAAAAGAGTTGTTACTTTGCCCTTTTTTACAACATAAACTGTAGTAGTTTTTAAAAGGTCCAGATATCTACAGAAGGAAAGAAAAACTGAAGAAAAGTACATCTTCCCATTCAGCTTGATGCTATACAATCCCAACATTTTGTGATAATGTAAGGATGCATATAAATGAATATAAATGAACTATGATGATCTGGGAAACGTTTGAAAGAGTTTTGAATTTACCTTTCATCAAGATCACTCTTTTATGCGTATCAACCCTATGCCCTGACAGATATACTTCCCCACCCTTCTTCCTCCCCAGTCATCAGCAGGATACTTCTTATCTTTTTCTTCGTTTTCCTGTTAGACAGTAGGAGTGTTGAATATTTTAGAAGAAAAACAAGAGAAGGAAATAAGAGTGGGTTTGATCTTATGCCAACTAAAACTGAAAGCAGATTATCCTGTCCTATCAATCTGATGTCTGTGTTATGGTATTCCATCATGACACCACACCAGAAGACTTTATGGGTGTCTGCTGAGTGGAAGAGTGTTGAAAGAAGGGAGAATAAGCCAGAGCTGCTTTCCCTCTCTGACTATTCCAAGAACCAGAAATGGGTGGCACTGGAACATCACATCATCTTCTCTAAGAACATGAGGAACTTACCTGTTACAGTGAGGATTCTGTAACATGATGTATCAAACAAGGAGGGCCGTAGAAAAGAAATATCTATGGACCGATTCTTGCTAGATGTTTCAGAGATGTTTATTTCTCCAGCCACATGGCCAGAGCTCTGCCGAGGAACTCTCACAGTCACGGACCCGAGGGTCCTTTGCCCGCGCAGGGGAACACAAAACAACCAATGGGGAACGAGGCTGACCAGGGGCAGGGAAACCCCGTGCCTCCCGCCCAGGGCCCCTTTCCCAGGGCTACATGGCGGGGAAGGGGGGGGGGGACGGACAAACTCCAATACTTATCTGTAGCTCTCACTTTCTTCTCTAAAAATTTATTAATTCATTATACTACCACTTAAGAATTCTACCTCTTACCACCTATGAAAACTGGGATTTAAAAATTTCTGGGTTTTTTACAATAGATTTTTTTGCTGATATGCAGCTGTTCTGCAGGCAGTCGTATATATGTTATTTTTTCTACATAAAAGCATTATATGGCTCTGGATTTGCTTCATTGGAACAAAAAGAATATAGGGCAGAATAGAAAGTAATTCTGTCTTCCTCACATGAATCCCACCAGTAACTCCAGTTCATAATTACATAATGTGATGTCACAATTCAGAAAAAACTTGCTTTCAGAGGGAAAGGGCAGAACAACTTGCTGCTGCTTCTCTCCAAGAAGTCTTTATTTCCTGCAATCTTTTCAGTCTGCAAATATCTTTTGTAGTCCCCATCCTTCAGTTTTGCCAAAATAACCTATGCAGACAGATAGTGGCCTTACGAAGATAAGACACAAAATAAGCTTCATTTCTGCCTTTTTTTTCTATTCAACAGTGAAGCCTAAAAGCCTGCTTTTTAAGATATTCTGTTAATGGAACCCAGAAGTATAGACTTTTAGGGTCTCTAAGTATAAAGGAGAATATATATGTTTTCAATGGAAAAAGATTTCTGATAGGATTCTTCTGAGAAAGCTGTTTGAAAGACATTTGTATTAATAGTCAGCTTCAAGGTTAATTTGAGTGTTTCCCCTAGTAGTGAGTGATCTGACTCATTCTCCCATTGCCTTCTGATTAGAGTTTGCTGGTGGTTATGTCAGAGACTTGCTGCGCAGATATTTTTCATTTTAGGCTCAGAAGCACTCCTCCATCAAGTCTCTGTGCTCTAGTAAATACTAGAGAATCTGGAATTTAGGATTCTCTCCCCACCTTTATCAGAGGTCTGATGGGTTAATTCTAATCAGTTTGCCTACAAATGTCTGTTTCTCTGCAACTTGAGACTGATGATACTTAGTAAAATACTGTGAGGGCTACTGATAACAATTGCTTACAAAATGTAAAGTGTTTTGCTTATGGTAGAAGTATTTTCAGTAATATGTCCTAATATTTGCTGTTTAAAAGTATTTTATTTTTACAGATTCCCCTTTTCCTGGACCTTTTACCTCCTGTTGCTCTAGACAGCACCTTTATACTTTTGCTGCTTCTAGTCAGTATCAGATATTACTACTTTTAGTCAACTTGACCCATTCTTTGTATGAAACTTTCTTTTCACATGGAAAGAAAAGTTAGTGTTTTCTTTTTAAAGAATTGACTGAAACACTGCATTGACTGACATGAGACTTGGAAGTAAGTTTGTTGAACTGAAACTTTCTTCCATTCTTTGTTTTTTTTCAGGTAATCTCTCTAATTGTATGTAAAACTTAAGTGGCCATTTAGGTTGGCAACAACATTTAAGACTGGAGTCTGTGCATACTGAAAACAGTAGGAGATTTCTGATGATTCCATTGGCAATATGAATCTCACAGTGATATTTTTTTCTAAAAATCTTGCATATTTAGATTTCACAGACATAAAAAAATTTCCTTCTGGTTTCTGGTTTTTACTTTTCCCATTTTAGTAGCTGCTGCAGCCTACCTTTTTCTACCCTGCAGTACTCTGAGGAGGGAAGCAAGGAAAAGAACAAACTCTTTGTTTTCTAATCTCCAAAAGGCTTTTCTGTGATGAAAAGGACTGATATTCTGGTATGGTAACTGAAAAGTCTTGTCTGTCTTTTGAGGTAAGGATGGATCCTTAGGGGTCTTACAAATCCATGGTCACACTGGCAAGAGATAATCGAGGTTTCTGCACTCACCAAAGTCTCTAAATTACTTCAAATGACCAAGTAGGGTACACAATATTATCATGAACATGTATTTTGTTCAAACAGAAAGAGTATGTCTTCTGGGCACCGCTGTAGCTTACTAAAAAAAGATGTCATACAACCATAATCCTATGCCCAGTGTTGTCACACAAACTAGAATCAGTTCTGTTTTCTTCCAGTCATACTAGACATTGAAGTAGATTTCCATGAAGATATTATTTCCTTGAATAGAATGTTACAATGTTACTCGCTTCTCAAAAACTAGGGCAAAAGTTGGTAAAGCATAAAAAAAAGCATAAAAAAGTTGGTAAAACATAGCAAAATTCTTTCCCCTCAGAAGTTAATTTTTTATGGACATCCCTAGTGTAATGACATTAATGAATTCTCACTAGTGATTAATTTGTTTCATTAATGTTAACAGCTCCAAGTACTCTACTGGCAGGCTGTCCACTGTCCTGGTGGTCTTCAGGTTCCTCTGGATACCTGCCTTTAATCTGTGTCCTGTACTTCCACTTACAACCTCTTCACCTTTGAATGTTATCTGTTTGAATTTTTTTATATGTGTGTGTGAATATCACTTGTTAATAAATTACTACAACAAACATGTACAGGACACATGAAAAAACCTACTAAGAAATGGTCGGCACCTCCTTAAAATTCAAAAGCAGCACCATTTCATTAAAAAACTCCTCCAGAATGTGGCCATAAGGAAAGAGTTTGCACAATCTGTTCATCTGCATAATTAGTAATTAAAGACCTGAGAACAGTTGGAACATTGCTGTGGGCAAGCCAGGTCAGATCACTGATAACGTAAATATCAAAGATTCAGATTTCCAAAAATTACAAACATCAGAATGGAGCTAACAACAACTCTAATAAGAACGCAGAAAACAAACAGAAAGACAGATAACTCAGGAAGCCATGAAGGGCCATAAGACTACAGGGAAAAAAAAAAAAAAATGACCAGTGTAATATAAGTTTTATCTGAGACTTAAAAGAAACATGAAAAGAGCATGGGAAAGGTGTGGGGGAAAGGGGGAGAGTAGGAAAAGGAAGGGGAAAAAAAGGCGAAGATACATGAGAAAACAAAGTAACTTATTTCACTTATTATTTGCATAATGGTACAAGTATGTGAATACCTTTGCCAGACACACATATACAAGTATTCCACCTCAGTATTAGGAAAAAAAAAAGTGATTATTACTGTTTATAAGAATACAATAGGATGGCTAATAACTTCAGGAGCAAAAATTTTTGTAGCAAGAATGGAATCCTTTGCTTTCACCAGGCCATGGTGAAAAAACATGGAGCATACAAGTCACTGCAAAGTCACGTGTTCTGCTTTGGGAGATGAGGAGTAATACAGGTAAGGTAGTGGTGCATTAATCAGCTGCTGAGTCATTCTTTCCAGTGATTTAGTTTGCTGAATCTTTGCTGCGTTGGATACATGCATCAGGAGACCAAAAGAAGGTAAGTTCTCCTTGCTGGCTCTAAACCTTTCATATGATGGCTTCAGTTTTTCAGCTTTGTTTCTTAAGCACAGCACAAAAGCATTATCCAAATTAACTGGCTATCAACATATCATTTATGGATATTTATTTATTTCACCCTCCTGGCAAATCATAAGTAATAGTAACACAGAAGTCTGTTTATTTGTATTGGCAGAAGGACAGTTTTGCATAAGATCACAAGATTACTTTTTTTTGTTAAATGCATAAAGTAGCCTATCTACTTGAGTATTCACCAATGTTCCATTAATGTAAATCCTTCAGGATTTGAAATGCCAAAAAAAGTAAAGGGGGGCTATAGGTTCTCTGCATTTACAAAAATTAGATTATTCGTGTTACATTCAGGTGATGCAAAAAAAGTAGTATCTGAAGGCAGCACTGCGTTTGAAATTCTGTCTCTTTCAGGAATATTAGGTTGTTTGTAATTGGATTAAAATAGTGTTTGGGACTCTAATGCCTTTGTTCCTTCCTTGGGTGAGTAAGGTAAAATATTAGGGCAAAGGATGAACTGAGAAACAACAAATGCCAGAAAGAGGAATATAAAAATGACAGCAGTGAAATCTCTTGAAGAATATAAATACCATTGATTAAATAGCAACTACAAAGGACACTGTTTTTATTTTATTTACATTTAATAATCCTAAAGATATATGACTACTAACATGAAAAAACTATCAAGTAGAATCTGCAAAAACCTGTTTATCTCCATTCTCCCAAACCCAAATTCAACAGGTTCTTAGCCCAGTCTTTTGTCTGGAGTCTAGAAACAGGCATATAGAAACTGTGGAAATGGCTGAATGTGGAGAACCATACAGCACACAAATGAAGTTCAGAAAGGAGGAAGTCTAGAAATTCTTTCTAATGGAACAAAAACAAATTACCACTAACATTGAGAGAAAAAAAACATATAGGCACCAATATTTTTCTCCAGGTCCTGTATGTCCTGCAAAATTTGCTTAACACAGGTGGGTTTTTGGATTCCCCCATTTTGAGTTAAGGAGTAGTTGTGCACTCTAGGCTATAGACTATAGTTCTACAGACTCTGAAACACAGATTAAATGTACCATCTAGATGCACATTACTTTTAATACAGAAGAAATTGATATGGGTGATACCATTTTTTGCTATTGTTAAGTGTAAATAATGAAGTGTCAGACATCCCCCTCTTGCTCTTTCTTCAAATTAACCCACCAAAGGGTTATTAATGCTTGAAAAGTATGTTATTGTTATTATTGCTACTATTATTATTAAAAGGTTAATTATTAAAAAGGTATTATTAGAAGATGGTTTTTATTATTGTTGTTGTTGTTATTATTAGTAGTAGTAGTAGTAGTAGTATTAACAATTTAAAAGGATATTAACCCTGTAATTGGTTTACCCAATAGGGTCTTCTCACCCCTCAGGTCAGTCTGTTGAAAGAAAAATATTGAAATCATTTAATGGGTCAATAGTCCAAACCTTAACTACAAATTAAAATATTTACATAGGTCTCATCTGACTTTTGAAGCTTAAGAGCTTTCAAAGCAGTCTACCTTTTAAATATCATTCCTTTCACTCTCATTAGATTTTTTTAGGGTTGTTTCGTACCAGTACAGTTCTACATATACCAACCAAATCCATATGCTTTTTTTCACCTCTTCACCACCCCAGTGTGAAAAGGTCTCTGATGATGCTTGGTGTCATGGTTTAAGCTCAGCTGCAACTACTCACCACAAAGCTGCTCACTCACAGCTTTCCTGGAAAAAGAAGGAAAATCAAAATTAAAACCTGTAGGTTCAGATCAAGACAGTTTAATAATTAAAACAAAATAAAATAGAGTAACAATAGAAAAATAAAAAATAAAGGAAAAAACAAGTGATTCACAAAACAATTGTTCTACATCCATTGGCCAATGTTGGGCCTCATCTCCAAACCCTAATCAACCTCTCTTCTGGGTAACTCGCAGAATTTATATACTGGGCATGATGTTCTAGAGTGTGGAATATTCCTTTTGTCAGTTCAAGTGACCTGTCCTGGCTATGCTTCCTCACAGCTTTCCTTTTTATATCTCCTCAGTGGCAGAGCATGAAACACAAAACAGCCCTTGACTTAGGATAAACACAACTTAGCAACAACCAAAATACCAGTGTGTTATCAACATCATTCTCACACTGAATCCAATATGCATGGCTGCCCCACCCACTGAGAAGGAATTAACTCTATCCCAGATGAAACCAGGACTCCTGGCCAACTTGATAACCTTCTATGATGAAACAACCATTTGACAGACAAGGAGAGAGCAGTAGATATTATCTACATGGATTTCACTCATGTTTTTGACACTGTTTCTCATTAGATCCTTGCAAACAAACTCTCGATGTATCGGCTGGATGAGTAGGCAGTGATGTGGATTGAAAACTTCTGAATGGCTGGGCTCTGAAATTGGTGATCAGTGGGAACAAAGTTGATAGCCAATAACTAGAAGTGAACCCTAGGAGTCAGTGCTGATCCCTTTTAACATCTTCATTAATGTTTTGGATGATGGGGAAAAAGCATATCCTCAGCAATTTTGTAGGTTATGCAAATCCAGACAGAGTGGTTGATACACCAGCTGCTCACTCTGCCTCTCTATTCATCGCCAGAGGGATCTTGACAGGGTGGAGGAATGAACCCACAGATGTTTCATGAAGTTCAGCAAGGAGAATACCAAAGTATTACACTAGGGAAAGAACAATCAAATACACCCATATGTCCTAAGGGTCATCTACGACAAAAAGAATAGCTTGGCAGAAAATGACCTGCTACCCTTCTAATCTATCCAAGTTAAAAACTGGAGTTACCGTTTCATCTACAACACTTGTTTCTTCAATCTCAACAGAATTTTCAGAACTATCATAAAGGCCGAATTGTTGCTTTGAGACAATTTTCTCGTGAGTCACATTCCTTCAACAAATGGAAAAATAGTCACCTGTGACTTCTCTGAAACTCTCTTTGCTTTCTAGGAATAAAAGATACAGCCAAAAAGGGGCTGCTTACAACAAGGATTATGTAACAGTTTTTCAAAGCACTCAGTTTACAACAAAGTTATAAAAATACCCAAGGAATGTCATGTCCCATCTATTCTACAGAAGGCAAAACTCTACATACCTATGGAAGCTTCTTTCTCATAGTGTAACTGATTCTAAATACCAGTTTTCTGTTTCTGTACTAAATTGTCTAATTTTTAAATAAATGAATGCTAATGAAAATCAATGTGCACTTGCAATTTTCATGCATAATGTTTGTTAAATATTTTCAAGATTTTATGAATCTCAAATCTATTCCTGGGTACCCAAGAATAGTGCATACTTCCTTAAATGTTATGTGTTAGTTAAATTAGGTTTACACTGAACTCAGCACTTGTTCATGGACACAGTCTTTGGTCTGGCTTTGGAGATCATTTGTTTGTTACGAGTCTGCCAGATCCATTCATCTGTAATCAAGACAAGGCACCTGTCTGGATGAAAGAAGATGATGGTATATATGAAGACCCATATGCATGAAGTATACACAGTGGAGATTGTGGACTACCTTCCCCTTAATTCACAACATACAACTGCTGAGTCCAAGCCCAGGCAGGTCAGAAAGCAGATAAGAATATGGGATTCCTATACCTTAGGTAACCCCTGTTTTCAGCCACCACATTTAATTTTCCCAATTAAATAGGAATAACCATTCCAAAATAACTGAAAGGGATTTCCTAAGAGGCAGTGGAAAAATGCTTTGACAAGCTTGTACTGGTTTGGAAATACCATCAGAATCCTGTTCTAGAAGGAAGCGAAATTTACATTAAGGATGAAGACATTTGGAGCAGACTAGATGGACTAAGTCAGCCGGCCTTGCAATACATGTAATGCAGATATTGGGAAGAGAGGGAAACAGGGGTTGAAAATGCTAGAGATACCTGGCATTCTACTTAATGGAGAGGAAATGTTTTGTCCTGTGTGTCAGCGAATGTCTTCTGAACTCAAAGCAAACTTGAGGCCTTGAGCACCTGTTATTGCTAAAAACCCACTGGCTCCTTTTCCGGGAGTGGACAATGTTAGCTCCAGTGTCTTGGGCAATTTTCAACAGTAATTATATTCTGCCAACACAATTTCCCTTGGAACTGCAGTTGAAGCAGACATTTTTTGCTTCCTCCTCCTAAAAAGAGTATTTTGCTTTTAATGGAATGGAGGAGCTGCTGTGTTCCACCCCAGAGATGGTTACATTTCAGTGGTGGTTTAATTGATCTTTAAGTGTGTACAGCTGGCAACATACTTGGAGTCCTTTCTGGAACAGAAGGCATTTTTATTTTATATTTATCTTATAAGTATAGAGTTGTCTTAAGAAAGTAGCACAAGATGAGGTTGTATACCAAACCTCTGACTCATTTCTTGCTCCCTCAGTTTGTGTAGATCAGCCCTCAAATCAGATTAGTATGAAAACATATTTTTGCCCTGAGTAGTTAGCACAATGTCTACAAAAGTTGCAGATTTTGGCTTGTTTACCTTTTTCCTTCTGTGACATAGAATGCTACATATCACTTGGTAAAAAATATATTAATTAAATACACCCATCTCCATTCCTTCTAATTCCTACAAATACACACACTACATATTTAATCCAACTGACCTCCTCAATTTAAGAAACAGTCTTGGTGGGTGGCAGTTTTTAAAGTAGCTTAACACAAAACACGCAACAGAACTATGAAAAATTCTCTGGTTACACTGTTTGGCACTTAATGATTTGGACCAGTGCCACAGCCAAGCCACTGAAAAAATCCTCCCACTCCAAGGGCTGTGCAAGGTGACAACACCTCCTTTAAGAAATATAAACTTTACACACATGATTTAGCCTGCAAATTATTCTCATCTGGTAAATAATATATTCTTCAAATGTGTTTTGGGACTAGCAGGGAGGGGAGGTGTGAGAAGTTAAACTGTGCGGCTGATGGGGGAAGAACTGGCCCTTTGGACCAAGAGGCTGAGTACACAATTGAGTAAATATCCTTTCAGTATTTTGCTCATTTCAGCAAGCAGCAACAGGAAAAAATCATTTTTCAATATGTCAGCGCATTTCAGCATCATTAGCTTCTATATCAGATTTGCTACCATTCAAAAATGCATCGGGAGACAAAGCAGGAAGAGTTAAATATCTTTACTGGAATCTGAGGTCTGTAAGGAGGTGAAATTAGATTAGATCTGTGGAAATGGGGACAGTTTACATTACCAGAGGGGCCCTACCTGTCTCTTGGCTTGACAATGAACAATGCCTTTAGCATATGGCATTACAATGGATTAGTGATCAAGTGCAATTAATCCTAATATATCCTCTCTTGAACCTCAGTGGCTTGTTAGCTGGAGAAAAAACCTGCCGTCCCCAAAGTGTCAGGTGAAGCTCTCATTTGAGGTAAGGCTACCATGTGGAGCTGTGCCTCCATCTGGTGACTCCCTTTTGTGATATTCAAACAGAAGGTGTTTTAATGAGGCTTTTATAGCAGACACCACCTGCCACTGATCTTCCTCTCTAAAAAGTTGTAATTGAGGGTTGGTTTTACAGTATGGCTTGAATCTTAACCCTGGGAATTCTTCATGAGATACAAATCTGTGAGTGATGTTGTAATTCTAAAATACTATTTTGGCTTTTGGTTTATACTGAATTGGTTAGAGAAAATTGTGGTTTGGCTAATTGCAACCAGTTATATGGTGGCTTCTCCCTTTTCAGATGGATTAATAGAATGTCATCTCAAAATTAAATATCTAAGCTGATGGTGACCATATGTCTCCACTCAAATCCTTGTATACTAGCGATAAAGCTAAACTACAGGCAGTTCCTAGACAAAGTGGTTTCAGCACTACCGATAGGGTAGGGTGGGAGGCAAGCATGGAATTAGGAAAACCTCCACAACTAATAGAATAATGATATTTTAACCATGCATGAACTTCAACATATCTTACAACAATCACTATGACAGTATCAATAGGAAAGCAATTCTGTGACATTTGGACTTCAGTTTTAAGGTCAGTTTTAATTACAGAGTTAAAAAAAGGAGAAATTTTTACTCTGAAATAAAGTAAAATATAATTGTTTTCTGCCTTGTGGTGTCTTCAAGTCATAGCCTGGGTGTAACAGCCTGAAGATTGCTGCCATCTTTCCTATGCTGCCCTCAGGAAAGAAGATGATAATGGTCCTGGCTTGGCCTGACAGAACTCCTTCACACTTTCACTACCCGACTAAATTGGCTTCACATGTTGGCACAGCTCACCACTCCTCAGATTCACACAGTGTGAGCTGACTGGGAACCATACAGACAACAAGCAGCTCTTTTCAGAGCTTCAAAGTTCAGTAAAATCAAAGCCAATTTTTAGTTCAAGCCCCGATTGGCCCTTCTACAAAGACTATTTCCAGGCCTAATGTTCATGACGGAAAAAAGTAGTTTCTTCTGTATAAATAAATCTTTCCCCTCTGATGCTTTTTGGAAGAATCAGGGGCCAGTAAGCAAAGGCAGAAGACAGACTGTTCAGGCAAAGAAGAATGTTTCACCAAAGTAGTAACTGAAACAGGAGCTAGAAGCAGAAAATACTGCAAAATCTTAGCTGTGGAAGTAATGAGTACCTACATATTTGTACATGTCACAAAATTGCTGTATTCAGATAATGCTCCGTAAAAAGACAATAGGAAAGAAAATAAGGCATAGACTGAGGGAAGAATGAGCTGCCTGCCCTGTGCTCTCAGCTCTTTATAGGTCACTGTCCAACAGCTAATATCACTTGTCATCAGATCATAGGTCAGAAAATAAGATTTAGCAGAATCTTTGTTCTACATTTTATAGAAGACATACCCTGCTATAAAAATGACAAGTCTTCAGATGTGAATTCATTACCCCTAACATGGGATAGTAGATAACTTCCAAGCCAGTGTAGCATTTAAGTTTTGTTTTAGAAAACAAAGGCAAAAGTTACTTTTAATAAGACTTGCTTCTGTATTATGTTGCCCAAAAGGCAAGAATTTGCATAGCTTTAATATAGCTGCATTTAGCCCTCAACCTCCAGAAACAGGAAGTTAGCCAACTACACCATGGAGCAAAGCAAATTACTTTCACAAGGCTTGTAATATGTCATTCATTAAGATGACTCTCTTGGCGTCCAGTGTGGGTGTCCGCTTGCTCTACTGTAGAGCCTGAGGGACTATGAAAGATGCCAAACCACTAAAAGAGCTGAGCATTAGAATCCACTGTGGTCACAGGGCTAATGCCAGCACCAGAGGCATGTACCAACCAAACTGCAGATGTGAACTCTGGCTATGTAACTCAGCATGTGGGCTTTTCAGATTAAATGAGCTGAAAAATTACAAAAGTTTCATCCTCTAGCTCGTGTGCGTATGCCTAAGTAGGCCTATAATTCACTGTTGTTCAATACAGTCTTTTAGTTTTCTTTCATATTCACTTCTCCTCCCAAACTTCCTTTAAGGAGGCTGATTTTTTTAATGGTTAATGTGAATTCCAAAAATGTTATATTAGAAATAATCTCCCATTTATATATATATTTATATGTATATGAGAGACAATATTCTTACATACTAAAAGATGCAAATATATAGATATGGTGTGCCGGTTTGGACAAATTTGGAGGAAAATATCCTCTGATAGAAGGCAGGTTACAACCAGCCCTCCCCCACCAGGTTCGGGAAAAATAAATTTTCCTCGGAGGAAAGTGAAAGGGATAAAAACTATTTGTTTAACAAACACACAGGAAAAGGATAATAATGCTACGTAGTAAAACCTCTCGCTGTGGAGAGAAAACCTGGGAAAATTTTAGAGTCCTTCCATAGATCTCTCTCTCTCTTTCTCCTTGGAGCTGGGTCACAGGCCCACCTCCAGGGCCAGAGCCTCAGTGGAAATTCCTCCTGATGTATTCTGATGTTGAAACAGTCCAGCAGAGAAGAAGGGAAAAATCGAAGTCCCAGGAAAACAACATTCGACTCTCCGGAGGGAAAAAAACAAAAAACTGGCTGAACAAAAGCAAGCAGGGTGCTTGTCCGCTCTCTTGCTGCCGCAGAATGCAGAGGAGTGTATGTATCTCTGTGTCCTTGAACAAATTGCTTTGAAAAATTTTGCTCAGTTTTTTTTCTTCCCCCTCTCAGGCTCAGTTTAAAGGCACATAAAGGCACAAAGGTAATTTCTGGGCATGGATTAGCGATAGGGGATACACATCATAAAGTCACCCCAAGACATATGGCCAGCAATGCTTTAACTTTGTTAATATTGTTTAACTCCAGATGGCAATTAAATACCATATAAGTCCTTTCTCACTCCCCCCTCACCCCCTGAGGTGGGGAGGAGAATGGCAAAGTAAAAGTAAACCTTATGGGTTGAGATAAGAAAAATTTAATAACTGGAAAAAAAATACGCAACAACAATAGTAATAATAGTTATAATTGTATGGAAAGGGAGAGAGAGCAATTCAACCCAAGAGGAACAAGTGATGTGCAATAAAATTGCCCACCACCTCCTGATTGCTGCCCAGCCTATCCCCCAAAAGTAGTCTGCACCTTTCTGTGTGACTCCCCACAGTTTACAGCAGGCACCCCCCTTCCACATCGCTCCCCCAGTTTATATACTGAGCAGGATGTTCTATTGTATGGAAGATTCCAACTCACCTGACCTTTCTCCTTTACAGCTTTTTATGCAGCTCCTCACCAGCAGCTCATGACACGCTGAAAAGTCCTTGACTTCGGGAAAACAGTACTTAGCAACAGTCAAAACATCAGTGTGTTATCAACATTATTGTCATCCAAATCCAAAACAATGTACCAGCTGTTAAGAAAATGAACTCTATCCCAGCTGAAATCAGGACAAATGCAAATGCACAAAATTATTTTCTGTGGTTTATATGTGTAACTCTTCAGACCTGCTGAAAATAATATTCTGCATTGAGTCGAAAGAAACTAAAAAAAATGAATGCTATAGAAATTGGCATTCAGATGCCAGAATTGCTTTCCAGAAAGTAGCTAACCTAAGGTTTTCACTTTCATGCTCTTACTTGAGGCCAGTCTAAAACAGGGGTATTTCTTATAAATGCAATGATAACATCAAAATAAAGGCTGAATTAGACAAATCAGGTCCATCTCTATAGTCTGACTAAGCAGTTTTTAAAAATCCTGGGTTGAACAGTAACATATAGATATTTAGATTCTTTAAGATGTGTGAGGAGGCAGGAGAGAAGGATTTTATTTATGCAGTGCAACACAAGTTACTCAGCTGTATTTCTCAGGATGCACCACAAAGTGCTGATCCTGTTCTTTGACTGAATTAACACACCTACACATCACTCATCAGTTATCTCTTAGGTGAATTCAGAATGTGATTTCTCTAAGTATGTCTATTATATATCCTACATATAACCTGAAACACAGGTGTAACAAAGTAAACACAGACATTTTGTTGACTTTACATTGAAAAGCTTACTTTTCATTCTTGGATAGCTTAGAAAGAAACTGTTCCACGGTGTAGCATTTGATGATATATATCAGAGCAGAAGTAGAGGTAAGCTTTCAAGTGATGAGTCACAAAGATTACACCAAATGCATTACGTGATAAGTTATATTTGCAAAATAACCTCATGGCATCCCGTGTTTACAACCTAACAATTGTAAGCTGGGAAAAAAGACTTCAAGACTGAAGACTGAGATGGTTTTCAATCCTAACTAGAATTATTTCCATGTAACACCTATGATGAACAGCTAAACTCTCCATCTCAGAATATGTTTCCCCTTCCTCCACCTGCCTACAAACAAGCTTTCAGTCCTGACCCTTTCTCTGCAACTTGGTATCCAGAGCCACAGGCTGAAGCTCCTGAGTTTTGCATTTTGGGAACCTATGTACCCTGCTGGGTGATACTTCTCAGTTTGATGCCAACTACTTGACTGTGAGGGATATAAGATGCTATAACCACAAATGCCACCAGTCTTGCCAGCTCCTACGGTTTTGTTACGAATGTTGCAATATGTGTTTTTAATTGAAGTTTCATATGATACTATAATTCCTAACTTTCAATGTCCTGATTTTCCTTTATTTAAAATGTCATTCACTGTTTATTTCTGTTAATCAAGACAAGTTTAAGGTGTTTTCCTCCATTGCATCTTTATAAATGACAATAAGATTACACTTCAAAAAGATGGCGCCCAGCTCCCTCTATTTTCATATTCATCTTGGCCAGGATTAACTGAAGATCCCTACAGAAAAGCAATCATCCACTTCCTCACATGAAGCCTGATAAGAGGCAGATGATGCAAACAGCTGGCAAGAGTCTTGAAGCAGAGGACAAAATCTTCGAAGATGATTTAAAATAGGGTGTGGAGAGAAAGACATCGAAAAAATCAGCATGAGCACAGTCTGTATAACTTTACAGAAATCAGGTACTAATAAAGAGAATAAACTCTACTGTACTTCAGACCTCCTATATCTTCCCTCTCCTTCATTTTTGTACAACTTTGTTGAAGCTTTATAGTGCTGTTCCTCTGTTATTGCCAGGAATGGAGGCCCAAAACAAAGTTATCTGTGAACATCTCCCAGGACCCACCAATGAATCTGGTAAGTAGTCACATGAGCTGGAATCATGCTCTTTCACCTGCAGACTCTCCACATTTACTCAGAGGTAGCAAAGTCTTCTCCCACCACCTTTTTTCTGCTTTCAGAAAGGACAAGGGAAATCGGCTTAGTGCATCAAATTGATAATTCACCTTAATTTCTGTTTGAAATGAAAGGAACATTTGAGAAAAAAGAGCCCCCTCTGTCCAAGAATATAGTCCAGGTGAGCTCCAGAGCATCTGCCATTTTGATAAAATTCTTTTCTGTATCTGGAACTGGAATCTTTGTACAAAGTGGTGTGAAATGTTTTATATCTGGCCATTTCAGAAAGACCATTGATTTGTTTTCTTTTGCATTCTACCCCCTTCATTAGAAATGAATCTGTTACCTTTTCCTTTCATGCTCTTTTTCTCACAACTTCTGTTCCCCTACTGTCTTGTGCTATATCAAGGTATTCTTTTGCTTCAGAACAGGGTCATCTCCAGTTGGTTCTGTATATTTTCCCCATATGGCTCCGGGGAGAATTTTCTTGGAGTCAAGGGATGAAGTTGCATTTTTAATTACAGTGGCAAGTGTCCAGTGCCAACATGAGATTGAGAATGTAATTTTCAGGACTGTCACAGAACTGTTTGGTTAGGTTACTGCATACAGTGCTACTGGAAACATTTTACCCACGTTTGTGTCCTGGGACTGTGGTTGGACTCAAATTCCTCAAAATGTAACTGAAAAATATTTACATTGTAGTCACCATATCCAACACATATTATACTTCACTATTCACCTCCAACACTGAAAAGCTCCAGACCTCAATGGGAAAGACCAGAGTCGCATGGGCGCTGGGTTCCTTCCTAACAAGCAGCACTCAGTCACTGCAAACAAATGTCTCCTCAAACCTGTCATATAACATTTGTGGTATCTGAGGGTAGGAGAGAAGGAAAGGCCTGAAGACTCTTGGTTTGGTTGGGGGAATTTTTTGAAATGGGAGAGGAAGGGAAGGGTTCTCATCCTTCGAAGGCTGTTTGAAGATTCAGTCTGAAAGAGGAAACAGGAATCCCCTTAGAGTCTCTGAAACTTTCTACACACTGGGCTCCGGAATAACCTAAATGCAGAGGGTAAACACTATGTGTGCAAGCTCATTTAGTTCCAGTTAAGATCTTGAAATAATGTTTGTGTTGTACTTGAGTGCTGCACAAATACTCTGGCCTTCATCCTTTTTCTGAGTGCTGATACATCAGTGAGAAATATCACGTGACTAACCGTAAGAAATTAGCTGTTGAGCAAGGCTACTTGGTAAGCACAGTATGGGTTAAAAGGGAAAAAATCTCATCTCCAGCTTTGCAATTCCTATTTCTTCTTTTTTTAAAATTTTTTAATAAAAGTTTCATATACTCTTGTGTCACCTTGAAGAAAAACTTTGATATGGTAAGGAAGAAATCCTTACTGAAAACCACAGATAAAATCTGTTTGAATAGGTTTTAGGAGAAACCTACACTCTTTTTCTTTTTACTAAATAGTAAAATTAAACAAGCTGGTGGTATTCAGGTTACTTTTGTGGAGCATGAAACTATAAAGGCTGTGATAAGTGTGTCATTATTGCTACTTTAATGCATGGCAAATTCTCCCCACTTTAGCCATCATGTCTCTTATCACTGTAATATCTAACCAGCCCCTGCTTTCATTACAACTGCCATGATACTTTCTCAATGTAGACAGAGCTGATGGGAGGTGAAGGGATGCCACCAAGCATCTGGTGTCCTCCAGTGTCACCAACTGGAGTCCTTGTTCTGCAAGGAGAAGCTGTAGAACCAGGGCTGGTTCAGCTGGGAGAGGTGACAGCTTCAGGGCTGTCACTTCATCATTCCTGGCATTGGCAGGAGCAGATGGAGAAGATGCAGCCATGCTCCAGTGTTGCTTGGCAGGAGGATGAGAGGCGACAGCACAAGCTGAAACATGCAGAGGTCAGACTGGAGATAAAAGAAACCCTTTCTCGCCGAGTACAGCCCAGAAGTGGGACAGATGCCCAGGGTGATTGAACTGTCTCCATCACTGGTAATATTTCACACCTTGGCTGGGAGAACTCCTGCACAGCCCACAGTTGAGCCTGCTCTAGGCAGGGCCTGCTTCTGGAGACCTTCTCTTCTTCCAGAATCTTTTGTCCTGTGATTTCTGTGCACAGTTATTCTCATCATATTTCAAGGAATGGAAGCACAGGAAAACAGGGTGATTCATCCTATGATCCAAGTTTACACAGAAAGCCAAATGCTAATCAAGAAATTTAGTTCCAATCTTTCTCTAATCATTAAAATTTGGATTCTTCTGAACCCAGAGATGCAGGTTTCAAGAATCTAGAACATAAATGTAGATAAAGTTGTGTTCAATATGGTGATGTCTGAGGTCCTAAAAAAGAACTCACTTCTGCTCTTAGTCCCCAACCATTTGTGTTATCCTTGAAATAGAATTTTCTGGGAAAGAGTAAGGGAAAGTAGTAAATGATTACTCAACGGATCACAGAAATTGGTGCAAGGAGCACTCCTGTTAAGCTGCATTTGCATCTACAGTGTGTCTGACTAGACCTGTTTGGAGGAGGAAGGGCTGCTGCATGTAGAATTTAAGTGTTGGGTCTGGTTACCACAGTCTCCTGTAAGAAACAAAGGCTAGAGCCTGTACTCCTGCACTATAGATGTACTACCTTGGGTATGTGAGTTGAACTGAAGAGCACCAGACTGAAAAGCTGTATCATTTAGCTTTTGCATGTGAAATACCAACTGGATTCAATTTGATTAGAAATGGGACTGGATGTAACAGAGCACAGAGTTACAAAGAGGACTTTGCTCACACCCTTACTGACAGAGCTTTAACCAAGACTTGAAGGGGAAGGGTATAACATCAAGCTTGGTCATGACAAGCCATGGTTATCCTTGGTATACACCAAGGTTAGAGGGAAGGATACTAGTGAGGGGCCTCAGCCTGTTGCTGAGGAAACAAGGAAACTCCAGGGAAATATCTCAAAGAAATTAAGGGATGCTCATCTAAGAAGGCAACACAAGTAACAGGCCAGCTCAACTGCCTCTACACCGATGCATGCAGTATGGGCAGCAACCAGGAGGAACTGAAAGCCACCATGCTGCTAGAAAGCTATGAAATAGTTGCCATTACTGAAACTTGGTGGGATGAATCCCCTGACAGGAGTGCAGTTATCAATGGCTACAGGCCATTCAGAAGTTACAGGAAAGGAAGGAGAGAGGGAGGGGTTGCCCTTGACATCAAGAAGTGGATTGAGTGTGAAGAGCTGTTTCTGAAGAATAGCCATGAGTAGGTTGAAAATTTATGGGTAAGACCTCAAGACTGAGGCAACAAAGGGATCCTGGTGGGTGGTGTCTTCTACAGGTCCCTGATCAACGGGAGCCTATTGGTGAAGCCTTCTTGCTCCAGCTACAAGAAGGATCATGCTTGCAGGCTCTTGTCCTGCTGGGGGACTTCAACCACCCCAACACCTACTGGAAAGTAGCACAGTGAACTGTAGGCAATCCAGGAGACAGCTGGAATACATGAAGGATAACTTTGTAAGCCAGGCAATAGATAGCCCTTCTAGAAGGAATGCCACACTGCACCTGATGGTCACCAGTGACATCAGATAATCAAGACTGGAGGCAGCTTGTGCTGCAATGATCACACACTGGTGGAGTTCACAATCCTAGGCAATATGGGTCAGGCGAAGAGTAAAATCAGGACCCTGGACTTCAGGAAAGAAAACTTTCAGCTCTTCAAGATGTTAATTGGCAGCACTCTCTGGGAACTGCCCTCAGGGACGGGGTAGCAGAACAGATCTGGTATGTTGTTTAGGATGTTTTCCAAAGAGGACAATAGCTCTCGATTACCAGGTGTAACAAGAAAACAAGGACAGAACTTTTAACGGGACTTGTTGAGACAGAAAAAGCAGTAATGTTTTTAAATCATAGGAGGGTAGATTCAGACTAGATAGAAGGAAAAAAAAAATTATTGTGACGAGAGTAAAACACTGGTACAGGTTGCTTAGGTGAGCCAATAGATGCCCCATCATTTGACATAATCAAGACTAGGTTGGATGGGGCTCCAAGCAATCTCACTGGTGGACGATATTCCCACTGATTGGAGGAGGGTTGGAACTAGGTAACATTTAAAGGACCCTTCCAATATAAAAAAGCCTATGATTCTATGAATCTAATTAGGATATAAATGAATTTTCATATCAAAACACATATCATAATAGAATTTTACTGAAGAATGTGTAACTGTATTCATTTTTCACTAAAACATACTTGTGGCAACTGGATAGCTTAGCTCCCATGTGCTGCTTTCAAACTTTGCACTCTCTCTGAGGGTATAATTAGTTTTTATCCAGTAGTATAGTAAATGGCAATATTTTCAACTGTTTTAAGTTATGTCTCCCTGAACAGAAGCAGAGGATAAAGATTCCATGGAGAACATGATTGGCCATCTCTGCTGAAAGGTCTTTCCCCATACACCAGACCCAAAATCTCAGTGCATTGTTAATGTCAGATTCAGCGACTCCTTGGAAGACAAGATTCCAACTGAGATGGTGGCATTTCTTGAGCTTTCAACCTCCATTTGGCTGTGATCCACTGGCCTTAGGAAAGGAAATTAGATTTTACATTTCTTATCAGCCGACAGTCTTATCAGGCTCTGGCTTTTTAAACCAGAGTCTATCTGCTAGAATTTAATGAACAAAAGTGGTTCTAAAAACTACTGGTATGTAATGTATAGTCAGATGTAATTCTGTTTATTCAAGACAGTGCAAGAGAATAGATCCCACTATATTTAACAACTTAATCTAGCAATTGTATAACAACATTTCTGACTCATTTTCCATGAGCACTGTAACTCTAAACAGAAGTGGATTAGCCACAGTATATTAAAGCTTTTTGGTACTGTGCGGAGTTCAGTATTAAATAGAGTTGTAGTGAGCTTCAGGGGATGTTGATATGGAGTTTTATGACTGGAAAATATTTTTAAAGCCATATAAAGCCAATAATGCATTGTACCTCCCTATTGCATAAAGAAAATTTTACTTCCTATAATCACTGTAAAGGTGCTTGGGAAACTGCAAATCTGTAGCACTGCAAATTTACCAGTAAAGTGTGCACGTAAAAGTATCTTCTTTTGTAGAAATAATAATTGCTAGCTTTATACTAGTAATTCAGAAGGAACCAAATCCTAAAAACAGTCACTTCCACACTTTGAGCCAATGGAATAACTGAAAGAGTACCAGAAACATTTTCTGTAGCTCATCTCTTTATATAGGATTACTGAAATTTTTTAAGAACATATGTTAGCCATATTGAAGGAGGCATGGATAAACTTTATTTCAGGGTTTGATGTCTCTCAGATTTTCTGAATTACTTACGTGCTTTTAGATTGAGCGCAGGTCAAAAAAAGAGTAAGAAATCAAGAGCAGAAGTAAAAGCTCCCCCCCACAAGCTCACTATCAGATTCCATTATAAACTCTGTTGTTAACTGGTTTATTACAGTGACTAAAAAAGTTGGCTTGATAAAGAAGTTACCGGGTGTAATCTGAAAGACAAGCATCATTTTTCTGGAAAGTTTAAAAAATTTTGACCGAACTTTTTAATGTGCAAGCTATTACTCTCTCCAGTTTTAACTACTCTCCTACATCTTTGTACGTCCCTAGTAATATATCACTATGAAACTATTCACTCAAATGTTATTTATCTTTAAAATGCCTTTCAAATATATTAGTAAATCTAATTTTAAAAAGAAGGTGCAGTTAGCAAGTTACTGAATTCTTTAGATCACAGAAGTCAGTAGTTAGCTCAGAAATTCTATAAGCCTTTCTGTTTCTTATCAAAGAGTATGAGTTGATTTCCTTTCATATAACTGATGAGGTTCATTTTCTTCCTTGGAACCCTAGAAATCCAAGAACAAAATAAAATTAGTACTTTGAACAAATAAACATGCTGCATATCTTCAGTCTCTTGTTATAGCAGCAAGCACCCAAAATGGCTTTCAGTGAAGTGGGTTTCTGGTCTTGACTCCCAAATTTCATTAAACTGAATAAAGATGAATGATATGAATAAATTTTTAAAAAACCTGTAGTATTTATTGCTGATGATCAGATTTTATTATAAGATGCTTTTCATAACAAAATGATGTACATTATGTTTTAAACATTTCATGTGTACTCTGTATACACTCCAGTACCAAAACGGTTAGAGGCTAGAATTATTGTGCAGTAAATTAGTGAACAGATACTATGATCATGTTAGGTTTGAGCTTGATGTTGAGCAAAACCCCAAGAATTATTGCTTCATAATTTGTGTTGTGTTGTGGCATTAACTTGCAGATTGTGGTAATACTTTTTTTTATCAGTAAATATTACCTCCATAGGATAAAATGAATCACAGTCATTCTTATTACAGGCAGAGTAAGATGGTAAAATAATGTCATTTATTTATCACTGTTGCCTAGGGGAAAAAATAAAAATAGATAGATATAACTTGGCTGCACTAGTGATACAGCAACTCAAATTTTTAGAATTTAATTTTCAAGTACTTAATTAAATCTCAGAACTTTAGCATTGTTGTAATGAGTGCTTCTCACTCTTGACTACTGGTACTTCCTCAGCTTAACTGTCTGAGATTATTTTCAAAGACAGAAAGTAAATCTAGAGGTATTAATTTTGCACAGCTTACAGAAGTGTTCATACCTTCACATTCACTTCAGATTTATTTCTTCACCTTGTTTTCATGACTAGGCTGCTTTTCTTTACATGAAAAATTCAGTTTTCTATCTATTTTACATAAAAAAAACATCCTTGAGAAAGTCTATACATCTTTGAATTAAGTAAAGCCAAAGTGAGAGCCAATTATGCTTTCTTTATTAGTAAAGTACAGGAATTTGTTAACCAATTTGTTGTTCCTAATATGCATGCAGAGCATCTCTACTCAAATAAATTCTGACATGACGTAATTTCAGAGGTATTTCCCCTCTCTTGGGCTTCAAGCCCTGATCCACAGATACCACTTCATGATATCTTCATGATGAAGATGGCAAAGAATGGGAGAATTTTTCAGTAAAATATTTTCCTTTTGTAGGTTCCTATCTTATTGACAGCTTCTTGTATCCAAGGATGTGCAGCAAGTATATAACAGGCAGATGCACAATGCAAGTGGTAGGTGCCATCCCACTGGGCAATATACAGTATGAGAGACATTAACAAAAATTCCTTTGTGCATTGCCTGAACAACTCTGTGAAATACTCAACTTGTGACATCTTTAAACCACTTCTTTCTGTCCCCTAATTGATAGCAACTACATCTGGCCCTCAAAATCCTGGTACCTTATTGTAGCCATGGCTACAGTTTAGCCAAAGATTTTTAACTGAAAGAATGACTTTATGTTTGGTAATATTTACTTAGAAGGCTCATTTAAGTCAGATGAGAGCAGAAAATTTATTTAAGTTCAAAAATGCATTAGATATTTACATGTCCTTGAAGACAAATAGAGGGTAAGTGATGTTGTTTGGCAACATTTAATTTTATACAAGGTGTTGTGAAGGATATGCTTTTCATTTCACTCCTAATACTGTCCCCCTTTTGGAAGTAAGGCACTACTGAAATCACAGGCCAGATATATTCAGGGTATGTTACGCACATAGACAAAAACATATACACAAGTGTAGTATCTACAGTGCAGTCATGCAAGGACATTATACAGATACATGTAGGAACAGAGCTGAAAATCCTTAACAAACTAATACAATGCAAAAGACAACTGGATATATTTTTGTCATGTCAGAAGTCAAAGAAAAGCTTTGTAAAATCGAAAAGAAAATAAAAGACCAGCCATTATGCCTTCTCCTTTACATGCTCAAGTTTGAACACATCTACTTTTCTTCAAAGATCTGTTTCAAGTACTGCAGGTGTGACTCATAGAGCACAGAAATCTGTGACTCATAGCACAAAACAGAGGGGAAATCTATGAAGAGCTGGCAGATTATATCAGCTGCTGGCAAGCAACCATTGCACCTCTATGTAAATCTTCACAAACTAAGAATATGCAGCTCAGACACCAGTAAATTTTTCCAGCTGCACATTCTTACCTTCTGCAATCTACAGCAAACATAGTGAACACAGGCTAACTGCACACAGAGTTTCCCTATGAAGACTTACATGCAATCTACAGTATGGTCTTCAATTTCTGTTTAAGGCATTCTCTGTGATAAAAGGTATTTAAGCAAAAGGATGCCAATACTTAATGTTATCATAGACAATTAAAAAAAATATTTAGCACAGACTGAGTACTATCTTGTCTAAAAGTTATACAACATCATAGCAGAAGAACCAAATCTTGCTTCTACACCCAGAAATATTTTCATATGTACATAAAAGCAAATTAACTTCCAATCCACTTAAGTATCATACAGAGTACAAGTGGGCACAATCTGAAATCCTCACCTTAACAAGGCTAATTTCACTGAGAGTTGTTCTGGAAGAGCTACAAGCTATCCTTTCCTGTGAAGATATTTCAATACATTCCTGGTTGTGGGCATGAATATTAGCTGCTGTCTTCCGAAAGCATTCCACCAACCTTCATGTATAAATCCCATCAAAAATGTTGTGCTCTTCAGCCACTAAATTATTGTCACTAAATACATAGCTGTTGCTGCATATGGTTGAAGTCTTTGCCTTCAATTATTGCCCAGTTTCCAAGGTATTAACTTTTTCTCTGAGATGCCTTTATTAGCTTTGCTTATAAACATAATCTCTCACTTATAGCTGAGATAGAACTATCTGACAATTCCTGAAAAATAAGAATTGGGTTTTTTATGAAACCAAAAAGTAGTGAATATCCAACTTTTTAAAAATTGTACTAACAGTAAAATGCTAATTAACAGTATTGCATTCAACAGATTTTAACAATATTGAAGACTAAAACCTTTTTTGTCTTCCTAGAAAGACAACACAAAAAACACTGGAAGGGTGATTAAGCTATATTCATCAGGGTGCTAACAGCTGTTGTGCTGTATAGGAAATAGTGTCAATTTTAGAAAAGATAATGAAATTGCTTATATATTGAAATACTAATCATTTGAATCACTAGAGTTCATTGAATTCCTTAAAGCCAAGTAAAACTGGCCTTAATGACACTCCATAGCTTTTTATGATATTTTCACACTTCAGCATTCATAGGATTAAAGAATAAAAATCTTACTCTGATGATTATAGACAAAGTGAAAAATGAGTCACTTTGTGGTAGAAATGGCTAGAAATAAACCAAACAAAATGGCTTGTTTGGATGTGTTTGTACAAGTTTCACTAATCCTGTCCTACTTTAGTGTAGAAACCTGTGGCAGAATGTCTAACAGATCCCAGGGAAGAAAAACCAGACACCTCCATCAGAAAGAAAAAGGTCACAATGTGCTTGAGGTTTTGTTGTGTCTGGCTAAAATACAAGAAGGCACAGCAAGCTTTCCTATCACTTTGGAACTTACAGTCCACATGCCTCTGCTCTTTGTAAATTGCTCCCATAACCATATGCTAAAGCATCCACAGAGTCATTTATATTTTTCTACATCAAAGTACAGAGTTCAACAAGCAGCAACTGACTGTTACTAGTGGTAAAGTAGCTGTTCTGCACTAAAACAGATTGCCAGTTGGATGGATGCTTATCTGTGGTAACATTCAGAGTCACTTTGTCTTTGTTCCAGTTCTTATTTCTTCAGACTCTTTTCTCTTACAAAGATAGCAGATGATGTGCAAGCAATTGCTTTAAATAGGATGTAAATTGAAACAATAGTGGTTTGGAACTATTTTCAAAGTTAAGCAGGTGCTTATGAACTTTTTCTGGGCCAAGGCCAGTGTGGTCAGTAACTTTTCAAGTTCACTGGAGAACAATTAATTTTTCATGGAAGTAGATCCGTCAAGAAAGTAAAACCACAAAGGACATTATTTGGACATTTGCTGTGAATCACACCACCCTATCAGCTTTGCTACCCAGAGAAGAAAGTCACTTACCAGGACAGTCATTATGCATCTCATTTAGACTGTTTTTTAATATGTGAAACCAGTCTGAATACTCTTAAGGAGGTAACGTTCCCCAGACTGTGCTGATGTTCCCAGGGCACTTATGAGACAGCATTTATTCAAAACTGCATCCTGCTTAGCCTCTCAAAGGTTTCTAAGGTTAACAAAGTCTCCATTTCTAATATGCCACAGACAAGAGTAGTCATACTGGACATTGGGAGTGGAGTTTGAATCGGCTTTGAAATCCATGCTTATTTCTCAAATTCTGTCTTTTTTAGCTGCAGATACACATTACAAGAAATTCTGTTAGCAAATGATAAGGCTGTCAGAGTTTTAAACAGTCTGACTCTCTTAATGTTTGTGAGAGGTATATGTTCATAAACAGAAAAGGCTATCCCTGCAGCTGCAAACATCTCAAGAATGCACCTC